>NC_092587.1:135046538-135366153 GCF_047663525.1 Anas platyrhynchos
ATTCACTATTTTATTTTATTTTTTGAATGCATGTATACAGAAAAGGCTAGCCTGAAAGTAAAGTTATGCCATAGATAAACTAGATAAAACCTACATTAGTAAATACTGAAGAATAATCAAAGCAGTTCTGTAAAACTAACCAGTTTATGTCAAGGACCCAATATGCATACCACCTGTATTTCAAGCATGTTGCATCAGACTGGCTGCAGTTTGGTCCTGTGTACATCTTCTCATTAAGTCTCATCTGAAAGGAGTCCATTTTTCAGATTTTAAGATTATATGGAGCCAAACTCTGTTAGAGAATCTCCAAAATCAGCAGATTTGCTGCAAAAGTATAATTTTAATCTGAACCAAAACAGTAATGCAGATGGACCCAATTTCATCTTATTTTCCTGAATGATGTGGCTTTTTATAGCAAGTTTGGTAACTAATATTGCACTGCTAGCACTCCCTAAAAAGTGAGGATCAGGGGGGAGGGGGAGGGAGGACAATACACTGAAATATTTTCCTATAGCAAAGAAAAAATATCGATAAACATTGTCAAGGAAATTATTACTTCTCAAAATTAGAGTAATGTTTTCCTTTTTTGTTTATTACTATTTCCAAGTCTATCCTTTCTCCCATCAGACATAATTATCACATGTTCTTGAACACTTAAATGAAAAAAAAAAATATAATAAGTATGTTTGCCCAGTAAAATATATTTGCAATGAGCTAATGCTGAAAACAGCCAAACTACTCCAAAATTCAACTTTACTTTGTTTATCTCTAAAATTCATGCTTTTTTGGTTTCTACACAAAGCATGAATTTCTAAGATGCTCAGAAAAAAATAGTTCTGACAAATTTTACAAGTTTATAGAAATGTGTAGAATGTTAAGGAAATCAAAAAATAAACCAATTGGTTTAATGTCACCAAGTTTTCCAAGTTTTTGCTTCTTTGATTTTGATGCTAAAATGAGTACAATGTAAACTTTGATCAACTGTTTTCTGAGTTTTTGGAGTCCCATATATTTTGGCAGAACTATTAGAATAATATATAAATATAGAATATATAGATATAGATATAGATATAGAATAATAATAATGTTTAATAATATTTACGTCCCTGGGGAGCCTGTTCCAGTGCACGACAACCCTCAGTGAAGAACCTCTTCCTGATATCCAGCCTGAACCTCCTCTGTCACAGCTTGATACCAGTCCTGTCACTGGTCACTAAAGAGAATAGATCAGCACCTGGCCCTCCACTGCCCTTTGTGAGGAAGCTGTAGACTGTGATGAGGTCTCTGCTCAGCCTCCTCTTTTCCAGGCTGAATAGGACATGTGACCTAAGCCACTCATCATATGTCTTCCCCTCTAGGCCCTTCACCATCTTTGTAGCCCTTCTCTGGACACTCCAAGAGTTTCACATCCTTTTTGTACTGTGGTGCCCAGAACTACACACAATACTCGAGGTAAGGCCACACCAGCACATAGTAGAGCGGGACAATCACTTCCCTTGACTGACTCGCAATCCTAGGCACACTCCTAAGCACAATCCTGTCTAGGGCACACTCCTGGCTCATATTCAGCTTGCTATCAACCACAACCCCTGAATCCCTCTCTGGGGACTGCTCTTCAGCATCTCATTGCTCAGTCTGTACATCTGAGTGACCAAAGCTTTTGAATCAGATGCAGGAAAAACATAAGAGAACAGGGAGGATAACTTGAGGATGACACCTACAGAAGAGGAAGGAAAGGTATGCATCTCTTGAGCATCTAGACTCTTAACAAACAAAAACTGTTCTGAACAAGAAATCTTCAAGAACTATATGATATTTCAACCTGCTTGCTCTACTAACTCTATTAAAACTGCCTGGCAAATAGGATGTCTCACAATTGGCTCTTCCTCCTCAATTAATTTCTAAATTCCATTTAAAAGAAAAAAAAATATTAAAAGAAAAAATATAATGCATCGATATATTTGTCTTTGAAATGTAAAGGGTCTTTATCAATGTTCTTTTACACACACGTATCCACAAGATTAAATTAATAAGTGGAAAAAAAAATAGTATTATTTTATGTTTTTATGTTATTATTAATACTGTTGTGGGTGGTTACATGAATTGCAGAAACTTCACTTGTCACTCTTGGAAACTGTGACTAATATGTCTAATGTGTAAGCTTTAAAGAAGCTGTTCCATCTCTTAAAGAATTCTTAATTTGAACAAAGTTTCAATTAAACTTTGTGAAGTGTAACTTTTTAAAAACTAACCCTAGAATTTAATATATATTGGGGTATATCATACATTGATCATTATTTAATATCAGACCAATTTAAGCCTTGGAATATATTAATTTATGGCATTAGATTTCTTCCCGTGTCACTGAACCATGACAGTAGAGCAAAAGCAATTCTCAGATTGGCATTATTCCAAATTGTGGTTTAACCCAGCAGTCAGATAAGCACCATGCTGCCTTTTGCTTACTCCCCCTACCTGAGTGGGATATTGGGAAAAAAAAAAAAAAAAAAAAAAAAAAAAAAAAAAAAAAAAAAAAAGAGAGGTAAAGCTTGTGGACTGAGATAAAGACACCTTAACAGGACAGAAAAGGAAGGGGAAATAATTAATAGTAATAATAATATATACAAAACAAGTGATGCAAAGTGCATTTGCTCACCACCCACTGACTGATGCCTGGCCAGTCTCTGAGCAGCAGCAGCCCCCTCGGCCAACTCTCTGCAGTTTTACTGTTCAGCATGATGCCATGTAGTATGGGATATCCCTTTGGCTAGTTTGGGTCAGCTGTCCTGGTTGTGTCCCCTCCCTTAGCTCCTGTCCCCAGCCACCTTGCTCAGCACAAGAAGCAGAAAAGTCCTTGTGTCTGTGTAAGCACTGCTCTGCAACAATTAAAAGATCAATGTGTTATCAGAATTATTCTCATCTTAAATGAAGAACACAGCACCATTGCAGCTACTAGGAAAAACAAACAACAAAAAAAAAAAACTATTGCAGCCAAAAACAGGAAACAAGGCCATGCTTTGATTTTTGAATATTCAACGTTATTTTAGTGATGAATGCATGTTTAGGATTATCATGGGAAAAAAATAGCAGGAGGAAGCTCATTTTCATGGATTTTCTCTATTTTTTTTTTAAAAAGTTATAAATAAAATATACTGGTTTCTTTATCAGCATCCCTCAAGCATCCCTCAAGCATCAATCCAATTACATTAATTCTTATCTGAATTATTATTTTCCACCCCTAACACCTATTTCAGTTTGCAACCTAAGTACAAGTTAGTTCTAAGTTTAATGCAGTGCTTAATGACCAACATAACACAAGTATCTGGTTTGAAACAGTGAAAAAAAATTATAGTATAGGCTAATTGCTAGAGAAAATGGTGGGGGGGGGGAAGACAATTTTATATATGGTTAGAAGCAAGTGAACAGAGATCTAGTTCAAATTGAAGAACTGCATAATAATAACACTATTAACCTGAGCATAATTCCAGACCATACAGGCAACAGAATGTAGTCTTTGTTACTGTTTGTCACTACAGAATATGAAATACGAGTGCCTGACTAGGAGGAGATCACCAAGTTTTGTTATTATTTCTTTATCCACAGTCAGAGAGTTTCCAAGTCCATTCTTCATAAAAAGTGGAAGTCTGATCGTGTTGCTAAACATCCAGCAGATTTGTCCACCTAGTAGACAAATCTCCTGGAAAGTCATGAACTGAGAAAAAAAAAAAACAGCAGTATGTGTGTATGACTATACTTGTCATCTCATATCTGATTCCTCTGAGAGAGACAATAGTGGATGTAAGACAGACAAAACCTGTCTTAAAATATATATGGAAATAGTACATTAGAACCTAAGCACCATACAAAACTACACAGCCAGCACAATACATATTTTACTTGTTAATTCACTCATCAATCCTTTGGCAGCAGTTTAAAATTTCTGAAATATAGTGTAGATAACACAGCTGGAATTTTTAATTAAAATATTTTTGGCTTTGGTGAAACAATTTTCTACTAAGGTATATTCAGAAATATCTCCTTTGCTGAGAAACAATCATCAAAAGCTGGCATTACAAGTGTACTTCCTCTTCCACATACCTAAGAAAACTATCTCAGTTTAATTGTCAGCAAATACTACTATAGAAACATAGGACTTCAAAGCAGAATGATCAGGAAACCTATTTCTTTTCTCATGAGCCTCCTTCAGAAGGACATGCTTAAATCATTGTAGAATCTTCAGTCAGTTCTCCAAACACCAATGGAGTGAGAATGGAAGAATAAATCACCTGCTAGACATTTTAAAGGAATGAGAAAATCTCAGTAACATAACTTGGGTAACTAACAGAACTGCAAGACCAGAAGTCACTGTGAAGTCACTCAGACCACCAAAAATATTCCAGACTCATAATTCATTAATTGCTAGAATGCACAAACAGATTTGTTGCACAAAGAGTTGAATGTGACCTTTTGAGGAAATCTGATGAGAGTAGAAAATACCACCTACATAAACTAACTGTTCCTTGCATATCAACAAGCAGAATAGACATTGGTTCCTGAAGAATCTACAGGACAAACATTTTATCATTCAAAAAGCAACTAGCACAGAGTTCAACCCCTTCTAGAAATGATTTTGTCCTCCTGTAAATGAAAAAATCAGTCATCTCCTGATGAGATAGAAAGACAAATGATGCACTAGAAGTCCAGAAACATCAAAAGCCAATGAAATTTGGAGCCCTTGTAAGATCAAACAATGTTCTACCACCTCACATTAATATTTGTGTGAAAGGTTTCTCAAAATTTAATAAAAAAAACGAGTTTAAAGTTTCTTTAAACTTTCTTGCTACCCCCATCTCAGTATTATGATTCTAGATTCTGTGCAAAGTTCATAGCAAGGTAACAAAAATATTTTAAAAACACATTTTTTAAAATGCATTTAAAATGCTATTTTAAAAATATGACCTTTAATGACCTTGCAACTAATTTCATTACCAGCCTGTGAATAGAAAGCAGCTTCATCACCAGACCTTCAAAAGTAAAAACATTCAACAGTGCAAGTAATGTGCAAATTTGAAAAATTAAATAAAAATCACAGCTATATAATTAGATATTTTGGTGCCTAGTTGTGAGGCTCAATGAACATGTGAAAAAGAAAAAGGTAGCACAGACATAAGAGTACAGCTGTAGGAATATATTTCTCAGAGTGAATATGTGGTCCCAGTAGTTGCCTTTAAAAGTCAGAAAGATATACAGTCAGGAAGATATAAACAGTTAGAGAGATATCCAATTGGAGAGATATATGTGTAGATATATGCATTCTTCAAGCATGACAATTCAAGGAGAAACACAAAATTAGCTAGATTTGGCAAGCATGCATGAAATGTGAAAACAGCTAAGTGCAGTCTTAACAATATGTTTCTGATAGCTTTGTCCCAATATTGTGTATGTATGTTTGAAATAAAGATACTCTGATCCTGAAGTTTTGTTTAGTGATGAAATGATTGTGAGAAGTCACTTATATGCTAGTAAATTCTATCTCTATAGGAAGTCATTCTTAAAAGGGAAATAATAACTTGTTCTTGTCCTTCAGCAACCAGCATCCAAACACACATTTCCTATATTCGATAGAATGCATATTTCTGAACAGCAGTGGGTAATGTAGGAGCTAGTTGAACAGCCTGATGCTTATAACCTGAACAAGTTAATATAGCTTCTTACCACGCAGAAGAAAGCAATAGGTAAAGCACTTAGGTATGTAGAATTAAATAGTATATGACAAAACATATGAGGATGCAATTTTATTTTTCAGTGGGTATCAAAAAATAATATATTTTTTCTTCTGAGATAAAGCAGAGAGAAAAGAAACTAATGGAGTTTTCTGGTCTTCTGCAAGCCATCATGCAAGTTGGCAGCAAAAAACAACTTGATCATTTCAGTCACTTGAATATCTTACTTTCCATCTGCCATTAAATAGAGATGTAGATCATCTCTTTGTACATGCATTTATTCTTCTATGTTACTTTAAGATTCTCTTTGTTTCCTTTAATCTCCTTTGTCTCTAAAGTAAAAACAAAAGTATCTACATGCAGATTATGGATGTCCACACACATCAGTATTTGGACATGTACCTTTCCTCCTTTCTTCAAGAAAAAAAAAAAATCTTAATCTGAATAAAATAAAATAAAATGTTTAAACACTATTAGAAAACACTGAAAAATGTGAGAAAAGAGAAACATATTCAAGACAATATGTGGCAGACAAGAACCTACCTTGTACATTACAACCTCTAGAAAATACTGATTCTATTGCTTAAAATAAAATAAACAAATAAATAAATAAATAAATAATCAAAGAATGTGAAGTCCTTGATCAAATTTATTTTGCTCCTATCAGCAGGAATGCTCTACAGAAACTGCAAGTCCCTTCTCTTTCTCCTTCCCCAACCACTTTGTCATTTGTTGACTGAAATAAATTTCCTACTAGAAAGTTTTGTAGGTGAATAACTGTCAACCATAGCATGAAGATGTTTGAAGAATAATCAGCATAAGCAACAATCTTTATAATACACAAAAATGTTTCAGAAAACCCATATATGTCCTGACAAACTATGCTAGAAATTTTTTATGCACTGTTTACACTATAATGCTTTATCCTTCCATCAAATGGCTACAACTTTAAAAGGTATTCATCCTTAATCTGTCACATAACAACAAACTTGAAATAACATTCATTTTGCAGTTTCTGTACAAGGTGGATACACAGGGGAAGGAGCACATGACAGTTACAACACAGTTTTTATGATGATGCATTAGCACAAGAAACTTAGAAACAACAACAACAACAACAAAAAATCAGATGGAAGGGAGCTACAAAAACCATCGAGTCTAACTGCCTGATCACTTCAAGGCTATCCAAAGGTTAGCACATTATTGACAGCATTATCCAAACATCCCTTGAACACTGGCAAGCATGCGATAGCAAGCACCTATCTAGAAAGCCTGTTCCAGTGTTTGACCAACCTCATGTGAAAGAGATTTCCTTAATATACAGTCTGACCCCCCCTAGCACAGCTTTGTGCCATTCCCATGTGTCCTGTCACTGGTGCCCAGGGAGCAGAGACTGGCACCTCCCTCTGCACTTCCCCTCCTTGGGACGCTGCAGGTCACCTCTCGGCCTCCTCTTCTCCAGGCTGGACAGCCCAGATGTCCTCAGCCTCTCCTCATAGGACTTGCCTTCCAGCCCTTTTACCAACTTTGTTGCCCTCCTCTGGATGGTTTTAATATTAACATCTTTTTTATATTGCTGAGACCAGAGCTGCACTAAATATTCAAGGTGAGGTTGCACTAAAGCTAAGAATCACTATCTAGATTCACTGCTAGTGACTGGCTGCCAGCCAGATGTAGCCCAGTTCGCTGAAACTCTTTGAGCTCTACTGTTGAGCCAGTTCATCATCCAACATAGAGTAAACGTGTTTATCTTATCGTTGGACAAATTGTCTAGAAGGATGCTGTGAGGGATGGTATCAAAAGCCTTATTGAAATCTAGAATGATTATATCCAGTGCCTTCCTTCCCTTCATTCACCAAGCAGGTCTCCTTATCATAGAAGGATATTAAGATTAGAAGGATAGGATCCTTATCATAGAAGGATATTAAAATTATTAAGGCAGAACCCATGTTGGCTTTATGAAGACACGTTGACTACGCCCAATAATAGCTTTTTTCTTTAATTTCCTTTCTATATCCTCCAAGAAAATTTTCTCTGTGACTTTTCAAGGACTAAGACAGAAAGACAAATTCCAGAACTAGTTTTTGAAAGGAAAGAGAAGCTGAGATTTGGAGATGACAGAACATGGAAAAAGGAGGGATGCAATCTTTTAAATCTAAAACTAGATTTCAAGTTCACTGTTGGGTAAGGAGGATAATTTGACATGCAGTCTCTGCAGAAATCAAATGAACCTTGCAGTAATGCAGAATAGCAAAGAGACTGATGTGAAACAAATGGAAAATGCTTTGGCTGAATAGATGGCAGAAGGAGGACTGATTAAAAGGGAGGGCGGTGGGGGTGGTAGGAAAAGGATCTCAAACAGATTGGCCACCACATCAATCTTGCCAACACAGGATAAAGAACTTAAATCCTACAAGCCCTATTAAGTTGTACTCAAGGATGATTTCTGTACAAAGTCTAGATCTGTAACAGAATAGCACATTTTAGTTTTCCCATAAGTCCTTATGTTGATCTGTATTGTCTCTATATTGGAAATACTGTAATCATACATAATCTTCAGTCATTAAATTAGTCTACTGTTGATGTGATCATTGGTGGATCACATCATGTAATATCAGTCCTGTACAGCAGATGCAATCGTTTCCTTTTCTTTTTTTTTTTTTTTTTTTTTTTTTAAAGAGATATTAGACTATCTATTTTCCTGAAACATTTTGAAATTATTTATATAAAATATTGTGTTTTTTTTTTTCTTTGTTTGTTGTTAGCTTTGTTTGCTGTTGGTTTTGTTTGTTTGTTTGTTTTTCCTAGTGCTCATTAAATAGTGGTTCATTTCTTCTTAGACTTTTATAGTTACCACAATTACCTAGATTTTCTACAGTACAGTTTGAGAACTACCTATCTTAAAAGTTCAAAGAATGTAGGAATATACCAGTCTTCTTGGCTAATTTGGGATGTTTCCAGTTTCTTATTTTATTAAGAGTACAGATTTGCAGGCGGGTGTTTTTTTACTGTAGCCAAAATGTAAAAAGTTGAAATGTCTCTTTAACAAGGGTGCATTCAAATTCAATAACCAGTTTTAGGGGAACAACAACAAAAACTTAAACTTCACTTTCTATTTATTGCTTACTGAGAATACCGTAGCATAAGAATTAATCAATTATTACTCCTAAAGTAAAACATAATCTTTGATTTTTCTAACAGAGGAATGCAAACTATTCTAATTTCTGTGTTTTAATCTTAAGCTCTTGCACCTTAACTGAGAAAGACCCTAACACTGCTGGGGTTTCTGAGGGCAAGATAGGTATATCACTGAGAATGGAGGACTCAAATTCTAATTGGTTACAAACAACTTTATTAATAGAAAATAATTATTTTTATTATTATTATTCAAGTAAGAGGTAAAAAAAAAAAAAAAAGTATAACTCAGAAATGGGAGCAATTGTAGAAGGAAAACATAAGACAAAAAATATAAATTTTAGTTTATGAGATTTTTCTATGTTGAATTCTGAAACTGAGTTTCTTTTTTATCTTGAGATTGGCATTAAGCTTTTTCATTTCCACCCTGTACTGACTGCTTCAGAGAAATAAAAAAAAAAATAATAATAAAAATTCACACATTATCAAAAGATGGATACACCTTCTGGAGAGGAGGGAAGTGATGAGAACATTACCTGTTTGTTCCATCCATGCACAGGAACTTCCATTTTTTCTTTACTCATCATTTCTAAAAGTTACCATCTTCCACGACTGATGACAGCTTATCACATAACATTGTGATTTTAAGTAATATGATTCCCTTTCCCAAGACTCTGAGATACACATTTTTGATGGGTGGATAAACTTGACGATTCCTTTTCTTGAAACCCACAGCAATAAAGCTTTAAGTCGTGTTACTTGAAATTCTTGTAGTTATAATGGCTAGACTCATTTCATTATTTGTGCTATAAGTCTGTGCAAAGCAATGAAGTAGCAGATTGTGAAATTGGGAAAGAAGTCTTTAGAAGAACTGACCTTCTTTCTTTGCATGTGTTTTAGGGGAACTTATCACAACACTGTTTCTGAAAACACCAACTATTCAAATTATTCCCAGCTGAAATTGTTGGCTTTTCTTGACCTCATTTTCTGGCAATAAACAATCATCATATCAAGAAAACTAAACTGTTCACTGAAATGAAATAATTTTTTCTGGAACTGTAACACGAATACGTAAACTGATTCAAAAGAATTTTATTAGAAATGCTGGGTTTGCAAATATAAACATTGGCTGAAAAGTTAAATGACACTTCCTCATTAATAGTATGGTTTTATTTTAGATAAACTAAGTAATTTTAATTAATAAACATAATACTTGAAGACATTCAAATGAAGATTTTATTGGAATAATTACAAAAGCAGCATTCAGTATGCCGGTTTTCAGAAAAGTGCTACTCATACTGAATAGCAACAGAATAATTACAGGCCATGGCTTATGAGAATTTCTGCAAAGGATGAAGAAAAACAAGACTGGATCAGTTCTGTGCAAAATCTGATATAGACAGGTCTGGAGTGAATGTTTAGTTTCAATTCATTTATGGATTTAATTGTTTAAATGAGAGGATACCAGACTTAAGTTTAAAATCTAGATGTAATAGGGAAAACAGCTAGCATATTCACAGAACTGAAACCCCCCAGTTGATCGGAATATGCAGCATCTTCTCTTTGAACTTTCTATTTGGTGAACTGTTAAAGAGGATCAGTACATGTTAGCTCTCAAAGTGAGATTCAAGACAGCAATCTCAAACAGCTCTTTAGGGATTATCTTTGAATTTGTTGTAAGTTCATTGCTACCCTACTCATTTTGCTGGTATATGCATTCCATTTCCTTTTACCTGATCTCTGTATTTTCAGAGGACAGAATCATTTATGGAATAGACTAGCAACTGTAAGATGTCTGGAATACTCTGCAGAACCTGACAAGTAACAGCTGATGCTCAGCATCCTCCTGCTTTATCTGAATTAGAACTACTGACACAGCTCTAATAATTTGCTTATTCACACAGTTTCTCATCAACTAGCTGAACAAAAGGATTCTAGTAACATGAACAATTTAATCCTTAAGGACAAAGAAGCTGCAGCATTGCATTAATAATTTTGAAATAGAAAATAGCCTTAATAAAAAATCAGTCAGCTATCCATCCCCCAGAGACGCATCACAGCTTCTCTCATTCTTGACTTTGCTATTACTGTAGAATATTGAAAAGAAATTCTTTTACTTTTCCCACTGCAGAACTATAAAGCTAAATAGTCATGTGTGACGACTTTCCTGTCAAACAACCAAAGAAGCAAAATCTATACTAGGGTTGCAAAAGTTTATGTACATCCTTTCCCTGAAAGGGAATAAGATCAGCTAGCATAGCCAGTTTTCTGCATACCTGAACAGACACAGAAAGAAAAATATAAAGTTAAAACAATAAAAAATATATAAATAAAAATTAAAAAGAAGATGGAGAAGACAGAGAAGAAGACGGAGAAGAAGACGAAGAAGACGAAGAAAACAAAGAAGACGAAGAACAAGAAGGAGGAGAAGGAGAAGGAGAAGGAGAAGGAGAAGGAGAAGGAGAAGGAGAAGGAGAAGGAGAAGGAGAAGGAGAAGGAGAAGGAGAAGGAGAAGGAGAAGGAGAAGGAGAAGGAGAAGGAGAAGGAGAAGGAGAAGAAAATGTTTTACCTCATATCCATCTGTTTTTCACTGTCTTGGCAAATAGACTGTATGTCATTGCAGTGCAGTATCCTTCTTGGGTCCACAAGAGAAAAGGATGTCTGAGAAATGTAAAAAGGGAATAGAGAATAACATAGGGAATAACAAGGAAGCAAATGAGGAAATAAGGGAGGAAAACTGGAAAATAAGAGGATACTAGGGGAAGATAGAGATGGTAGTCAGAAGTAAACCAGAAACCATGTCAGGCCAGCAGCTAAAGAGCCTTGCAGCAGCAAAACCATGCTGAGATATTCTCAGCTTGGACATTCTAGGTCAGGGAATTTAGCCAAGCACAAATTTGTCAGGAATCTTGTAAGATAACATGTCTTGATCTTTATCTCCAGCCTGTGAGTTGCTGGAGATAAAAAAAAGAATGTGAAACAATTATCCCATTTCTAGGCAAAACAGAATTGTATTTTCCCCTGAGAAGAGGGCAGTACTTTGCAAGGCTATAAGTACATTTTTACAAAGACCTAGATGACCCTGCCCTACTCATTTGTTCAAAATCCTTAAATCAAAGTCTGAATCTAGATTTATAGAGAGTAGGTAATTTAGAATATAATTATGCTCCCACTGTGACTATGAGAAAAATGTTGCCCATTAGACTAAATCATTAATCTCTCCATCGCCAAAAGTATTTTTCTCCATAATTTAATTACATATGTTAGAGTAAAATAATGTTAAAATTCTGCCAGAAGTCAGATATCTTTTCTGTTTCCACACATCTGTCTAGTATTGGTTCTTAAATGTCCCTGCTTCAAGTTTTTGGCTTTGATATTATAACTGGCTTACTGTATCATTCACCATTGTTCAAAATTAGACTCTCAAGTAAACTTTACATGAGCAAATTCATAATTTATGAATAAATTATATAAAGTGATTATAAAAATCTCTGTAACAGAAAGAATGCCTATAGGCTCTTGTAGAAAGATGCTGTTTTTCTGATCAAATGCCAAGTGTTTAAGAACAGACATACAGTTTGTTTTTATTTTGACATCAAAGGCATATTGTTGCAAACCATATAAAATAATTTAAAGAATTTGCTTTCAGATGATCATTAGTACCAGACAAGTATTTAATCCTCTTTTTCTACTTCATCCCTCCCCCCCCCCCTCCATTTTCATCTTCATCAGAAAGGTTTGGAAATGGGAACTGAAAGATGGCTGCTATTTTCTGCAGAGACATGAGAGCAAGAATGTATTTTCAATTGCTGTATTACCTTAGGCACTTCCTGCATAGACACCCTTCTAATAGCAACATCCTGGTGCCCAAGCAGTTCAGCAGCTATCAATACTGTGACAATTGCCACTGCTTTGTTAGAGATGAATAAGAATAAAAAGAAGGAGAAGAAAAGCAGGCCTGTAAGTTGGTGAAAACAGTTTTCAAGGTAAAACACATAAATATTATCTAAAGTACGTGAAAAACACCATATAATGTGGAGCTATAGACCTATGAATAGTGAAGTATAAAAGCTTGCTAGGAAAAATAAAAGTGACCCCAAGTAGACACTATAGAGAGAAAGAAAAACAACAACAACAACAACAACAACCAAACAGCAACCTCAACATCTTGTTATCCAGAGCAAATTACTCCAGAAGCTGTCAGCTTACAGTGTTGCCCTCTCCAGAATTCTGAAGCTACCAACTGCTTAAATAAGCTATCTTTTCAAGATTATTAATATGTTTTATTTTTATTCTCGTGTTTGTCAGTATTCTCATTTCAGTGTAATCAATACTGTTGTCCTATTAAAAATTTTATCTCCGGTTTTAACTTTGTATTCGATTCAGCTCAAATCAGCAGGTTGGCACTCGTTTGGGACCTTATGTAACTATACTGGGGCAGTGGGGTTGAAATAACCAAATTAAAAAATGCCAAGATCTCAAATCCCTAGAGGGAAATTATCTTTGTATAAAGTTATTTTTCTTCCAGCTATACTATTGTGTATGCATTCACCAAAACAAACAAACAAACAAACAAACAAACAAACAAACAAAAAACAAAAAAAAAAAACCCTGCACTTTCTTTTTAAAGAAGGTGGCTTGTTCATTCTGATCAGTGAGAGAAAATACCTTGATACCCAACTGATATTAACTGAATGTTTCCTGACTTCAGACACATGTATAAGCTGAAGCAAGAGAAGAGAAACTTCACAATATACCTGTGTTTCAGTTTGTGCTCATTGCCTCTTGTCCTGTCCTTAGACACCCCTGAAAAGAGTCTCAGTCCTCTGGGCACCCTCCCTTTAGATAGTTATAGACATTGATAGGATGTCTATATAGTTATAGATAGTTATAGACATTGATAAGATGTCCCCTGAGCCTTCTCTTCTGTAGGCTGAAGAGTTCCAACTCCTTCAGACTTTCCTCACAGAGAAGATGCTCCAGTCCTCTAATCATCTCTGTGACATTTGTTGGACTCTTTCCAGTATGTCCAGTATAAGTGTCTCTTATACTCCAGGTGCAGCCTCACTAGTGCTGCAGAGTAGAGAAGGATAACTTCTCTTGACCTGCTGGCAATACTTAGCCTGATGCAGTCAAGTAAACTTCTTAGTGGCAAGGGCACATTGCTCACATTGCTGACTCACTTTCAACTTGATGTCTGCCAAGGCCTCCCAAGTCCTTTTCTGCAAAGCTGCTTTCCATCTGCAGGGCTTCCAGCATGTACTACTGGTGCCTGGGGTAGTTCCTTCCCAGGTGCAGGACTTTGCACTTTCCCTGCTGAACTTTGTGATATCCTTGTATTAGGATTAATTCTCTAAGCTATTCTTCATGTAACAATTTTTCTATTCAAAAAATAAATCAATTTCTCATAAAAGCTTTCAAGAAATAGTATCTTGACCATTTCCATACCAATGTCTCTACCACGAATAAAGACATCTTAAAATGATCATTTTAGTGCATTCTGACACACTAAAATGTAGCTCAGCAGCACCCAGTGCAGTGATTCAGGTAAAGCCTATGGTGATGGGGGTATAACTTACATGTATAATAGCTATCCGGACCTTCAGAGGCCACTGTCAATACAAGAGACTTCATGGACCAAATAATTACCAGAGATACAAATTTTTTCCTATATTTGTAAGTGCCCCCTCTCTCCCAGAGAATGTAGTGTGTTACTCTAAGATATCTCTATGTTCAGTTTGTCTCACTGTATTAAATAATAACATAAAAATCAAAGAAATACATTTTTCTAGTGACAGTGCATTATTCAGCCTTGATATAGGTTTGAGTAGAATTCAGTTAGGAATGAAATAGAGCAATTGATCACAACTTGCTCATTTTCTACTCTCCAGAATTCTTCTACTTTCTATCTAATTTACCCCACTCATGCAAAGCACTACTCCCTAGAAATTTTTCTGGTCTCATAAATATCACAAGTGATGACTCCTTTTCTTCATCACTCAACAACATGTTTAACAGATTCCAGGCCATAAATAATTTTTGAAATTATTTATCACCTTCTCCTTTTGCATTTGCTTTCTCTTTCTCACACTTGTTCTTATTTTTGCCTTTAAATAATTTGTTTTTGCTATTTATACTGTCCTATGATTTTGAATTGCTACTACCTATCTTTTGATTTGTCATTATTTAGACAATTCTGACAAAATCTGAGATGCAACTCTTAATGTCTTCAGATTATTATTTTTTTTTTATTTAAGTTTGCCAATATTCTTGCCTAAACATCATACCTGCTCTCAAAGAATCAATGAAACTCTTCTAGGATAGAAGTTGTCTTGATGATTTTAGAATTGTAACTTCCAGAAAGGAATACATCCCTATAATGCAAAAATTATAGTTCTGTAAGATATCAATCACAAATATGAAATCTTGAATAAATTATGCACAAAACCATTTTTAATGATATAATCAAGCACTTTTATCGATTGATAAAACAATTATCATGAAGTGTTCTATCTGTGTTTCTCTGCTCATCAAGAGATGCAAGTTACAAAAACAGCTTTACTTTTTTTTTTTTTTTATGGGGGGGGGGCAGATGGAGGACTGTCTATTTCTGAAATTGCTTGAATATTAACAGCAGTAGAAACCAAAACCACCTAAACTTTCTCAGACAACAGTTAAACTTTTAGAACTATTTAAAAAAAAAAAAATAGAACAAAGGAAATTTTACCTTCCCACCTTTATTTTACTTTTATGGCCAGATATCGGTTTGTCCTGGTTTCAGTTATGACAGAGTTAATTTTCCTCCTAGTACCTGGTAGGGTGCTATGTTTTGGATTAGGATGAGAAGAGTGCTGATAACATGCTGATGTTTTAATTGTTGCAGAGCAGTGCCTACACCAAACCAAGGACATTTCAGCTTCTCACTCTGTCCTGCCAGCAGGCAGGCTAGGGGTGCAGCAAGAGCTGAGAGGGGACAAATCCAGGACAGCCAACCCAAACTGGCCAAAGGGCTATTCCATACCATATGGTGTCATGCTAAACAATACATAGGGGTGGCTAGCTGGTATGGTGGGGGCCATCTGCTCAGGGATAGGTTGGGCATCGGTCAGCGGGTGGTGAGCAATTGCATTGTGCATCACTTGTTTCGTACTTATTAGTAGTACTACTACTACTACTATTATTATTATTGTTATTATTATTTTCCTGTTTTAATAAACTGTCTTTATCTCAACTCACGGGCTTCACTTTCCTGTTTCTCTCCTCCATCCCAGAGAGGTGAGCGAATGGCTGTGTGGTGTTTAGCTGCCGGCCAGGTTAAACCACAAGGTTTCAGGTTGAAATTTGTAGACTATGTAGACTATGTCTCCAGTGTGTCACAAGGAAGACACAGAAGAACATTACCCTATAATTTATACAAAGCTTCCACTATCCTATGTTACCATAAATTTCACCTTTTTTGTGTTTTGTGCATGACTAGATAATTACACTTAGTACTAACAGTGTTTCTAGCTTGAATAAAAATGTCTATTATATGGACTTCAGAAAAAATTGAAAATGCATTTTCTTAGTAATTGTTCAAGTTGCAATATTTTTGTCCTCTATATTTAGCATTGGACTCCACAAACTCAAAAATTTAGTTACATAGTCACTTAACTTTCCTGTATATATTTTCTGCCCCAGATAGGCAAGGGTCATCAGTTTCTGTGTCATAACAAAACTTCAGTTTATCTTCTATTTATTACACACAACAGCTGTTATTCAGGGTTTAAATTCTTCAAAGGCATAGTTAGTCTCCAACTCTTAGTCAGTTAATTTGGCATAACATCTGTTCTTGTTGAAAAAAAAAAATAAAAATAAAAGAGAAAGAAAAAGAATTTTTTTTTTCCCTTACTACATTCTGAACTACCAAGCTTTTATTTGTTGTCCTGTGCTATCTTCCCATCTCCTTTCTTTTGCCCAATTCTCACATTGTGAATTCAACACTTCCGGTCAGCTTCACTTTTTTTTTTTCTTGTGTTAGATTGGCTTTCCATACAGGACTGAAAGTAAATTTTCTGCTTTGGCAGATCAGTTCTATGTCCTTTAATGTTCAGAATTCCTTTGGATGATGGAGGGAATCTTAATTGTAAGAAGGACTCAGGTCATGAGGTATAACCAAGCCATATAACCACAGTATGAAGAAGTGCTCTTGCCTAGAATATATTCCCTTTTATTGTGAGAGGGACACTTCCCACTTACCCCCCTCAAAAAAAAATAAAAATAAAAATAATATATATATATATGTATGTATATATATATAATATATATATGTATAATAATATATATATGTGTATATATATATACACATATATATGTATATATCAGTAACTGATTAGGGCAGTACAAAATGTTATGGTTATGCTATATTTTTATGTTACTTATACTACATATTTGATAGTCACACTATTTCTGTCCTTACTGTTTTTCACTCATGTTGATACCGATGGAAGAATTTCCAGAAATTTCAATAGAAGTAGGATTCAATTTTGTTAATTTACTGAAGCTAAAACAGGCTAGGCAATAGTTATTTGACTGTTAGATGACTGTTAGTATAGGCTAAGACCATTTCAGGCTACAGCAAAATCAGACAAGTCATGAGACTCCTGACATGACACCACAACAGAAATTCTGTTTAGGCCTTCACTAGTAAAGACAAAAGCTTATTTACTGGTCCTAATATAGACCTAATATAGACCTAATACAGAAGTAGAAATACATTAGTGTTAGCTATAGAGTTTTATAAAGCTGTTTCTTAACCTTAACTTCTTCTGAAAATTGAGCTATACAAATACAACAATATTCTTCATGAGAATCTATGGGAAGTTCTGGGAAAAAGAAACAAACAAAAGAAAGCCTAACAAAATTAGTATATTTGTTGTTTGTTTGTTTGTTTTTTTCAAAATATTAGAAATGACCCTTTTGTTGTTGTTTCTATGTTAGTATGTTAGCAGCAATAATTTAGCAGAATGGCCTGTAGATAAATTAATGGCCTGTAGATAAAGAGCTGGGATACATTTCTTTGATTCTAGAGCTATTGTGGATACTTTTCAGAAAGCATAATATCTTTATCAGCCACATGTCTATGGTTCTACTGAGGAGAGTGATGGACAAATGATTTAAGATTGAATCTCTATGGAGTTCCCTTGAAAAGGCAGTAAAGGTTAATTCCTAAGGACAACATGGCTGGGAAGCATAATTGTTCTGCAGAGTCTATGGTTTTCAGCTCTGTTTTACAATATACAAGATATACAAATTATTACTTAACTAGTAAACCAACTAGCTAAGATAAACTATCCTCTAAGACTTGCAAGACAATCTATCTTTTTAGATTGGTCACTACTATGAGAGTGTGGTTTTGCATATCTCCTGATTGTGTAAAAATTACAACAAACAGACAAACAAACAAAACCCTGTGGTTTATTGGCAAAAGTATTAAGAAAAAAAAAATATATTGTTATTTTCCTTGCAGTGGTTGCCATGATCTTGTTGCTTGCTAGCATGTTGACATCAAATACCATCTTGTCCTTCATTTGCATGGATCTGCCAGCTGTAATAAATCAACCCAGACATTTTAGAGCATAATGAAGCACATTAGATAAATTATGGAAAAACTTTTTGTCTTCTTTTGCCAAGTTTTGATCAATAGGATTGGTACTAAGAAAAGTAACATTGCTGCAGGGAGTTCTCAAGACCAAAATACCTTATTTCATGTTCATTAAGGTTCCAAGTTCATTTTCCCTTTGCTTTCATAATAATTATATCTATATACTACAGAAACCCTTTTTTGGAGTGTGTTTGGATTTGAATCCAATCTCTGATTGGATTCAAATGAAAAACTGCCTCTCTCTGTGGGCTGATTTCTTTTGCCTGTCTAATCAGCACCATGGCCTGAATCTTAATTACAGGTTAGGGACTTAGTGAATGAACTTCAAGAATATTAAGTTAGTGCTTGAAACACCAGTAAATAGAGTGATTTTTTTTTTTTTTTTTTTTGGGGGGGTCTTGGTTCATGAAGTCTCCTTTTGAATGATATTAGAATGTAAGGTTTAAAATGAGAGGATGTTGAAAAAAAATAATTAATCATCAACAATAAGTTAGTAGAGACTTAAAGAAATAAGGATATATATGAAAGGAAAAAAAATATGAGGGAAGCTTTAATAAAATGATCATTTTAAAATTAATGATTCCACACACTTTAAAATACTTTTACCTACAGCAGTAAAATCTCAGGCACAACAACATGTATCTGTGATCACTTTTCAGTTGAAATTCATGATTGGAGTGGATTTAAGTTCACATTTGTTGAACAGCCAACTTACACCTACAGCCTTGGTGACTACTGAGGGATTTGGGTTTTATTCTAGAGTGTTGTAGTACCTGTACAGCTGATTGAAAGAGACTAGTGGTTGTGAACACCTCCAGAAAATTCTGTGTGTTTATCTAGTTTGGGTTTGAAACTTAGGTGGATATCTCCCTCTAGGAGCATTCAGAAACATTCATTGGGCTATATTGGTACCTGAAGTACTCAGGAGCGGAGTTTTCCATCAGGACCTGGTTAACACCGGCTTTAGAACTTGAACAGACACCAGTAGGATTGGGTCCTGGAGCTGAGACAGAAGTTTTTCAAGTGCTTTTTATTAATAATCCTCAGCAATTGGATCTGTTTCTCTCTTGCAGAACTAACTGTTCACCATACAAAACCCTCTCTTGCTTCTTTAATATTGGAAAATATTCAAATAAAAATAAATAAATAAATAAAAAAGGAGGGGAGAAGCACATTTTTTATTATTATTGAAATAGGACTTTTTTTTTTTTAATTTGGTTGGTTGATTTTTGTTTTGTTTTATTTTAAGGAAAAAATATATTGTTACACAGTACCAGAGATACGAGGTTGTTCATTTGTACATAGTCAATGAACAAAGACCTAAGAATGTCTAGATGGAAAGCTTAGAATTAAATGAATGTTTACCCTATAAAGTTCACGATTATAGAACCCAAACATATTCATTGGCTAAACTGAGTTAACACAGACTCAAATTGTGAATCTGCTCTACAGAGAAACTTCAGTTCCATGTGTTTCATTTAATTAACACAATTCCTTCTTTGCTGTTGAAGAATAGGGAGGATTTTTATTTTACTCTAATGGGTTTACTTCTACATTTCATTCTACAGGCTGAAGGAAGAAAAAATAAAACTCTTAATATTTTCCATCATTCCTATCAATATGCAAATTTAAACTTTCTCACAGTTGTGTCCTTCCAGTCCCACAGTGGTGTTTAAGCCTTGACTGGATTAACTAAACCCATCAAGTTAGATTTCCATTCTACTTTTTCCTAAATTTTTGTCCTTTCTCAATTCAATTGTCCCATACCTTTGACACTGTTTAAGTCCTCAAAGACTATTATCAATACCATACAAAAGACGTCTGTAGCTTTTGTTGTATTGAGCTGCCTTTGACCTCTCAATATAGTCAGGTAATTATTTCTAGATAAGTTGAAGGACAACATTCAGTGTGAGTCCATAGATTTATACAAGAAAGCTGAAGATGAACAGTAAGACATGTTAAACACAGCCATGATACAATTTAGTTTTAGCTACATCGGTCACACTGTCTTCAGCAATTGTGTACATTTGCTTCTTTCAGGTGAAACTGATTTTTTTCTCCTTGTTTAAAGTTCTTCACATTGGGCTTTTCTCAATGAAACATTTTACTTCTTTATCCTCTCCAGAAAATAATATCCATGCTTTAAAGCCAATGGGCCCTCCAAAATTGTTTCTTATTACACAAAATTGAAAATAACTTTTATTGCAATTGACTGAAATTGAAACATTTTATTCATGGTTATCTAAGTTAGGAGAGTGAAAATATAGGTTGAGTTAATAAATAGCTAATATGGTACTTTTGAAAAACATTATGACTTCAAGCATCCACAGAATCTTACACAAAACAGCTGTTGAAAAGACTAACCATAAAACTATCTATGTTTACAAGATTTTATTATACAAACCTAATGGCTCCCATAGTTTTAACACACTGCAAAATAGAGTCTTTCCTATTTCTTATGAACACAAAGCACATCTCCCTAAAGGGACTTTTCTTCCTACAAGCTATCAATGCAATCAAAACTAGTGATGCATTTTATTGCATTACTACTTCTTGAAGAAACACGTTTTTATTGTAATATTTCATAAAGATCTCCTGCTGGCAATGTAAAAAGTAACTATCTAATAAAATTTAGCAATGTACTCTTGCAAACCCATTTTAAAAATGTATAATAGGCTAGTGAATAGAGTTTCTGTTTCTAAATCTACCACTTAAAAATAATATCTTAAGGCTGATCTATTGCATGCAGTTTCTACCATCCAGTTTTCTCCTTGCACATCTCGTTTCTTCACCAGGAAAAAAAAAAAAAAAAAAAAAAAAAAAAAAAAAAAAGGAGCAGCATCTTCCTGCTGAAAAGTGAAAAAGTGCTGGAAAGTCTTGCATGGTCTAAAATAAGCTTGGTGTGTCTGATATACTGGATATATACACAACATATATATTTAAAAACATTTTATTGTAACAATGCATCTTACCACACAAGAATATTTGGTTTTAAAAACAAATGTGAAAAGAGATAAAAATTTCTAAAACATAGAAGTTTATTGTTAAGAATAAATAAACAACTGGGAGTACTCACAAGATTAATTCTAGCCTGTTGAAGTTTATATCCCTATATTGTATCTACTTTCTAGACAAATAACAGATTACTCTAGAGGACAATTCAGGACAGGAACCCAATGCAGTACCTCTAATGCTATGCATACATTAGCAAATAACAACATTATTTGCTCTTATAAATACAAGTAGATTTGCAGAAGGAAAAGAAAAAAAAAAAAGGAAAAAAAAAAAAAAAAGGTAAAAAGTTACTGAGGATGTAATGGTCACTTCATAAACATTTATAAGGGTTTTCTTTTACAGCATCTGCATTCTGGTCCTGCAGGTTGAATGCCTCCCACAGGAAGGCATTAAGCACAATTCTCTAATTCATTTAGTTTACTCAGAAATATGCTGTCTGCATGCTGTGAGAATGCTTCACAATGTATGCCAAAGTGTTATAAGAAGGAACAATCAGGATATTCACTTCATAAACCTACTCTTAACTCTCACTAGAACGGTGATGTAAATTCACTTGGAAGTTCTCAGAAGTGCACTTTGGGTTAGATAGTTAGGGGTATAGTTTAATAAGATCACATGCAGAATGAAAAACTGACCTATCCTATACACAATGGTTTAGAAAAGGTGGAAGGAAAAAAAAAAGAGGGAGGGAGGGAGGGGAAGGGGTAGAGAGGAAGGAAGGGAAAGAGAGAGAGGAAGATTTTACTGTAACTAAAAAATTAAAAAATAATAAACAAATCTGTCAACGTGAGAGCATTCACCCAGTATAACAGTCTGGAATCTATTCTTAAACACAGACCTTTTACAACTGGCTCTGAACACTAACTTTCCCAGCTGTCCTCCCTAGGATAATTGGGAGATTAGCCTTTGTCTCTTAGACTAATTACCAGCTCAGCCTACCTGGCTGTTTCTCAGAGAAACCCAGGCAACCACAGGCAGAGAAAACAGGAAAATATAGACTTTTATGGACACCAAATATATCCATATCATTCACTGGACTACACTCTCACAACCCACAGTTCAGAGACTTTGACCTGATGGGTCTACTGGGTAGTTAAAAACAATTACTTGAGGAGATGTAGCTTTCTTCTGTTTGCAAATAGTAGTAGTAGCTCCTCAACCTGCTCTGACTCTGACTAGAACAATTCATAGCTCTGGTAGGAATGCATATGAGAGTGTTCTTGGAGGTAGTGAAGTGACTTTAGAGTAATAGAGCATTACTCTGGCAAGAGGGAATAAAATTGAAAGTAAATAAATCCATAAATAATAGAGCAGAAGAGGTTATTTTCTTTCATATATATGTATATGTGATGTTCCCTGTGGAGACATTCACATGTATATGTGACATTCCCTATTACCACTGGGTGGGGGGGAAATTGAGGTCCTTCTCTTTCTCCCTATCTCTCTGCACTTGCCCCACTAAAGACATGATATGAGAATCATTAGAAAATGGACAGAACAGACAAATAAATTGTGTCAGAAGTGAAGGTTTTATGTTGTACTGGTTATGGCTGGTATGGAGTTAACTTTCCCTGCAGCAGTCCATGCAGCGTTGTGCTCCACACTTGCAACGAGAACAGCAAAGTTTTGTCTACTGCTGAGCAGTGCTGGCACAGCATCAAGACTCTCTCCAAATCCTTCCAGAGCCACCAGGCTGGAGGTGGACAAGAAGTAGGAAGGGTACATTACCAGGGCAGCTGACCTAGACCAACCAAAGGGACATTGCATAGCCTATGACATCACACTCAGCAATAAAAGGGGGGAAAGGGGATGGAAAAGTGGGGATCTTGTTACAAAGGCATCTGTCATCCCAAACGTGTATTGAGGCCCTGCTTCCCAGGACATGGCTGAACATCTCTTTTTGATGGGAAGTAGAAAATAATTGGTTTTATTTTCTCTCTCTGCTTCTGCACGGCCTTTGCTTTGTTGTTGTTCTTTTCTTTTCTTTTCTTTTCTTTTCTTTTCTTTTCTTTTCTTTTCTTTTCTTTTCTTTTCTTTTCTTTTCTTTTCTTTTCTTTTCTTTTCTTTTCTTTTCTTTTCTTTTCTTTTCTTTTCTTTTCTTTTCTTTTCTTTTCTTTTCTTTTCTTTTCTTTTCTTTTCTTTTCTTTTCTTTTTCTTCTCCTGTTTCTTTTCTGTTTAATTAAAATATCTTTATCTCAACCTGTAAGCCTTTTTCCTTCCATCAGTCTTTCTTCCACTCCCTCCCTTTGAGGAGGGGGAGTGAGAGAGTGGTTGTGGTGGAGTTTAGTTTTAAGGTAAAACCACCATAGTCCATTTTGTTATCCAACAAGGGGTTCAGAGGGTTGAGATAAAAATAGATTGGATCAGAGTGCGTTATAGAGAGTGTACAGTTATCATACTTAATTAACAGTTATTAGCCACAGTCTTGTCTGGTTTGCTCCTAATATTGTGCTATGTGATCTTGTTTTATGTGATCCATGTCACATTCTCCCTTTTGAAATACATAGATTGTTAAAGGCTGTGTTTTGTTTTGTTTCAGTTCACTATGCTGTAAAGCACTGGTCTAATATCTGGTATTTGGGCCCTGCATTGCTATCATCTCTGTCCTTCAGGAAATATCTCTTGGAGAATATTAACAACTACACTCTTTTTTTCTCCTCTGGAAGTCAATTGGTGGAGGATATCAGGAATGGTACCTCCTCCTCCTTTCTTTATAGATTAATTACAATAGATTCTGAGCATTTTGAACATCACAACCAACATATTCCTATTGCTAGGAAAACTGAGCATGTCACTCACCAGTATAGACAACCATTTGGAATGACACAATAAAAATTAGTTAATATTACAAAGATGAGGGTGGAGACACTGGCCACAGCAGGAGTTAACTCAATTAACTTTTTTTTTTTTTTTTTTTTTTCCTTTAGAAAAAAATGAACTTCTTTGTATGAACATTTTTATTCCTCCATTGACTATATGGGGATTTTACTCCCTGCATATTTTATTGTATAAGTGCCATGCAAAAATAAGTCAACTCAGCCTAAAGCTTTCTGAATGAAGGGATTTTTTTTTCTTTATTGTTGCACTTTAGACCTTCAAAATGCTCCACTACACAATAGAGGTTCGATAGCATCATAAACATCTGCAGAGTAGAGCAGATTGCACGCTTCAACAAGTAGGATGGAGAAGAGTTCTCATGGAGAGCACTGTAGAGTTCATCAAGTGGATAAAGACAGAGTTCAGTAACCCTTACACTCCTTGAGGAATACATTTCAGAAACTGATGAGATATTCTATAAATTTTATAGGTTGCTGAGGTGAGAGTGGAGAAGAAAGGGTCAGCTTTTCTAATGCTCTTCATGCTGTTTTCCCATTGAGATTGCATTTGATTACTTGGATTGCTCATTGTTAGCCAATGGGTTGAAACATGGGTGAAGTCACAGTTTCAAATATTATATGGATCAAGGCTTGTCATTTAGGAACTAGAAAAATTGGGTTGTAATGTGCTACAAAGTATGTGTGAGGAAAACAGAGACAGCATGTGTGCTTTTTTTTCTCTAATATCAATGAAGTGAACTTTTGGGGTGGGAGGGAGGGAGAGTAGCAGTGCAATACAAATGGAACCAACTAATAGTATATAATAAGTAAGTTGATTTAGCATAGATACAATAAATAGCTTCTTAATGGACCTGTATTATTTGGTCTAACTAAATTGGTATAATAGACTGCAGGTAAAATTTGTTGTTTTGTGTCATGCTGGTCAAGCTTAATGTTTGCTTAACCAAGACAGAGTTCACATCTGAGCAATCAGTTTAGACCCTCACCAAATTGCCATGCTAGTCAGTCCAGTGGGATCCATATGTAGTAAGGTCACAGTTCTCTATGAACAGAAACAGGTTTCGTGTCAGTAGGTTTACTCTTTAGACATGAATCCTCCATCTAGCACTGTTTCCTAAGAACTTGCATATTGAAAATGAGTTTTACTTTCCAGAACTCTCAAAGATAAGCCACCCAGGCCTGTGTGTTCCACGCTTGAGACACACTTTTTTTTTTTTTTTAAAGGCAAATACTGCATGCAGTTCTCAACCTATGTTTTAATATTGTTTCTGGTTTACTATTCTGAGTGAGGGATTTAGGTTCTCTGGTCAATTGGGCTTTTCATTAATCTTATGACTAATCTTCTCAATTCTAGAGACTTTCTTGTTCAGCTCACCATACTGGGTTTATGTGGCAGGGATTTGGTAGCAGGAAGGCTGTAGGGATGGCCTCTGTGAGCAGACCCAGCAGCTGCCCCATGTCATACCAGATCCAGCTCCAGCCAGCTCCAAAGGGGACCTACCACTGCCACCACTGGACAGAGCTGAGCCACTGAGTGATGCTGGGTGTGCCTCTGGGAGAGCAAAGAGTTAAAGAAGAGAAAAAAAAAATATGCTGTGTGACAGCATCTTGGAGAGAGGATTGAGAAAATGTGAGAAAAACAACCCTGCAGACACCAAGGTCAGTACAGGAGGACAGGAGGTGCTCCAGGCACACAGCAGCAGTTCCCCTGCGGCCTGTGGAGAGGCCCCTGGTGGAACAGGCTGTCCCCCTGCAGCCCATGGATCCCACATGGAGCAGATCTCCACGCTGCAGCCCGTGGAGGAGCCCCCGGTGGAGCAGGTGGATGTGGCCTGGAGGAGGCTGCGGCCCATGAAGAGCCCCCACAGGAGCAGGCCCCGGGCTGGAGCTGCAGCCTGTGGAGAGGAGCCCACCCAGGAGCAGGGGGTCTGGGGGGAGCCGCCGCCCACCCGTGGGGGACCCGTACTGGAGCAGTTTGCTCCTGGGGGATGGACCCCGCGGTACGGAACCATGAAGCAGTTCTTGAAGAGCTGCTGCCTGTGGAGAGCTCCCGCAGGCTCAGTTGAGGAAGGACGGCATCTTGTGGGAGGGACCCCACATGGAGCAGGGGCAGAGAGTGATTGTGAAGGAGTGGTGGAGATGAAGTTTTAGGGATTGACCACAGCCCCCATTACGTTTCTCCTATGGCTGCTCAGTGTGGATGGGGAGGCGGCGGGGGGGCAGGGGGGGGGGGCGGGGAGAACATGGTTTTGGTGTATTTTTGTTGTTGTTGTTGCTTTTTTTTTTTTTTTTAGTTTCTTGCTGCTCTAATCTGCTAGTTGTAGGCAATACATTTTATGAATCTCCTTATGTTGAGTCTGTTTTACAGAATCACAGTCCTTTCTTTCTATTTCCATCCCCTAACTGTGTCATGTTGGCTTCCATGACCAATATGATTTTCCCATTCCCTGAATTCTCTCTTTCTGTATATGACAATTTCCGTCATTCCAAGCCACTTAGCAAACTAGAAAAACAAACAAACAAACAAACAAACACAATTTGAAGGTTTTCAGTTGTACCAAACTCCCAGCTTTCCCTAAATATAGTACCCATTAATTTTAGTCAGCAGTCTATGTCCTTGCCAGAAATGGTGACTTCCCATTCAGCTTTTTGTATTTAGCAATAAAAAAAAAAAAAAAGAAAAAAAAAAAAAAGACAATCAAAGCAAACAAATGAAATTTTAAATACTCTTACTGCTATAATGTTAATAGACATCTTTTTATATAGGCATAGTAATGTAAGGTGATTTGTTGTATGCAGAATACTAGTCTTTATAACCCGGAGTCCTCTTCTAGGTGACTTGAAATGTTGTTTCTCTGACAGTCAGTGTGTCATAAAAGAATACATGAACAAACTGATCTTTACCGTCTTAAAATTTCCCACAGTTGGTAGTTTAGATCCTGCCTGAGCCAGAAATTGTTCAGTCTACTTAATAGCTACATATCTTCTAATCTGCCTAATCCCTTTTTGTAGCTGCTTTGGTCCCCACAGAATCCTATTGCAAGGAAGTCTACAATTAAATTATGAATTGTATGAAAAAAAAAAAAAAAAACTGCTTGATGTTTGTATTGAATCTGCTACCCAAGAAATATGCAGTGTACCAAGCTACTCCTACTTGAACAATTCCTTACTATCAATGGCTGTTGTACTATTCATGGCACTTTAAACTTCCCTCTGTTTTCTATGCTGAAAAGGGCTCTTCAATTGTCACAGTAGATGTGATTCTGATCAGCATGTTTATCTGTTTTATTCCTTTTCACATTTTGTTGCATCTTCTCAAGGACCACATACAATGGGGAAGGAAATGGTATACCATGCATTTATACAGGAGCAGCATTTTCTATTTATCTGTTCCTTTCCTAATAACATCTCATAATCTATTTGGCATTTTGACTGCCATGCAACACTAAGCTGATGTTTTCAGAGATCTGACAGCGGCATAATTGAGAGTACATCACTGCATAGATCTACTTAGAATGCATTTATTCAAGCACACTTCTTAACACTGAATGTTGTCTGTTCATTTTGCTACTCAGTATCACAAGATTCTTCTAAAAATCTTCAGTCAGCTTTAGATTTGACTATCCTGAATAATACCATATCCTTTGTAAGATTTTTCATCACTCCATAGGCTCACTCTAACAGGGCATCTATCAATGTATTGAACTGCTCTAGTGCAAATTTCACAAACCCTCATAGCTAGTGTGTAACACAGTGTTGCATTCTCTTGATTTTACTTATCACAAGGGAGCTACATTTGGTGATCAAGATTATTACAGGAAAGGTAGCTTATTATTCACAAGAAGTCTTCACATTTACTACTGTAAATATAATCCTCTAGTGTATTCAGATATGCTGTTAGTAAGCTGGACCTCTGCAGTCTCTCAAAATGTCCATGGAAAGGACACTATTAAAACATAATACAAAAACATAAATATATTTCAATGTTGTGAATGTTATGTATATAATGTGGTTATTTTACATATGAAAAGAAGATTCTCCATAACCATAATCAAATATAAACATGTTGTCTTGATTTATGGCAAATTAACTGTAAATCTCTCTGAGCCTGATTCAAGACTTGTGCTGGTTTAATCATTTTAATTGCAGTGAGTTGGTTTAGGTTCAGGTATTTCTGTGTCAGGCTTCTGAACATAAGACCCAAAGCAAACCTTCTGATGCGGTTGCTCACTATAGAATAGTACATGGTCCTCCCAGTCATGGTGACAGATGACAAGCTGTTTATATTTAGAAAATTTCAGACACAATTTAGAAAATTTCAAACACAATTTCAGACTTCTTTCTGAGTTTCTTGGTAAGATTTTCAAATTTTTTATTTTATTTTTAAATAAAAGATTTTTTATTTTATTTTTATTTTCCCAATCAGCGGTGGAACTATGAAAATTCAGAACTGTTTCAGCTGTTCAATGTAGTATTACTATAAAATCTAACTGTTTTGCCTCTGGAACATTCAGTAAATTCATAGGTCTGTGTTTTGCATACCATCCCTCTCTATCACCTGCCCCTCTATTTTGTAAAAGTTGTCAACGTCCCCAGGCTATTCAGTACCTAGAATTCAAATGCCTCACTGAGGAAGATTTTCAAGAAAACCATATTCTGAAACTGATATTCTTTTTGCTTGCTTGAAAAAAAGTCATTTAGTAAACCAATATTCATAACTGTCTGAACTACAACTGCTTTTTAAGCCAGTAAGTTGTTTAATTAACAAAATTGTACCAATACCCATTTCAGAGTCAGTACACTAGTCCTTACTCATTTATATGCAAAAGTGTTCTCAGATTACTAAATGACACAGAATGAGAGTTCTGCAGATTTTATTCATTTCATCTAAAAAACTGGTGAAAATCAAGACCCAATTCACTGGAATCAGTGGAGCTAGATTTGATTGCTATAGTATTTTGATAAATTAAATAAATAAATAAATAGAAAAGATTGAAATCTTTCTTTCTTTACCTCCTCAGATTTAGGTTTACGTTAGAGTATTGCAACCCCATTAGTCATAATGAGATTGCACAAGAGTAGTTCGTAGCAGAAATTTATCCAGCATATCAATGATCCATTAAGGATAAATGTTTTAAAATGCTAAAATTCTGTACAGTCTTCCTATTTGAAACACAGTAATGTGTGATGCTATTTACCTTCTTAAATTTTAATAATCTTTTACTGTTCCAGCACTACATTGTATCCTTGCAAGCTTGAATCCATTTACCTTATAGCAGTGCTACATCAGTCTATTCTGGTATGTTCTTTGTAGCATGCCAAATTACAACACGTTGTTTATCACTGCTCTAGAAGGCAGCAAAAGTGTGCAAATCATGATTTTCCCTTTTTCTGAACAGTTGAGTAGTTTTCTGCTGTTTAGTGGCAGGAGCAATGGTCTCAGAGTCTTAATGCTTTCTAAGAAATGTAAAATCAGAAGCTCCATACAAGCTTTCAAAGAAACTTCCATGCTTCCATGCTTCCATGATGCTGAAAGGAAAAAACCAAACAAACAAACAAACAAAAACAACAGAGAGAGAGAGAGAGAGAGAGAGAGAGGAAAGAGAATAAACTTTGTGCCCTATTCTTTTCCTTTTCTGTTTTGTTTCTCTTATCATCCTTTTATTAGTGCAGAACAAAAGTCAGTGTTTCCTTCAGGGTACTTTGATTACATGAGAAATAAAGCATGAAAAAGACTGTTACAATCTGATAAAATACTTATTAAACTGAGGGGCCATTTATATCATGTGGTGTTATCTCTTGGCACTTGAACTTTCTCATCCTCAAACCAAGACTTGGCAGCAATCCTTATTTTTAATAGTATCAAGAATGATACTAAAAATCGTAGCTCCTGTTTTCTTCTACTGGCATTTAGACTGTTTTTCAGCATACCAGAGAAATTACCTGAATTGTTTGGGGGCACATAGATATTTCAAATGGGAAGGAAAATGTGTAATATAAAAATGAAGGGGAAAGAAAAATGACATCTGAACAGAAGAAGATATTTACAGGCTAAGGAATAAATACGTAATAGGAAATGCAAAGATAACAGTCATTCCAATCTGAAAAGTACAGTGAGATGAAATGATTAGAACTCCATGGATTTCGTAGTAAACATTTGACAAAATCTCAGAACAATGCAGTTTTGAATAATGGAAAAAAAAAAAAAAAAAAAAAAAAGCTGAATCCTCCATTTTCTCAGAATTTTATCAAACAAACAAATAAAAAACCTCATACTATGTCATTCAATGTGCTGATTATTTTCTCTGGCCTTCATTTCAAGACGAGTGTATACCATTGTTATCAATGCAGGTTTTAAAGATGTTCTTAAGTATCCCATTCAAGTTCAGAGATCTGATTCCTGCTGAAGTTATTTGCTATTTCAGGGGCCAAATAACTGATCCATATTTAAAATTCCAATTATATTTTATGTGAACTCAGTAATGGGCTGGCCTGGTAATGTTGTTAAAGTGACTAAAGATGTCTCACAAACTCAGTAATATGTAAAAGTTGGATATTGTTCTTACCAAGTTTACATCATTCAGGTTAATAATATTTATGCTGGGTTTCCACAGTCCAAGTAAAATCAGAAGAATAATTTAAATGAAATATTTAATATGTTCAGGAAAGGAATTAGGGAACAGTACAATTGCTAAAATTAAGTAAAACAAAAACTTTCCATAAATTTTCCAAAGCAATTTTCTGTCATTTATTTTGGGCTTTAGAATATGGCAGAGAGGTGATTTACAACACATATCTCTGCCTAAATCTGATTATTTTAATTCTTGAAAAATGTATTTGCACATTTGACAGAGATTTATCAATCTGCAGCTATATTCTCTGTTTAGAATGTGATAGCTGATAATATAAGAAAATGGCTATCTGTCAATATCTGTGAAATAAGATTTATGAAGTGACGTGATATCTTACAGCCTCCATTGCATTTACATTTAAAAATGACCAAGATGATAAAGATTGCTTAGACAGATCATTCTCCAGTACTCAACATTCCTTCTATTTCACTGCTGTGACAAAGTCATCCAGTGTGAGGTACAACTGCATGGGAACTGTCTAGATTTGAGTGCAGTATGATACAGTACCAGATCATATCACCCACATCTGATATTATTCTTGGGGAAACACGTTTGTTTACCATAAAAGTTGATGTTCTATTCATGCACTTTATTTGTCTTTGATAGATTCTTCTGTTAAGACAGACTTTAACTCTTTCACGTACTCAATGAATTCACTCACATATTTTGAAGAATATGAGAAAAACAGAAACCATAATGAACACCTCTTCATATGATATTTTTCTACAAGTCCTGCAGACTAGCAATGTTAGATTCTGTATTTATTTAAGACAAATATATGGTAGACGAAAGAGATGGTTCTTCTAAACTGTATTTCTGTTAAGACGTTTTTATTTCCTGTGCATCATCTTTCACTCCAGTGTTCACTCAACATTGTTCTATGTCTGCTTTTAGAAATAAATGTTTGCGAATTAGTTGAAGCAAACTCTGAGATACATCTTCAGTACTTGCAGAATACCACAGTCAAAGAATGAGGCAGGTTTACCTTGAAAATAACCCTGGACTGCTCGACTAATTACTGAAATCAGAGGCTGGTGAACATCCAGCAGTTAGAAAGCCTGCTCTTAAATACTAAAAGTCAGTCCAGAAGGAACAATGAAAAGAAAGATTTTCACAGAGACCTAGGATATTGGAGGAAGTGAGAGAAGTGAGGAAATAAGGGACAGAAAGGGAGAAGGAGGGAGAAAGATAGAGGGAAACAAGTGTAAATCAGTGTGGGAGGAGGACTAAAAACATTCTAGGAGTGAGAAGGAGACTATAGGGAAAAATATGCAAATAAAAAATATGGTTCATACCTTTGGGAAAAATACTGCAGGAAACTATAATCTGTCTATTATTTGATATCTTAAATCCAGATTGGATGCTATTATGACAGACATGTTCTAGCAATAAATAAATAAATATCTATCTATCTCTCTCTCTATATATATATAGGTAAACCCACTGAGTAATATGTTCTGTCCAATGTAATTCTTTACTTTTCCTTGTGATCTCTGTTTAAATTTTTTAAATTTCTCTGAAAATATCAGAACACCTATTGGATGTCATGTCATTCATAGTCCTGAATGTGTGAAACTAAAGTTTCAAAGTTATGGGATTCAACATTTTACATAGAAGGCTGTATTTGAGCATTCTACTATTCCCAATTTACTTTAAAACAGTATACAGCTGTGAATATAGGTTACTATCACTAAAGCCATCAACGCATGTAAGATGACTTTTTGAAATGCAATGTGTACATTGGGGCACTTCAGCTAAGATAACATTCTTATAGATTCTTTTTATAAAGCATATATATATGTATATATCATATACATACATATGCTTTGTAAAAACACACACCCACACATATTAAGGACCTAATTCTTTTTTAAAGTATGTGATTCATTACAAGTTAGTTCAATGAAATCAAAGGATTTGTATCAATACAAGCAAGACATGGATTGAAACTTTTATATCCAGTTTGAGATCTATATTCAGAAAAATACTTATGCAATTTCAGAAAAGTAGGTAGAAAGCAGCTTTGCAGAAAAGGACCTGGGAGGCCCCAGTAGACATCAAGTTGAAAGTGAGTCAGCAATGTGAACAATGTGCCCTTGCCACTAAGAAGTTTCCTTGACTGCATCAGGCTAAGTATTGCCAGCAGGTCAAGAGAAGTTATCCTTCTCTACTCTGCAGCACTAGTGAGGCTGCACCTAGAGTATAAGAGAGACTTGGACATACTGGAAAGAATCCAACAAAAGGTCATAGAGATGATTAAGGGACTGGAGCATCTTCTCTGTGAGGAAAGTCTGAAGGAGTTGGGACTCTTCAGCCTACAGAAGAGAAGGCTCAGGGGACATCTTATCAATGTCTATAACTATCTAAAGGGAAGGTGCCCAGAGGACTGAGCCTCTTTTCAGGGATGTCCAAGGACAGGACAAGAGGCAATGAGCACAAACTGAAACACAGGCGGTTCGGTCTGAACATCAGGAAACACATATTTATCATGTGGGTGGTAGAGTACAGTGCAGATTGCCTAGATAGTTTGTGGAGTCTGCCTCTCTGAAGACCTTCAAAAGCCACATAGATGTGGTCCTGGGCAACCTGCTATAGGTGGCCCTGCTTGAGTAGGGAGGCTGGATTAGATGTCCTCCAGAGGTCCCTTGCAATCTCAGTGTTTCTCTGATTCTGTGAATCTCTATGTAGTTAAAGCCTAAGCTAAAAATCCATTGAGAACTGTACTAACAATAGATCACCTTTCGGCATGAATAGGATTACCTTCCCTACTGTGGTCTTCAGAAATAGCTCTTGAGAGACTCCAGACCCTTCATAACTCATCTCACAGAGATATTCTTTTCATCAAGGTAGTTGAACCAGATGTACTCCAGAGGTCTCCTCCATTTCAACCAGTCTGATCCTGTGAGTCTGTGAATCTGGTCTGTTTCTGAGAGAAAATAGATATATTATATTATATAGATATTATAGATATAATAGATATAATATTAAATAAATTTTGATAGATGGTAACTTTTCAGTAAAGCAGAATTTCTCATATTATCCAATTTAGAAAACAATATGTTTGGGAATTTGAAGGAAGACTGGAGACTACTTTTGATCATTTATGTTATTAAATTGTCTTTTTTTTTAGGTCTTAGAGTGAAGGTACAACATTTTGCTCAAAATATAATACTTTGGTTTACTGTCATACTTCACAAATGACTTGTACTGTTTTTTAGGTTTTTTGTTTGTTTGTTTTTCTAGAAAGTTAGCTCCACATATAAAATAAACCTGCAGATATAAACAAATCTAACTGTAAGTCCTATTGATTGAAGATTTCAATGTTATTTTTTTTCACCAAAAGATATATGTCCCAGTTTTCTATGTGAAGAAGATTCACACTAGACAGAAATGAACTTTTTTTCCCTTGCTTACCTGATTCACAGTCCTCTGTTCTCAATAAAATAAATAAATAAATCATAGAATCATAGAATCATAGAAGCATTAAGGTTGGAAAAGACCTCCAAGATCATCTGGTCCAACCATCCCTCTACCACTGATATCACCCACTAAACCATGTCTCTGAGCACCACACCAAACCTTTGATCACCTAAACAAAGCTTATTATATTTCATATGTATAGCAGCCTACTGCATTCAAATTAGCACAGGATTGTAAGGCTATATTTCCCAATATTTACTTGAATATTTACTTGAATTTTATGACCAGTTACTAAAAATATGCATATATAATTCTCAAATGCTCTTATAACGCTTGCTGTTTGGTTCTTTAAAATGTTAAATGAGTGTACAGCAAGGAAACATAATTTCTATTTAATGAAATAATAAGTACTGAAAGGAGCCCATTGTGTCTGAAACAGCATAGGAGTTGAGAACTGACTGATAAGTCTCATTCTGTTTTCCATCAAATATATTTTCTTTAACCTGTTGAACTGAAGTCCATAGTTAGATTTTGGAAATCTGGCAAAATCATGTGTCTTTTGAAATCAGAACAAGCATTTCCTCAGAAGCTTGTAGTCAGCCACTGGTATGCTACTTGGCCTAAGAAAAGTGAAGTTGATCAGAAACAGTTGCAACAAATACACACTCATATTTGTTGAGGGTGTCGGATCTGTAGGTAACTGACAGTTTTAATCCAAGGTTTATCACCAAGAAGTTTCTCATTTAAGAGAGTCACACCTAGAGCATAAATAACTGCTCATCAGGTTTGATATATGTAAAATCCTCTTATTCTGCTTATTCAAATGTGGGGTTTATAATTTTAAGGAGATTAATGTTTATATTTTACTGTACCATTTTATTAATGAAGGTTGCTTCTGCAGAATATGATGTGCAGAAACACTCAAGCTACATTTGGTAGCATGGTGTGTCATAAGAATTATTTTAGGTTACTTTCTAGCCTGACAGAAAACAATGTTCTTTTATATCATGTAAACTGACCTAGAAAAGTCAGTCACAATCTACCCATTTGTTGTGCTTGCTGTGCATAGCCGTGATTAGAGCCACCACATCTGAACATCCCTGGAAACTTGGTATTCTTCCTGCTTTTGGCAGTTCACACAGCTAGTTTGCTTTCAGATTGTATGAAACAGATCTCTTGTTAATTTATTTTGTCTGTTGCAGGAATGTGAATAAAAATAACCTGCTTTGTATGTTTGCAGCACATTATTGTGCCAACATCACTACCTTGTACACATTACTAATCCTTAAGTAACACTGAATTAGAGAATGAATGCATAAATGCAGAGATCATGATTTTCTTGTAAGATGCCTGTGGTGGAACTTGGATGGGCATGACAAACTATTACCTCTATCATCTTCCCTCTATCAGCTTCAGAAGTCTTCAACTAGAAATCTTCAATCTCCATAGCGCTTCAATTATAATTATTAAGTAACCTTGCCACTACAAGCCCTTACTAGTGTCACAGAGTGAAGGCTATGCTCCGTATGCTTTATCTGTTCCATGTGCATATTTAATGGTGTAATTAAAACAATTTATTAAGCTGTGTATTGTCCAGTGCCTAGCCTTCACATAAATACTGTCCCTTGCCAACACAGTCAGCTTTAATACAGCAGGGATCAGTCAACTGTATTTAAATGTGTCCTGGCTGTGCAAAATGACTAAGTAGCATATGATAAAGATGTTATTTTCAGTCTGTGGTTCCATAACATGTTAAGATCAATGGAATGCAATGAACCACCATACAAAGACAATGAAGAAAGGGATAATTAGCAGAAATAAGCTTAGAGTGTTATTAAAGGTTACATAAATCAATAAAGTCTCTGAAAGATATAACATCTTTTTCTCTCAGCCCTCTTCCAACCTTTTTTTTCTTTTTTTTTCTTCTAATTGCACAATACAATTAATACAAATCCATTTCCTACCCAAAATAGAAAGAAAATTATATCAGTTCTAGTGGCATTTCAGAAGAGCTTCTCAGAATAGGAATACAGCATTTACAATATAGTACATATCATTAGAATTGCTTAGCAGAATGACTTCATAATAATTTGAAAAATAAACAGCTGTTTATTTCTATGCTACTATTCCAGCTGCTTTAAACAATTTTGTGATAATGGATTATTAATTACACTGTACTTGCATGTAATTTCACATGAAGGAAATGTTTATATTGCTAAAAGATTTGTATATACAAGTGGTTATGCAAACTGAGTACTTTAGAACTGGAAGTCCCAGACATTTAATGAACATTAAAATAAAATAAAATAAAATAAAATAAAATAAAATAAAATAAAATAAAATAATCAAAATGAGGGATAATTATAAATAGAAAGATCTACAATGATATATATAGGCTGTGGTTCACCTTTGGTAATATTATAAATCTTCAACCTCTTCTATGTTAGCTTTAAGCATATCCTTTTCCCAGGAGGCTCTTCCATTAAGCTATTGTTCTGGATTTGGAATAAACTAAAGAGCAAAAGGAAATTAGACCTTATTTCCTGTAAATGAGACCCTATTTCATGTTCTCACAGGGCACTGATAATCCACCATCTGTTTCCAAAGTCCTAACTCAATAAAATAAATTAAAAATATATATATTCCAAGAAGTTAAGAAGTTTAGTCTGCCCATGCATTTTATACTGCATACTCTAAAGAGACTAATTGTTACCGATTTTTTTTTATTTATTTATTTTTTTTTTGAGTGGCAAGGAGGAGCCAAGAACAGCTTGAGACAGAGATAAAAGGCAGAATATTTTATCATGACTGGCAAGCTTTGCCAAAAATATAAAATACTGATAGCTAAGATATGAGAGTTTTTAATGAAAAGCATTAGGTGACCTTAATATAAATGTCACTATCACTTAGTTGCTAGAAGGAGAGATGAAGCAGTAGTGAATTGTCAGAATTCATTTCAGTCTGAAAACTAATTTCAAATAGAACTTGTTTGAGATTCTTTTGGGATCACTTTCCATGAACAGTTAATCTTAAGTAGTCAAAATACATGAATGTAAGGCCTAATTCTCCTCTCATTTATATCATCCTTGTGATTTAATTAGCTTCACACAAAATCATCCTAGTCTAACACAGGAGAAATGGGAAAATCAACTTCAAAATGAAATCGTGTGTATGGATGTTAAACATCTGTTTATACCAGTTATGAGCAACATATTTAAAATTTTATATTATTTTATTATGTTAGTGTCATTGGGATCTTTTCAATGAATCCACCTATACATGCTTATGCCTAGTCATGAGGAATCTCTTCCTTTCCTAAGATAATATGTTGTAAACTATTTAGCAGAAATCCAATGTGTAGTCAGGCATTGGAATGGGTTGCCCAGGGAGATGGTGGGGTCACTGTCCCTGGGAGTGTTTAAGGAAAAGCTGAAGGTTGGACCTGGAGCTTGGCTTACTGGGTGACATCGGTAGTAGGGTGATGGTTGGACCAGATGATCTTGAAGGTCTTTTCCAACCTTAATGATTCTATGAACTAGTCAGCCAGTGCTTTCTGGTCCTGCATTTGCACTGACTGCTCCAATTCATTCAGCTACAACTGGTCATTAGGTGAAGCCAGGCACTAGCTTCTAAACCTATTTGTGTCTGTTTGTTTATTTATTTATTTATTTATTTATTTATTTTCTAAATTTCAATTCAGCTCTTCAAAACAAGGATACATATATTAACACAATCCAGGGGAAAAAAACTTCCAATTCAAGTACATAAGGATTTTTCCTTGCCCTTTCCCAGATAATGTTTCATTTCATCAAACTGTCATGGTGAAAGCTAAAGACACGTTGCACCAGAGCTGAAAAAAAGAATGTTTATATGAATATTAAAAATGTTATTTCCACTTCCATATCTGCCTCAAGTTCTTTCACTTCTAATTTTTTGAACTCATGCCAAGACTGGCCAAGCAGCTAATATCTCAAGCACTGAAAAGCACACTGTTCTGTACCAAAATCAATATTTAAAAAGAGGAGAGGAAAGACAGATAAAGTCACTTTTGAATAATCAGAAAGCACAATATCATGAACAGCTGGCCAAAACAGAAAGGGGTTATTACTGACTGTTAAGCTTTAGTGTGTAAAATACTCCCTACACAAAACCATATTCAGTGGCAGAAGTTCCAAATTCCAGTTCCAAATACTTCTATAAATCAACTAAATCCCATGAACTGCTGGAATGTTAATGGGGAAGTTGTCATGAATTACTGTCTAACAGGAATACTGAATCCTTAAATGAACTGTACACTCAAATTTTTTAATGGCAGAAAGCTGAAGCCAGGCATAATAAAAATAATTGAAAGGAGTTTTTGAATGCATTAATCTAGATGATAAGTGCTTTAAAGAACAAGTGAAGCAGAAAAACAGCCAGAATGTATACAGCATTTACTTGTAGACATCATTTACTTCTGATATTAGCAGTTACCATTAGTAAAATGCGGAAAAGTAGAAGAAAAAATCTTGTAAAATATTTTTAATATGCAGCAATTACGGAAGAAAATCATGAAAGTATTTGTATTAGACTTCTGGTAATCTCATTCTGTCACAGCTGAGTCAGTCATACAGAAATAAGCAAGGGGAAGAAATGACCAAATGCCAAAAGGGGGGGAATGGGCAAACCACTAGGCTTCTGAAAGATAGCTACAAAGCAACTATCTACAAGAGACTGCAGGAAAAATGTGAAAAGTGAGTCTGGTCTCAGTACTGAAAGGAGTACTGAGGATTTTCTTAGTTCATAAGCACCAGCATAAGAGACCCTTTATAGATTGCTACTGTCATCAGTTGTAAAATCACTGATGACCACACTGAAAACAAGGAACCAATGATACCATTCAAGACCAGCAAGATCATCTAACAAGCCAAGAATCGTTATTGAACATTGCAAGAGTAGGTGGATTTCAGAACTTAATACTCATACTACAATGCATGTTTTTTTTAAAGCAGTTCAGTTCTTTTCAGGCTCAGTGGAGATGCTGTTGAAAAGCCATACTATAGCAAAAGGGCCCACTCCATGTGTTCAGACGCCTGTGTGTATATATGTATATACATACTTTTCTATATCTTAAATTTGTCCTGCCTAGAAGACATTGTCAAGGGCAAGATTTCCTTTGTAAATTTATACATTTTTTCTTTCATTTTTGCTCTATGAATAGCTTAAACCTCAGCGGCTCTTAGTCTCTGTTCTTAGAATAGCTGGTAGCTACATTATGAGAAAATCAGAATGTCAATATGTGTATTTCTTAGAAGCATTCCTGCCAGACATGATTTCTAATATAAGGCCAGCATGCTCTTAAAATAGAAATCTCCTCAAGCTCTGCCAAATCTGAATAAGTGAATTGTTCAATTCAGTTATTTCTAGGCTGACCTGAGAAAGTCGGATATTTTAAGAGTAGCAAGGAAGGAACAAAAAAATTTGTAAAAGTCCTCTAAAACCCCCTGTGATTCTACAGCACTGCATTGTGGGCTTATAGCACTTCACATCAGAGCTTTATTGAAAGTTCATTAAACTAACAGGATTTTTTTTTAATACATATATATATATATATATTTAATATATATATATAACAATATGTCCAGCAGTGAAGTTAGTCTCAGAGTTAAAACTAAAAACTGAGAACAGAAGTCAGGAAGGACATCTGCTGTGACTCTGATACTAGGGAAGAACAAGGCAAGAAATGAAGGAAAAGGAAGTCAGAAAACCTGAAAGGGTTAGAAACTAAAAGAGCTAGTCTGAAGCATTAATAAGATGTGAAGCAAGTAGGGTATCTCATGATTCTAAAGGAGACTAAAGGGAAGATGTTTGCTTCTGTTACAGGAGCAACCTAGAAGAAAACCCTTCTTTATATGTTACTAGAACACAACAGAGTACTGTTTTAGAAGTAATGGTGTTAAACCCATACAACAACAAAATGGAAAAGGCAAAGTTTAAAACAAGAAGTAATCACTCCTACTGAACCAAATGGAAAAACCATAGTTTAAGGTTTAGACACAGAGGAGTCTTTCAGGAAAGGTCTACATGCCCAAAAGCTGTCTGTTTTTCCTTGCTCTATCAGCTGTAAAAGATGCTACATTTCCCTATAGACTTTATATTTGTAGCATTCTTTTATGAGCATCCTTGAATATGTATGCTTGAGAATTTTCATGTACAACTATCAGTTATTCAAGACACATCTTTAACAATGGTACATCAATGTTTGTGTTATTAAGCAATAATAACATTTTTTTAATATATTAAAAAACAAACAAACAAACAAACAAAAAAAAAAACAACGCTGTTTTTCAAGGCCTAATGTGATCTGTAACTTTATTCCTATGCTCCTTGGAATATTTTTAGATAAATCAAGGAATTTCAGAAATTCTTAGAAAATGCACATTAAAATGCATCTCTTAAGCTCACTTTGCTGAAATGTTTCATCACTGGCTGTGCGTATTATCATTTAATATCCCAAACTATAACAAGTTCTGAAACAATGTTTGGCAGAGAGAAGGAAGGTTAAATATTAATTGTAAATGCCTCAGCTTAATAACCATTTTCCAGGTTTTTATTTATATATGTGGGTTACGAACAACAGTTTTAAAGCAAAGAATCACCTAGCTCCCTTCAAATATTACCTCAGACAATATCTAACCATCTTTTCTCAAATTAGAAGTTCAAATATATCATAGAAAATGAATGTTTTAAAACTTTTCTAGTTTATAGTCTGTACTGTTCACCAGCTGAGATAGACAACTGTGTGTACGTTGAAATGTTTAGTTGAAAGATATGCTGAAGTATGCTAATTTGTTATTTCAAATTTGCCATTTTGAAAAAGAATTGGAACACAGAATTGCCAGTGGAAACCTTTTGGTGCTTCTACTCTGGCAATTACTGCCATAAGCAAAGACAGATCTGTTTGTTTCTGCCTTCATCTGCTGCTTGGAAATCTGTTTCTGTTTTTACTCACATATTTATAGATCTTTAGCTAAGTAGTTATTCTGAGTTTCCATAGTGATAACTGAAATACGTATTAACACTAAACTTCAAAGCATATTTACTGTTGGCATTGCTTCATAAATTACTTTTTCAAGTGCAGCTTCTCAAAACGTATTTCCTCAGTTCAGGTCCCCACTTGATTTGTGATAGATACTTTTGATATAGCTGTAATTATCTAGAAAAGACATTTTTCTCTTTGCAAGATTCAGTATATAGAGTTTATTTTTATTATTATTATTTTTTAATCTTTACTATCAAATGGCCTGAAGAGATGAAGCTTCTGAATTCAGGATATCTTTAAAATAAAAACGGACATAAATTGGCCTTATCTTCAATTAAGATTTCATTAAGTGAAGCACCATTAATAAAATAGGCAGTATAAAATAATAGAGATAGCTTATCTGTATTCATAATCATGATTATTTTTATGAGGAATTTGTTTTTCTGGTTACCATCAGATTAGAAAAGGATCACCCATTCATATGATCTTATTTAATCAGAAAAGCTGAATTTCAGCTCATCAAATATGTCCAATGCATCACTTCTTGAAAAAAAAAAAAAATCTGGCACAATGTTTTTCTAAACATTCTGTTCATGTTTCCCACTGTGCTTGTCAGAAGATTATTCCATCCTGTTGTGGGATGCCATAATGTCATGGATAAAGAGGCAACACTAATTCAAAATTAATTTGTATCACCTTCCATCAAAAAGAAAATGTTTGTGTATTTCTCATTTTGTTTTGTTTTTAATAAGAGTTTGAATGTTAAACACATTTGGGAGACAAAGATAAATGTTTTCACAAAATATCTGAAGGAATGACTAAACAAATTTCCTCTTCATTTCTGTTAATTTCTTCTATAAATGTAACTGAATCACAGATTATTGGATGAAAATCTTTCACTGTTTACATCAAACATACCCATGGCTGAATTCTGTTCTGTACTAAACAGAACTGTCATGCATATAAATGCAAGGTGACAAGTAATGACAAGAGACAAAGCCTAGACAGTGATTTGAGCCTGAATTAATGAAAGTGCTTGCCTGGCTCCTATTTTACCATGTTTTCAAGCAGACATGCTTTAATCTCTAATTTGCCTACTTAGTCTGCTTTTTACTTAAATAAGGGAGTGCTTACATATGACAAATTGCGCTCTCTATTTGGGTGTTTTGGCAATCTAAAGCAGTAGGAAGGAGTCTCATTAACTGCAGCTGTCTGTTGTGTGCCATAATCCTGCTGTCCTTCTTATCCTCTATAATCATCACACCTATGCTCACATGGCAACAAGTATGAAACAATACTCTCCAACTGTTATCTCAGCAAACCAATATCTCTAGGTTACAACTCCTGAGCATCCTTTTTCATTATCCTTACCTTAAACAACAATTTGTATTATCTTAATCTTTCAGGGTTCACAGCAGTTCAGATGTTTGGGTTCTGAACAGTGTCTCTCTCTCCTTCGCTGGCTAACAGTGGAGACTCCTGCACAAGGAGGATGCCTTCAGCAGCCATGTCTTGTATTTTATGCAGCTCTGGTCATCAGTCATCATCACTAGGACTAAGGGATAAAATGTATGACTCTCCATCTTGTTCCCTGACATCCATGGTAGCAGTCAGAGTCCTGAAGCTTGAAGGCTTTGCCTGCAGAGCTGTATTTAAACTCAGGCCTTTGATCCTTGGTTGCACTATCTTATAGCCTCTACTAGGCCACAGACCTTGCTGGCCCTGACCTAGTGTGAATAGGATGCAGCCAAGCTGTTCATGATGGCCCAAGCTCTGCACAGTGCCTTCACAATTTCAGTGTAACCAGAAGCTGAGCAAACCTTTTGCTAGCAGTATCCTGTGTCTGATGTGGTGACTCCTAGGTCCCACTTCTAGGTTAGTAGGGGGACACGAATGTGGAGAAGCAGCTGCTCTCTGGAGATTGCAGCAGCTGGCCCTGGGCCCTGCTGAGCTGGTCATGTGCCATGAGAGTCACTGACCTGCCACAAGCATGCAAAAGCAAGCACATTGCACCCTCACCATCTGCCTTTGAGATGTGCACCAAAGCAAGACTTAAATGTCTGTTGTATAACAACTAGTACTGTCTCAGTGATTTTCCAACACAATTGCCAGGACTTCACAACGTAGAGTATAAATGAGATTAGTGAGTGAAGCATGTTGCATAAACTTGCATTTAATCCATGGCTTTTTTCATTCCAGCCTATTCTCCGTGAAACTGAAGATTTACCTTCAGTACTGAAAATATAAACTTGCATGTGTTCACACATATGTAGTTGTGTGAGGAACAATATGCTCCCATATATTAGCTATTCTCTGATATCTGCCTGTTTTTAAACTTTTTCTTTCACTGAAAATATGAGGTATGTTGCTATTTTCCCATTAATGGACAAGGTACATAAGTTTATTTTTTGATTGATAAAGGATTGCATATTTCCTGCTTTCAATCTTCAGTAACTTGTTAGCTAGTAACTTTCTACTGTGCCTTCAGTCTTCATAAATTGCATTTTCTTCACAGTAGCCCATATGGTGCTGTATTTTGGATTTTTGGCTAAAACAGTGTTGATAATGCACCGATGTTTTAGTTTTTGCTAAATAGTGCTTGCATAGCACCAATGTTTTCTCTGGTTCTCATTCTCCCACCCCAGCAAGTAGCCTGGAAATGGAGAGGAGGAAAAGAGGGGACACAGCCAGGACAGCTCTCACCTTAATTGACCAAAGAGATATTCCACACCATGTAACACTATGCTCAACAATAAAAATAAAAATAAAAATAAAAAAAATAAAAAGGTGGTTTAGTCTTTCCAAAATAGTCATTTCTTTAAGACTGGCTGGGCATCAATCTACTTCTGGGTGAGGTGGTGAGTGATTACCTCTGCATCACTTTTTTATTTTGTTTTCTATTTCCTTCACTTATTAGAGTTCACTTTGACTCACAAGTTTCCTTGCTTTTGCTCTTCCAGTTCTTTCCCTTTCCCTGCTAGGAGGAGAGTCAACAAGGAGGTTGCTGGCCAGAGTCAGCTCACCATAAAGGGATAGTTGCTACTTCTTCTAAATTAACTGAAACACTCTTACTTTTTTTCCTATAAGTTGACTCAATGGCAGGAAGGCAAAGCCAAAAAAAAAAAAAAAAAAAAAGGAAAATAATGGGAAAGCTCTTTAGCATCTCCCCTTTTTCCTGAGAAGAATGGACAATTCATAAAGAGAAGAGAGAGAAATGATTACTTTAACCTGCAATAGTTTTACCTTATTTAAATTATTTTTTGCAAAAGTTCCATGCCTCCAAATATAGGCAACAAAACTGAGTATTTCTTGGAAATTAGAACATTTACCATTTCCTGAACCAACACTTTTGCTCTCATTATTATAAAGGAACAATTTGCCACTAGACATCCATTTCATTTTCAGTTCTTAATTCACACAGTCTTTTTAAGCCTGCAGGTTCAGGAAGGTCAGGCTACTTTGTGAGAGCAGGAAAGTAGAAAATCTCCAGCATTTCTAAAATATATCCCTGCAAATATATTACAGAACAAGATTTCTGCTGAAAATATCTTATTTCGAAATAGAGACAGTTTAGCCAAAATGCTCTGCTATGTAAATGAGTTCCTGAAATAAAAGGAGGTAGTGTTATAAGGGTATATTTTTACTCAGTTATGTTTTATAACAATTTTGTTGTACATTGACATCCAATGACATTCTTCCTCTGATGCACAGAATAACTTCAAGATAAGCTTCAGCATTTAAATAATGATACAGCATCAATGATTTCACAGAAACAACATATGATAACCAATTAATTGACTTTTATTTAATCAAATTATCAGGACCATATATTTATGTTTTTTTTTTTTTCACTTTTAGTCCCATTATAATATGTGCATGTGCATATGTGTGATTGTGGATGAGGTTTACCCTTAAGCAAGAATGAATTGCCACAATTTATGCATATGTGACTATCATTTATTTAAGAAACAAAACCATTTCTTTTGGTGCTTTTTTGTTTGTTTGTTTGTTTTTGGTTTTAAATTAAATTAATGGAAAAAAAGCAAGTTAATTTCCAGATATGGTTCAGAACAAACATGCTGCAGAGCCTGCCTCACCTCTGGATAAAATCTTCTATTACTATCTTTTGAAATTATTCAGGGAAACAGTAATAGCCATTATCTATTATTAAAATAACATTCACCGAGTCATAACCAGAGGCATGATCTACATTATTTTCAAGGAATATGTTGAAAATATATGTCCAATTGATGACAGAAGTCCCAGCAGCAATTTATTCTTACACTTATTTCAATATAGTATCCTGGGATGATGGAGAGTTTTATAATTAACGGCAGTTATGCTGGACATACTCTGATAAGAAATGATGGGCTTGCCATTTACAAACATCAAATTTTATGAGCTGGAAATGAAATGCAGTCATAACAGGCCAACAGACCAAGAAGTGATATAAGCTGTAATTTCATGATAGTGTATCTTCTGCTAGCTAAGCAAAAATAGTTCCCACATGAGCTGAATAATGCTGTGGGGTTGGCTAAGAAATGACAAAACCATTGCAGTAGTTTTCAGCTGGTTTATGGTTATGCACTTCTTATCTGGAAAACAAAAAATATTTTTTTTTTTATTTTTTTTTATAGATGGAGGAAATATTCACCAAAATTCCCCTTTCAGTGAAACAGAAAGTTTCACTGAATTTCTGTGGAAAAAGACCATAACAAGAAACAGCAGATGCTTCTATAAGAACACATTGACAGTGAACAGAAGGAAAGTAATGGAAAAAATAATACAGATTTTCAGCATTAAATTTACAGATTTTTTTTTTTTTTTTTAATATAGCATAAAGTATAGAGCAGCAGCACATTTTCTGCTTCCACATTTTCCATTGGAACTGAGGAAAAAATAGTTTATTTTGCCAAGAATGAAAAATGGTAATGAGATAATGATGCCCACATCAAATGTGTTTCATCAGAATAAAAAACACAAGAAAAAATCAGGAATGTTATTTATCATCACCACATTACTAGAAAAAAAAAAAAAAACATACAAGTGTAAAATTGCTTCTCAGTGTTTGCAACTTAAACATTGCAAAATGCAGTATTTTCATTTCAAATAGATTGTTACATTAAAAATGTATTTTTCCAAGGTTAACAAATTTTGAATGTCATCAGTGTTGTTATGAAGATGAGTATTTTTACATTAAACAAACATTCACACACACACAAAAAAAAATAAATAACTATGGGGGAGGAAAGAAAAAAAAAAAAAGTGAGCTCAAAAATGGCCAGATCATCTCCTGAAGTGCTCTTTTCATCACTTTCTCTGTTGCCTTTTAAGTTTGTAATAAATGGCTAAGTACCAAATAGGGTTACAATCAAAGTTTACAATTTATTAAACAAATAGAGGTAAGCAAACAGCGCTAGGTGCGCCGGGAGTCTCTGCTCCACCAAGATGCACACCAGTTACATCAAGCAGCTGATTGTTATGCTCCTAGGCTAATACATATTCATTATTACTTCTAGAAAAGGCAGGGTTACTATTATTAGTTTCCGGAATACGAACCCTCCTACTGGTGCATGTGTATCAGTCTCCGGTGGTCCCTCTGGGGGTCTCTCATGCTGAAGGCTTGTAGTCTTCCTCTCAGGCTTTTTTTCTTGTCCTTCTCCTTTGTCCATCTTGGCTGGATATCAGAGACTTGTGCAGCATCCCCTGCAAGCTTTGTCTTTTATTCATCCTTTAGCTTTCCCTTTCTCCTTCATCTCTTGGCCAGATATCAGAGACTTGCATAGTGTCCCATGCAATAGTCATAATAGTTAGCAGTTATTCTGAAACCCCTTTGTTCTCTTATCCCTTATTGACACAAATTGCTGGACTATTCCTTTGCAAGATACAAGAACTATATACATTAACCACTCTGTTTTTCTTAGACTTGTGGTTATATAAGGGTATGTAAGACAGAAGGTCACATTCATAACACCATGCGGCCCTAGCATTGTTCCATATTGACACGAATCAGATGAACACATTTCACAAAGTTCTTATTATAACTTGAAACTCAAACTCTTCCAGAAAGCCATTAATATATCTTGTTTGCCTTAAAATGAGTTATTTATTCCCATGTCCCCGCAGAAAAGTTACATAAGTTTTGAACACAGTTTTTGCCACACTCTATCAGTGTTCCTCCTCTTCTCAATAAATTTAGTGCGGATGGAAATTCTTGACTTATGACTAACAAGGTATTCTAATACGTTTCCTCATATCTGTATTTTGAAACCAAAATGTCACATACTTAAATTCTCTCACTGAAAGAGAGCATTGTGTTTTAGGCACAGTACATATTCTGTGCACATGATCTACTTCTCTGCTTTGTAAAGCATAATACTAAACCCAACCCTTACATGGAAATTATAAGTAATTAAAAATAAAATTAAATAAAATAAATTCTGCCACTTTAAAATAATAAAAAGAAAAAGCCATTTGCATGCAAGCTTAAGATCATTTAGATATTCTGTAGGCAATAGAGTTGGAGTTGGGAATTCGTAAATCTTTTTTACCATCACTGAAAGACTTGGCACTGAAACAGAGGTTATCAGGACTCAGCAGAAAAATTATGTCTCATGGTCTGATAATCTTCTGAGCTACATCCTAGCATAACAATGAAGAGTGTGGAAATTATATCCTATAAAGAATTTTTCAGATAAATATGGATTTCCATGAAATATGTGGTCAGAAACTTACTGTTACAATTTTTGTATTGTTCTTATTTTATTTTATTTTATTTTATTTTATTTTATTTTATTTTATTTTATTTTATTTTATTTTATTTTATTTTATTTTATTTTATTTTATTTTATTTTTTATTACCAGAAGCAAATAGATCTTAGTAAGGATGTAGTAAACTTCTGGAACTTGTTGCTACAGGCAACTGTGGAGGCAGACATTTCAGCATGTTCAAAAAAAAAGGATTAAACTAATTCATGGGCAAAAAGTCATTAAATGGAAAAGCCCACAGGAGTATATAGCCTCTGTTATACAATAATCAACAGGTTTGTAAAGGACAAGGGGAATAGAGTTTTTTAGAGCCATTATCAAAAGCAAAATGCTGGACCATTGATCTGACTAAATAGAGCATTTCTTTTGCCTTTATGCTCAACAAATACTATACATGCTGCTTGCAAATTTTATTGTACAGTAGATTAATTTAGGTAAATCAAATAGGAATAGATCTAGATTAATATGCCTTCTAAAAACAAAACTAGATTTTAAGATGATGAAACAGGTATTTCAAACGTAATTCTGTTGTACTCATGACTCCAAACGAAAGTAGTCAAATGTAAGTGTTTATCTGTTGGTAGAAAGTTAAAAAAATTACCATTAATAAAGAATCATAGAATGGCTCGGGTTGGAAGGGACCACCTCTAAGATCATTGGAACAGGCTGCCCAGGGAGGTGGTTGAGTCACCATCCCTGGAAGTCTTCAAAAGACGTTTAGATGTAGAACTTAGGGATATGGTTTAGTGGGGACTGTTAGTGTTAGGTCAGAGGTTGGACTCGATGATCTTGAGGTCTCTTCCAACCTAGAGATTCTGTGATTCTGTGATCATATAGTTCCAACCCTCCTGCCATAAGCAGGGATGCCACCCACTAGATCAGGTTGCTTAGGGCCTCATCTAACCTGATCTTGAACACCTCCAGGGATGAGGCATCCAAACCTTCTCTCAGCAACATGGTCCGGTGCCTCACCACCCTCACAATAAAGAATTTATTTTCTTTTAGTTTAAAACCATTACTTCTTGTCATATTACCGCACACCTTGGTAACGCATTTCTCCCCATCTTTCTTGTAGGCCTCCTACAGATATTGGAAGGCCACAATTAGATCTTCCCTTCCCTACCCTTCCCTCTTCTTCCTTACATGAGACCAACTTTACGTTCTGTGAAGACGAGTAGCATGGATCACTCAGTAATTATGTACAGAAAGCCTTCTATTTTACTGGTCTTTCCTGCCTACTGTAAACAAATGCCAAATGCAATTTTCATACACTTAATATGTATTTTAAATTTAAGCAGAAGGACACAGATGACACAACCCAACAACCCTTACATAAATTAACACAAGTAGTGTGATAACCTTTACAAACATATGAACTCCCATTCAGCTGCTCTCTTGCTCCCCTCCTCAGCAGAACAGAAAAAGAAAATAGGATGTGAAACCTCATGGGTCAAGATAAACTGCCTCAACTTTAGGAAAAATAATTTAATTTCTTGGCAGTTGCAGTAGGTTTGGGCAGCTAAAATAAAACTTTTAAACAGCACCTTTCCTTGTCCCTCTCCCCTTTCCTTGGGTCAGCTCCATGCCTTCAGTCCTGATTTCTCTCCCTACCCTGGGCTGTGCAGTGGCCTCCCACACTTTCCCCCTGCTCCAACATGGGATCTGACAGGCTGCTGTCTTCCAGGATAAACCTGCTCCTGCATGGGCTCCCCACGAGCCATAATGGATATCTGCTTCAATGCCATGGAGTACCTCCTCCTCATCATCCTCCAGCTGTGGTGTTCTGTCTCAGCTGTTTCTCACGCTTTAGTTCCCATCTCTGGTCTGGCATATTTTTCCCCCTTCTTAAAGATATTTCTCACAGGCACCCCAAGGTGGCTGCTGGGCACATCAGTGTCCTGCAGCAGGGCTGTTGGAGCCATCTGGAACTGGCCGTGTCCTGCACATCGCCTCAGAGAGCAACCCTGCAGTCCTCCAAAGACACCTGCATCCAGTACAAAGAATTAGTGATATTTCTTAAAAAAAGTGGCATAATGCTCTGAAAACACCAATCCTTTAACTAGGACCTGAATGTCTTTAAACTTTTAATGTGGACTACTTTTTAAAAAAGTGAAAGATTTTGAATGAGCTGCTCTTGCATTCTTAATAGACTTGAACTCTACTTCAGCATGACTTTGCAGATAAGCTTGGCATGGATGTATAATGCAGAAGAAAAAGAAAAAATATATATATATTTGTACACTGTAAGAGAAAAAAAAAAAAAGACAATATATTAAGAAGCAAAGTGAATATTCCTCAAAAGCCTAATGGTAATGTAAGTGCTGCAAGAGGATAGGAGGAATTGCTGGATACTGAGCACTGAAGGTGAGGGAATTCCTGCTTTGCCTGCACTTTTTCAGATCCATTTTTCTTCTAATCTGAGATATATTACCCTGCCTTATGACATTTGGATTGCCTGACTGCCTGACTTACCAAACCAAACTGCAGTGTCATCTTCTATGACATATAATTTCACATTGATAAGATAAGCATATTTCCACCATACTGAAAGTAAACACAACTTCAATTTCTAAGAATCTTATTTGCCTACTTAATTTAGGGGTCTTGTTTCATCATGTTGAGATTTTCTTTCATTCAGCCAAATCTTTGTGATCATTACAGGCCTTTCAAAGTTAGATTTCAATTTGTGTCATTTCCCTTATGATCATGCATCACTTCATAAATGTGATGCACAGCTGTATTATACAAGGATATGAATATAGAATTGGGATATATGACAGGATTTAGTGGCATAGAAGCATTCAGTACAGAGGAGTTAAACACAGAAACAGAGAAGGTTTTCTTAAGAGTTCGGGTGACAACCATCACTTTTAGGCTGTCTGTTATTACAGATATATGTCCTTTTCCTGCTTGCCTGGGTGGAGAAAATGTGACTTTTCTGCATAAATATATTCTGAGTCAAAGTGTCATGCTGTCAGTGCATTTAGATTTGTTTCAATGGTCTATGCAGTTATTCATAGGCTATAGCATTCATCTTGTCTAACTTCTTAGACTTAGATATTTAGGTTACAGATATTTCATCACCTAAATCTTTCACAGATGGGTTCATTAGGCCAGATATAAGTGTTTATATCAAGGAAATTATTTAGCTTGCTTCTGCAATCAGAGGAGAGGAACAAACACTTCCAGAGATACATTCATCCCATCATTACTTCCTGGGGAAAATAGGTGAGATGAATCCCGTCCTTAATTTTTGACATACACATTTGACTTAATTACCCTCAAGTCTCTAGCCTGAGTGTAACACCTAAGGCAAGTCAATTAAGTCTTGCCCTTGGTTTATATCCAGGCAGGGGATTTGTTGTTTGTTTGTATTTTAATTGAATCATAAAAACATAGGTCCATAGAGGGTGATCTAGAGCCTCCTAGAACTAGCCCTACAACTAACATTCCATCTTATATATGATTTTTTTTCCAACTGCTGTAAGAAACTTTGAAACAGCAGATGGAATTACCTTGAAGCATTTTTTTTTTTGTATATACAGAAGTGGAAGGAACACAGCTGAGTAGCTGATATTTTTTCACTTTTTTAAGTAGTGCACAACATAATTATACTCTATTATATATTCTGACATGTTGCCATAGTGGAAAAAAATGATAGTTCAAAAGCAGTTTAAAGGTGTAAAGACTTTTGAGTGTAGAAGTGTTCTTAAAAATTGACATCAGCATACAATATGGAAAAAATAAAAATAAAAATCCAAGAAGACTTTGATTCTTTTAGGGCTTGTTTTTTCTGCTAAGTATGTAGGAAAGAGCACTTGCAATCCCTGCAGTGGTGCTAACTTTCTAAACATTTTGTTATAGGTCATTACAAAGAACTGAGGAAGACTAAACCAGAAAAGGGATGTTTCATGTAGCCTATTAAATAAGGTATTACCTTTGTTAATAATAATAGGCTAAAAGCATTTTACTCACTCTGCAAATCTTCAGGACTGGAGCCTGTCAGATTTTCTTAGCCTGGACTTTGCAAAAGCTTGCCTGGAGCTTGCTTATTTTATCTGTAGTATCTGTTGTCCAATGGAAAGGAGATTACCAAATATTTTTAGTCTTGCTTAGCTTTGTATAACTGTAAGACACAATGCCAATTGTTACAATAATTCTGATATATTTCTGTAAGTAATATATGGTGATAACATGTAGTTATATAAAGCATGAACCACTGATGACCCTAGAATAAGGGTGCGGCATAGAGAAATACAAACGTGCCATGCTAACAAAGGCCTCGGAAGTGTAAACGCAGGACAATTATCAGAGGTACAAGGTGTATAACCAAAACACCAATTGTCAATTACTGATCATTAAATGAATGCATCCTTGGGACCTGGGTAAAAGCAGTTTTAACAGTAAGACAGAAAACAAAGAGGTACCCACTGTATGTTATGGGCACCATATGTAGCAAATTTGGACATAAAATTGAGTTGGAGACCAATGAAAAAAAAAAAAAAAGGTATAAAGACTGTTAGAACTGTTAGAGAATGTATAAAAAATAGCCATGGGTGTGAAGAGGAAGTAGCGCAGCATCATGCTCCTCTCAGCAAAGAGGAATGTGGGAATAGAAATGTTGTTTTTGCAGAGTGATATTGTTTAGAAGGAGGGAATGTGGTACTGAGATATGCTTACAGGGATAATAAAGTTTAGCAGGCGACCTAGTAAAATGCAGACAACCAGACTCCTTAGGACAATTAGGTGAAAATCACGGTGTCAAGTCAAGTCAGGTAAGTGAAGAAACATTACCACTTCAAGCAGTAAAAATGTCAAAAGAAATTTGAAATTTAACAGGCCGGCAACTGAAGGCCATGCATTGTTTGTGAAGCATCAGATAGATTGTGAACCTGGATTACCCACTCAGTGGGGAAACAGGGGAGGGTCCTGCCATCAAAAGGTATATAAACTGTGTTTTGGAACTAGTAGATGCGCTCTCTCCTGCTTGTGGGGCGCCCGCCATTGCAATCACGAATAAATTACTACTTCACTGAGATCCTTGCCTGAGCCTAAGTTATTGGCTACGGAGTGTTTCTCACAGGAAGAAACTCCTCAGTTCTAAAGTCATACTTCTCTGGGTGAGGGACTTGGGACTCTGATGGCTTTACATAACCCCTTCACCTAGAACAAAGCCATCAACCTTATGACTCAAAAGAGTGAGAATATCAGAGTAAAGGTTAATACATTTGGTATAACTATTTTAATAATATTGTTAGACTTTTCTATATTTCTTAGATAATTGATGTTATGATTGGTAGTGTGATTGTCAATGAAAAAATAGTAACTCTTGCAGTTACTATATTCTGAAATATTTCATTTGGACTAATACTGAATTCTGTGTTTCACCTATAAAGTAGGTTTCTTTGGCCCATATAAACTACATGATATATTTCTGCAGCAATGTCACGTTATTGTTTTCAACAGTGGTGGCAGATGGTAAGGCTTTGCTCTGAGTGAATTTTCTTGTTGAACTTGAAACAGGTTCATAAACACAATATTTTATAAAGGAATCTATGATATTAAACTGTTCTCTGGACAGACAAGCATTTTGACATGGTCAAAACAGAAGAATCCTAACTACACAATTCAGCATCCTGATACCGAAGTTCAACATCATTTTATCTTGCTCTGCTGCTGGTAAAGTGGCAGCTTTTATCCAGCTTTTATCGCGGTCTCCTGGGTGAAGCCTTAGTCAGGACTGGATCCCGATGACTGCACATATCAACTTAAATGATCTCTTAATATTTACCTCTGTTATAAATGAAGTCTCAACTCAATCTGAATTTTGTAATATTTATAAAAGAAATATTTATAAAAGGTATAAAAGGAAAGTAAACAGCACCGGGTGCGTGGGGAGTTTACGCTCCACCAACACACACACACAAACATCAAACTTTCTAAATATACAGAACATTGCTTCTACATACTAAACCCAAGTATGCCTATACATATGTACAATCAGAAAAGGTAACAAACAATCCTTTAAGTTCCATGACTTAACAGTTTCCATTTTTCATTCATTTTCTTGATTACAAACAAGTCTCCATTTTCTATTCCTTTTGAACAATATGTCTTGCTTTAAGTTGTCAAGCAACTCAGCCTTCGGGCCTTACGTATCCCGTTGTTTCAAGACTGAAGAAAAGCATATCTATCCATCTCCTTTTCAAGGCCAATAGGGCCTGGGTCAAAAGGAACATCCAGGTCACCATGGGGCACAACAGCAAAGGCCTGCGATGGCAGCAGCGGTGGGGGGGCCGGTAGTGTAGCAGAAGGATGGGCGGAGGAGCCCGCAGTTCCCTCCCTGTCTGGCAAACCACACATTTCTGACTGTGGTCCCACAGGGCTCTTTAAGGCCTCGGAGATTGCTCGCCAGGTGCCGAGCAATCCCGCCGCTACTTTGTTTTTCATAGTAGAGTACCACACCTTGACATCAATTTGGTCCCATGTTTCAGGATCATAAACTGTCTGACTGTTAATAAGGAGAATAAGCTGTAAGGTTACCAGAACGGTCTTTGTTCCTAAGGACGAATGATTCCCCATAACGCGCAACTGCTTACCAGCGAGAGGCAGTTGTGTGCACAGGTCCGCTTCTCTCAGCTCGAGCTTCTCTCCAGCTCCAGTGCGCCTATTTCCAGCGACTTTCTGTACGAGCTTCTCTGAGCAGTTTGCTGAGTCTGGCCGAACCTATCTTCATGAGGCAATCAAAGTGCCTCTTCCCGTCCTCGTCTCCGTTCTGCTAGCCTGTTCCTTTTCATTCCTTCTTTCTGTTTCTTTATTGATGACATAACTTCATCGTGTTGCCCTTTTTTTTATCTTGAAGGCAGGCTCCCCTCTTATCCCCTTCTTTCCACAGCAGTTCTTTTCAAAACAACTTTTCATTGGTCAAACAACTTTGAATGTAACAGCAACAGCAAACACCCAGCAACTTCCATGCCTTAATGGCTGGAGAACAAGCAACCGGAGATGGCATGGAGTCTCCTGAATCACCCTTCTTTGTTCCCTCTAAACTCTTTTACATTCCTGATGGCCTCATCGTTAAGAGTCTGATGTTATCATCAACCAAGGGGCTTGCCGACCCCCATGGCCACACTCCCACGTCTCCCCCTTCTTTATTAACATCAACCATTTTCTCAATACGAATTACCAGTCCATATATAACACCTCCTTAGTTAATTTTTTTCATCACCAATGGTTACAAGGGAAAGGCATTTGGGATTTTGAAGACTTAAGGTCTTTGTAAAAGAAACACTTTAACACTTTTTTCCAATTCTTCTTGACACAGAATAGTCCTGGAATCATTGAATCATAGAATCATTTAAGATGGAAAAGATCAAGTCCAACCATCAACCTAAAACTACTAAGTCCACCACTAAGCCATGTCTCTAAGTACCAAAATAATGAATAATTATGTGTTTAAGCAGAGGATTAAATAATAATAAAGATTATGAATTTTAACAGTATGTTGCATTACGACCATCATTATTAGATTGCAGTGTCTTACTGTGGAGCAATATCTTAGGTACAGGTAATTTGTTAGCCATTATTTTGAACAATAATCAGTCTCTTGCTGTGATAAATCCTTTTGTTGTTGTTTGTGGTGTTTTTTTTTTTTGTTGTTTGTTTGTTTCCCACACCACATATTTAACCCTGTTTATTTCCTTTCTGCAAGTGACTTTCTACTGTTAGTTTTTGCATAACTAGAGAACATTTTGGGGAAAAGGTGATTCACAACACCTTCATTTTAAGGAAACAGAATAATTATTTGCAATGGAGAATGACTGGGAGAGGAAAAGTATACGAAAGTATGCTTCAAGCTTTTCTTTGAAACTGAACAGAAATATTGAAAAAGAGCTATGCCAGAAAAAACATGGTGTGTTGTGAGAGAGTTTATTAAAGAACATAAAGGCATTAAAAGTGACTTTTTTTTTTTTTTTTTTTTAAGAACAAAATGTAGATTTAACAAGACTAAAACACTGCTTGCCATGGTGTTTGGCAACAGAAGGTACTGTTTAAAATTATATTTTGGAGTGACAACCTGGTGCTCTGGAGAGCTGGAACTGTCAGTGACACTGAAAATATGTCAATAAAACTATTATATGTAGACATCCTAAATGCTAAAGCTATGAGCTTCTGAATGAAAGGAATTTCTCTCTTTCAAAAGAAATACATTAGCAAGATTAAAGTTCTAGGAGGCTGAATAATAGTTTTTTCTTCTCCTCCCAGGGCAGACTACCTTGAGACTGATGGACTCACACCTCCCTTCTTCAGTGTCACATGGACAGTTACTTTTGTGTGACCATGGAAGCTTTTGAAGGTTTAGAATCCTACCAGATAGACCTAAACTGACAGCTAGGGTAGGATAATGCAGGGATAGGAGTCTCTTGCCAGGACTATGAATCTCAAAATGCCACTTCAGAATCAGGCCCCCACCCAAGGGAGGGAACCAGATGGCAGAAATAATCTAATAAATTCCTGCTTTTGGGCAAGACCTCACTAGAGACTGAAGGTCTGCTCTTTTTCCTTAGTCTGACTTTGGTTGGTCTGTGATTTGCCTTTATTACTTTTCCTTCAATGTCTAGCATGTTTCACCAGTATATTTCACTGGCTGAGTACATGGCATATCATTAACCCTGGATCAGTCATTCTTCTCTATCACACTTTTGCCTTTCCCAATCTCCATGAAATGCACAAGCAAATATTTGGTAGTTGTGTTTTTTGTTGTTGTTTTGTTTTGTAACAATATACTGTACTCAGAAAATAAAATCTTTCAAAAAATCAGCCTTTAGATGAATCCAGCACAGATGTCATTTAGGGTACAATACATTTACTTGAAAAATAATCAGTTACAGTCTATATGTAGTCAATAAAAAGCCTCAAGAAGAATTACCAAAGTACAAACTGTTATCCTAACACAGACAATTTGTAGTAGATCAGATGAATCAAACTTCAGAAGCATTTGCAAAGGCTGCCTAGGCTGACTGGCTCAGATGTTAATATCCACCATCAGAAGAGTTCCACCTTTTGGTCTACAAGTACATTTCTGCAAAGATGTTTCCTCATGACTTCAGGGGAAACCAAGATGATCTATTCAGATTTAGTGTCTAAAATTTAGATGTATTGATTTAGGCAAATAAACTACACCAAACTAGGTTTTGGAAGGTGGTGAACTGTATTCTTTAAGGCCAAATACTATGTAGTTCATCTTTATTGTCACGTAATAAAATATTCCATGGCACTAAAGAACTAATCTGGCTACTGACTGCAACACAGAATTACACATAGATAGACAAGTATTGCATATGTACATGTGAACTGGAAGATGTTTGGCTTCATTGTCTCAAATACCTTTTCTCTGATGAATCACATGAATGAATCATGAGACTTACTGTCAAATCTTTTTTGAAATATACCTCTACTCTATACACTTTCAGCAAGGCAGGGGTAATAATATTACTGTAGATGTTTCCACCTGCTGGTCAGTGTTTCATTTGTTTCTATAAATTCCATTGTTTGAGAGAAAAACAAGAATAGTATAGCTGCATTTATTTCTGTTGCTATAATACTTTATTGTGTGATATTATTTTCTGCTATTCCAAAAAGGTGGTAAATTACTAGCATCTAAAACTCCATGGTAGTCAACAGCAACAATAATGTATATTGATTTTGATTATTGAATAATAATGATTATATTATTGGTCACAGTAGTAATTATAGTGATTACTGGAAAACAAACAAACAAACAAACGTAGCCCATGGAATACTAGAGTAATCCTTGCTACTGTTTTCTCTTGGTTTCAAACACATTCTGACATAACCTTAGTTCAAACAATCTATTAGTCCTACATCTGTCACATAATTTCACAATATTATAATATACTTAAGGCGTCACTTGTAGAAGATCATGATTTTCCAGATCTACCCAGAGCAAATGAGCTATGAACAATCAAAATCAGAGTGATGAAAATAAAGACCAAAATACTTCTAAGTGAGAAACAGAGGAGACTACATGTATCAAGAGAACAATTGGAACAAATTCTTAGGAATTTAATTCATTTCTCTTAGAACTGAACACACTCGTATTCAGTATCTCCTCCTCACTTCATTGTTCAGGGAAGTTCAGGATCCTCAGAAACCCATGAATGATTTTCCAATGATCTGGAATTTACCACTGGTGTCAAGTTTTCACCTTGCCTAAAGCCGCATTTCACAACTACTCTCAACCAAGTTACACAAACAAAATATTTCCTATAAGGACTGCAGTTACACTTCCTACATTTTTCTCCCTGCAGTCTCACATGTGTGTCTCAAACAGACACCCTAGCCATAGCAGTACACAGAAGTCATGTAAAACAAGCTGTAATAAGGAAGACTAATATACGATAGGAAGAATTTTATGTAGTGCCAACCAGATCATTGTCTACAAAGTGAGACAGGCAAGGTGAAAAGGGCACATAATGGGGTAATTAATATAGCATTGAGAAAAAGTAAGCTAGGGAATAGATGAAGTAACCTATTGTCCTGAAACCAGGACACCTATACCGGGAAGGATGTAGTTATGTCAACATAGAGGGAGATCCCCTGTAGATAGAATACAGAGGTCAGAAAGTAAGCTTCAGGCACTGCCTACCTCTCTTTCTACTAGAAGAAGACAAACCTAAGCAGCAAGTCAGACAGCTTTGGGGTTTAAAAAGGTCCTTATTTCTGCTAGCAATTTCATAACTGTAAGGTATTTCAGGTGGTTTGTATTCAGCAATATATATGTCTAATAACTTTAGTCAACTAGAGATACAATGAAGTTATCCCTATCTACCTATTCATATTTATATATGAAGCTCCACAAATGGATTATGTTATCTGGTTATGCATGTCCAACTTCTTTTGAATATACTTCAGCAACATGGTGATTATGAAATGAGTCTTTGACCTGCATTAAGCCCAAGTGGTTTTTGATATATGCTCAAAACTGTTAGGTAATAAGAACTTGTATCTACCAGACAGAACTGCCTGAAAATAAGCACATGCAGAACCCTGTAAGAAAACAGGGACTTAGATCACTCAGAAGACCTTCTATGCACATCATATAATTTTCTTTCTTACATTTTGAAATTCACCTATTTCACTCAGTCTTATCTGATGAAGCAGTGTGAAAGAAGATGATAGGAAAATGTTTTTTCAGTCTCTCCAAGTTGTTCCATTCCAAACCAATTCACCACATTCACCCAAAGATTTATCTAAACCTCACATTTGGTTAAAAGCATTTTGTGCTTTGTGCTTTATCCCTTATCAGAAGGGAATACAAAGGAGATGAAAAAATAAGATCAAGATGGGGTTCCTACTTCAGAGAATCACTGTTGAATACAGCTCCAGACATTCATGCAATTTGTTTCCAGAAGTGCTGAACAAAATGAGCTCAATTTAAGTGAGTGTTTGCTTGGAGATGAAGACAAAGTTGCTTCCCCAGACCACCAGCAATGAGACTGGGTCTTTTCTATTTGGTCTCCTAATATTTCTGGCAGAAGTGGGAGGGTAGGGCTAATGAGGCCAGCTACACTGCATTAATCTTACATTTCCTACTTACCGTTTGAACATGCCTGGCAACAATCTACTCCAGCAAAGGTGAATAAATAAATACAAATAAATAAAAGACATTTCTTCCATGCACCTAATGAAATTCTCAGATGTATCTCAGGCATCGTAATGACTATTAGAATACAAATGTTCTAACAACTAACAGAAGCCCATAGTTCAATGCAACATGCAATGATCACCTTCTTAGTAGCAAACACACGAAAGTTAGAACTGTCTGGAGCAACATCTACTAAGAGAATTTTCTATGAATGATTCTATACAATGCAGAAAAAAAAAAAAAAAAAAAAAAAAGAGTGACCTGAAATGATGTAATGATGTGTGACTTTCTGTAATAACTTCCAGTTCATTCTCATTAGCATTTGTATTAAAAAAAAAAAAAAAAAAAAAAAAAAAAGCTATTTAATATACAAAGATAAAGATAAACTTGGCTATGATGTAGTTTTGCATTATTTCGTTTCCTAAATTCTAGAAGAATACAGATTATGGAAGTGAATAGTATAGAATGCCATCATGTTAAAGAAAGATACTGTTCTTAATATCATATTCAATTTCTAATTAAATTTTGCTATATAAAAATTAGTATATAAAAATATATAATGCATCGCATAGGTATTGTGATACCAGCAAAGTAAAAAATCACAGTTAAAAAAATTCAGACAATCAGAATCATAGAATCATTAAGGTTGGAAAAGACCTCCAAGATTATCTAATCCAACTGTCCCCCCCCGTCCCTCCCCAATATCACCCACTAAATCATGTCCCTAAGTAACACGTTCAACCTTTCCTTAAACACCCCAAAGGACAGTGACTCCACCACTTCCCTGCACAACCCATTACAATGCTTGACTGCTCTTTCTAAGAAATTTCTCCTAATTTCCAACCTGAACTTCCCCTGGCAATACTTGAGGCCATTCCAGTGTTGTATCTTTATCAGAGACATTGATATGGGCCTTCTTTGAATTCCAAAAAAGGTATACTTAAACATTCTGGTTTTCAGATATTTTAAAATTTGGTTTGAATAAGTTTCTTTCATGTATTTAACAGTGTCATAAATGCAGCTACTGACACATTTTTACAGAGAGAATACAAAATTAAGCAACCTGCTTACTATGTGCAGGGATATTAAATCTGGGAGATAATTCAAAGTAGAGCGATTTGCAGACTGAGGGAGACTTTGTGTTCTTCCTCCAAAGGTTTTATTTCAGTATTTTTACCCCTTTTCTTTCTATTTTTTTTCCTATTATTTTTTTCTATTTGTTTTTTCCTAAAACAGACAAGCAAAAGTCATTGTAGGCCAGTCCTTATCTGAAATTTATTCTGAAAGCCTATATAACTAAGAAGCACACCCTTGAGGATAGAATGGAATTGTTAGTCACTGTGATGTAGGGATGGAAACACTGTTTTCTGTCTTATTTTCTGTCCTGTGTGCAGGACAGCTGCCGCTCTGAGAGAAAGGAATTTTCTGTAGTTCCTTATCTATTATTGTTTCTAAGACTTCAATGTATCTTGAAGTTTTCCAGAACTATGATGCTACTGCTAAGCAATCCCAGTTCTACAGCATCTTTTGTCTCAAAATGTAAGCTGTGGGAGTGTGAGAGCGTATGAGTTGCAGGAATGTCTCTAAGATAACTGAAAAATAAATTTACACCAAGAGAACAAGTGTGGTTAAAAGCCACATTTTACAATATAAATAAATTCCAAACTAGAAAACCATATTCTGTGAATATTAAAATACTGATAGTAAACATAAAGGAAAAATCTCAGTTCATAACTGAAACAATGCAACAAAAAATTGGGGAAAAAAATAAATACATAATGGACCATTTACCAAAATATGAGATTTAATTCATCTCAGCCTAGCAAATGTGTCCTCTTGGTTTTCCACTAAATAATACCCCAAACCAGAAAAAAAAATAAAATAATAATAATAATAGTAGTAGTAGTAGTAGTAGTAGTAGTAGAGGTACAGATCCCTACAGTACTTCATAAATTACTGTTTTTAAAGGAAAGAGAAACCAAAATCACAAACATGTGGAACATAAAATTGACTTCCTTTACTGCTATCTAATGAGATCCAATTTCACAGAAAATTTTCCTGTACTAAAAATATCACTCTTTCAGTTCCACCGAAAACTAACTGTGGAGTCTGCTAAACATCTGTGAGAAGAGACTAGGCACTGCTCCCATGTTGGACAGAGCCAGTTCCAGACAGCTCGGAAAGGTACTCACTGCTGGCCAAAGCTGTGCCCATCAGCATTTCTGGTTGCACTTCTGTGGTAACAGATTTCAGAAAGGGAAAAAAATGCTCTGCAGCAGCTTTGAGAGAGAAAAGTGAGAAAAGGAACAGATTCCAGGCCAGAGCTGTAGCCCCCAACAGGAGCAAGGGGTCTGAGGGGGAGCTGCCGCCTGTGGGGGACCCTTGCTGGAGCAGTTTGCTCCTGGGGGATGGATGGACCCCATGGTACAGAGCCGTGTGGGAGCAGTTCTTGAAGAGCTGCTGCCTGTGAGCAGCCCCAGCAGGCTCAGTTGAGGAAGGACGGACCCCACGTGGAGTAGGGGCAGAGAGTGACTGTAAAGTATTAGATGGTGAAGTGTTATGCACTTGACCACAACCCCCATTCTCCGTTCTCTTGCTCCGCTCAGGAGGAGAAGGTAGAAGAGTCAGTAGAGAAGTATAACCTGGGAAGAAGGTGCATGGGGGGAAGGTCTTTTTTATTTTGTTTTTGTTTCTCACTATCCTACTCTAGTTTTAAAAGGTAATAAATTAAATTAATATTCCATAAACTGAGTCTGTTTTGCCCATGAGGGCAAAGGCCAGGTTGGATGGGTCTCTGATTAATCTTATCTAATGGAAGGTGTCCCTGCCCATGGCATGGGGATTAGAATTAGATGATCTTTAAGGTCCCTTCCAAACCAAACCATTCTATGATTCTATGATGTAAATTTTTAAACAATCTCCCTATATGTACCTTTAAACCCATGAGTTTTTACATCATATTTTCTGCCCCTGTCCTACTGAAGAGGGGGAGTGACAGAGTGGTGGGCGCCTGGCAACCAGCCAAGGTTAACCCACAACATCTTGCAAGAAATCGAGAACAAAGTTTTGCTTTTTGTGCGCATGAAAGAGAAAGAAATGATCAGATTTATGGCATTTTAGTAAGTGATAATAAAGCCCTGTTACTCCAAAAAATCTCTTCCACTCTTTTCTCATGAGTGTTTGCATCCTTTGAAATCAGATCCACTGCCCAGAGTAATATGGCATACAGAAAGAAAAATACAGGGACACAATGTCTGTTAGGTGACACCATTTTATTTCTGAGTGCTGGTTGTCCAGGTGGGGTTACCCAAATGACACTCAGCCTTTCTCTCTCATGGGTACACACTTTCCCCCACCATGAACAGTGCAAGTTTTATTCTTCGAACTAATGAATGAACCCAAAGGATGCTCTGTCAAACCATGCAAAATTAATTAGGTCAAGGACATGAGTGAGTGTATGGTGGCTGTTACATTTTAAACCAACTGTCTATAGCATAGTAGCCCTGATGTGCTGATATTCCAAATATCATCATTATGGGATGTGCTCATCAAATCACTGAGCATAATCATATTTCTTTTTATGACTGTCAAGGTTTCTTTCCTACTTGCTCCATCCCCTCCCTTTTTCTTCTGCATTATATTTATTAGTGTAGTTTTACCTATAAGAAAGGAATGGTTGCTGAAATCCTGCTCTCTGCTTTTTTTTTCTTTTGTGCAACAGCTCCCTCTAATGTTATCTTTCTTTTTTTTTCCCTCTATTTCTTGATGGAATAAAATACTTTTTTTCAATCTGTATTTATGATTTGATGAAAGGGTTTTCTTTGGTCATTCTTCTGTGTTGTGAATACATGAATACTCATTCGACCTGACAGGAATTATGTATATATTAGAGAATTTACATTCCTTCACTGAATAGGTTTTATCAACACTACCAAACAATTACAACATGATTAAAAAGACTGTAACTATTACTGAAATTGGCTGCCTTTGAACAGACTGCTTTGGAGCTTTTCAGTGATTCAAAGATTTAGATATGATTTGATGGTACAGACTGATTTACTGATAGTTTATTTATTTGTTTCATTCCAACAACAGCCATCTCTGAGTGCATAAACATCTAAGCTGACTAAGTGTTGCTTGACCATTTTGGTTCATGGTTATGCAGATGTGCTGCTTTGACCTCTTTTTGAGAAGCATGTGAATAGCAGAGTATTGGATCCAAGAAAAACATAATGCCAGGCACAAACTTAGCAATTATTGGGGCCATTGAGTAATGCCAAATGGAGAGAGAAAATCTACCTAAATGAACAGTAGAGTAACAGAAACAAGACAGTCTTTACAGATATGGGAAAATTAATTTAGAAAGAATTGTAAAAGAGAAGAAAAAAGACAATAAGTTCAGTTAGGGAATGGCTGGACAATTAGATAAATAGATTTTAAAATCAAGGAATCCACTGCCATTATCCCAGTCAGTTTACACGCCTGCACAGTGTAAGTCCTATATCTGTGTGAGATGTATTTCTTCTTCTAGATACAGAGCTCCCAAATGCTGTGGTTGTGGTCATTTTCAAACTGCAGTTGCCTGAAAAGCTGTGGTTGTGCATGCCTAAAGTAATAGTTTCTAGTCTCCTATTTTAGGGTGACAAAGCTTTTCATCAAATACTGTTAGTTTTCAGCTATTCAGGTTACAACATTTAATAATTAATGAACGTTCTTGTTAAAAAACTTGATACAAATACCTAAAGTTTGTTGGACCTAGAAGATCAAGTTTTAAATTACTTTGTTTCAATTAAAATTTCATCCTTTGTTTTCTTTTTCTTTTCATTTTGTTATTTACTTTTCAAGTTTTAAACATATATAATAATATTTGAAAATTTAAAAAGTACATCATATTCACTGGGAGCCTGTGTTTATGAATTATGGCCAAAATTTCTTACTGGTTATTTTAGTGGTAATTTTTAGGAATCTTAATTTGAAATATCAAGGATATAAAATAACTAGATTTAATTGTGTAAAATAGCACCCTTTTTATTAAATTAATACCACCAGAAGTGGTATTTAAAAGTTCCTCAATTGTCAGTCTAAGCAACGACTTGTTTTTACTGACTCTACTAATCTACTCTACTCTAACTTTTACTAAGCTTATATGCTGACATCTTTATTCATGTGAATGTCGTCAGATATCATGATGTTAACATGACCTTTTAATGTTAATCTGTACAAAATGCACTGAGCTTTCAGAGACAGCTATGTGAGAGTCTTTGAATCTAAATTTCTGGCCTTTGTGCATCTGTAAACATGACTAAATCTTAGAGATGCAAAATCTCCAAAATCAAGTATTTAAACTGCATGTCAGGACAGTCATTTAGAGTACATACAACCATAAACTAAAAAGTAAAAACAAACAAGATGCCCTGAAACATGGGGAAATATTAATTTAGAGAACATAAAGAGAGAAAATCCTAATTGTGGACACAACCATATTTCTGGAATTTGGTAGCACCTGTCTTCTAGAGCACTTTGCTGGAGCACGGGGTTTTTGGTTAGTGACAGGTTGGTCAGTTTCTGGTTTGAAACAGTGAAAAAAGGGAAGTTGATTATGTTCAAAGGTACATAAGCTCTATGGCAAAAGATGGAAAATCAAGTTTTTGTGAGAAGGAATCCACATGCTGTATGGGGGCTCCTGTTTTTTTAAATCCCATCTCCTTCAGTTATATAGCCAGCTCTGCAGCCTGTAGCAAGGTGCTACAACACCTTGTAGTGTGGGTGGGGCAGGTGGTTGCAGCCAAGATGAGGCTTAGCAATGAGTTGAATTGCTTCTTCTGCCTTGCCAAGGTCCACATAAGGAATATACACCAGGGTGAGAGTTGATAGTTACTAAAATCTTAAATTTAGAGCTCAGTTTGAGGCCATAGAAAAGACAAAGGTATTTGTAGCCAAATTAGAGCAGTGGCTATAAACCTATGGGAAAAAAAAATAATAAATATATATATATATATATATATATATACATACATATATTGGTAGTTGTATTTTAGCAGCAAACAGAAATAAATAAATATATATATGTATGTATATATATATCCTCTATACATTCTGTGCCATCTTCCCCGGTGATATTTCTGTACCAGTCAGCTCTGAGCTCTCACCTGGGGACAAACATGCTTCTTCATTCCTGTTCATATCTTCAGGCTTCTCACCTGTTTACCCACATGCTGTAAACATAACTTCAGATCACACCTTTTAATTGCACAGAAAGCCAATTCCCTCAGCACCTCATGTTGCATCTGTTGGGCTGCCCAACAAAAAGCCAACCCCAGTGCAGAGTGGCAGGAGTAGGGAGGACCAAGGAGGACCAAGGGGGACCAAAAGCCCCTGCCTGCTGGGCATTTGTGCTCAGCCTGCATGCTGGCTGGACCTCTGACTGCTGGCTTCAGCATCTCCTTAACAGTACTCCATGTTTCACATCCTCAAAGCTTCAGTATGTTCCTGTTCAGAAGAGTTCATCTTGTTTGGTGGCATGATAGGCTCTGAAGATTCACCAGGCAGTATTGCTTGTATTTTTTTTTTTTTCACAGAGCTGCCTCGGTATTTACTACATATGCTGTAACACTAAGATTAGCTATAGGAGTGAAATAAACTACTTATGCACTTATTTTGTACATATATATATATTTTTTTTCTTGTCTCTTTTCCCATACTGGGCTAGAAAAAAAAAATATTAATCCTACACAAATATGTGAAAATGAGACATAGAATAAGATCCAAGATGTCTGAACAAGTTAACAGATGATAAGACATTTACTTCTTTATGCAATGCTTAATCTGTCAGCCAGCAATAATCCTGCAGTGAAGGAAAGAGATCTATGTTGGAGTTCAACAAGAACCAATTTTTTCTTAATTTCTTTAAATGAATTACACTTTTTTTCTTGACTTTCAGTGAACTTTTGTACAATCTCTTTATGAATCAGCATTTTCTTCAATGGGAAAAATGTTCCACTATTAAATTTACAACCAGCTGCAGCCAGCATAAGTGCCACAGCAGACAGCTGACGTAAGTAAGAGTCTCAGGCCACTTAAGCAAACCAAGACAACAGGCGTGCTTGCTTGGAAGAGTGTTCTAGCTACCAGCAACATTGTACAAAGTGCTGCCAGAAGGAGTTGTTGGAAAGTTTGTGGAGAAAACCAGGATTCAAGAGAGCCTGATTGTTGTAAACAGTGTGCTACTGCTAGAGAAATGCACTAAGTATATTGATTAGCACTTGTCTCTGCAAACAGCCTCTCAGGAAGTGAGTAACCATGAAGTAGCTCTTTGAAATCTGGTTTCAGAGTGATACTGTATTTCTCTAAACTCAGCCACACAGGTTCAGTTCTGGTGGTACTGCAGATTTCTTTGCCACTGTGAGCTCATGGGGGTCTTTACAGTGAGCAACATCAGGCAGCTATCTTAGCTGGCTCTGCAACAACAAGCAGAGGAGCACAACAGAAAATGATCTGGAGAGCAAATGTATTAGTTTCCAGCATCCAGACCACCTGCAGTTCAGAGGCTTTACTTCAGGCCATTTCTTGTGCGTTTGTGCAGACTGAAAACTTCGCAGCAGCTGGAGTATTTCTGTACTCCAGCCACATTTTGGGTTAATCTCAACAGAAACCCCAAGTCCTCTCCATTCTGCCAATGTATGGTAAGAAGGAGTAATAAGGAAATTTGTTTCAAAGCACTGTGCTGATCCAAAGTACGGTGCTAATATAGATACCAGATTAAATGAACAGATTAGAGACCTATACAGGAAAAGAAAACAAGAAGACATTATTCTGACTCTTGGTCCAATTGGAGAAAAATATAGACTGAATCTCTTAATTTAAGAACTTAAACTAGATGCCAAAAGATGATGTTCCCCAGCTCTCTCTGAGGGATCTACTGTTCAGTTAGGATGAAAATACTGTGTTTTTGTTTGTATGTTTGTTTTTGTGTGTTTTCTTTTTTTCCCCTCTCTTTATCCTTGCAATTTATTGACTTACTGTTGGCATTGTATTCTGCAGCTTCTAGATAATACTTGTCACGCATAAATATACCTAAAACATAAGCAAGCTATTCTCTCTCTTACATTGTAGATACATTCTCGTATCTGATCATGGATATCTACATTAGCTGTCAGCTTGAAGCTTTTCTGTCTTCAGCATCACGCCACATCAGCTATGGTTCAAATCTGATATTAACAAAATCCCTGTAACTTTGCTGTTCTCTGAATGTGTTATTCTCCTCTAAATCCCACTTCAGACAATATCGAGGATGAGCTGAACAGAGGCTTTAGACAGTTGGCTAATGCTGCTGCTAGAATAAAGGTGATGTTATCATCAGATGGGGCTTTGTGCTGTGCAGCTCCTTTCTAGCTGCTTGAGTTTAATTGTAGACATTCCCATGGAGGTCAAAGCAACAAAAAGCTCCCACTTCTGATTCTCAAACACATTATTTCTTCAGGCAGGCACATGATTGTCTGTACCTTAGCAATTTGTGCAGCTCTGGGTACACTCACTGCGTTGTCTTCACCATAATAAAAAATAATTATTGTCACATTTAAATAAGAAGCTTTACATTTACAAGCTACCTTTAATATTTTCTGAAGACAGCACTCATTGTACTACACATAAGAAATGGACTACTGTAAGACAATAGATGAGATAAGCCAGTACACACTGAAAATTTGTGACACCAAGGCACAGCCACACACTTCACACAGATGCATGATTTTCCCTAAATCTCATAGTAGTTAAGCATGTTGTGGGAGTATCAGATTCAGAGCAGACAAGCAAAAATGATACCTACAAAAAACAACATCTTTTAAAAAAGACATCAATATATGCACAAGTGTCTAATATACTATATACCAGTGGAAGTAGCATCAGAATATTCTGCATTCATTTTAAGTTTTGTATTTTTAATAGTTTTGGGATATATTCAAATTGGTTTTGAGTGCCTATTATCAACAGTATAAAAATTGGGATATATACAGGAAAAATATGATATTCATATAGGTAATTTCATATGCAACTGAAGAATAAAGATAACTGTCTCAGCCTATGAATTAAGAAAAGGTAAGGGGAAAAGTCTACATCAGATATAAGTGTTTTGTTCCATCTAGAGAAATTGAACAGCAGCTGTAGCAAGACAAATATCAGACAGATGTCTCTAGGAGCTTCCTGAACTTGTTGATAAATTTGGCAGAACCAATAAAAATCAGGCATAACCAATGAGTAGATATTTACCCTCAGAGAGCAGGAAAAGACATAGTTGATTAATATAATTGTCTCATACCTCATTAGATAGCTAATGCTTGCTGTGCATTAAAGACTTTCTACTAAGTGTATTATGGCACCACATAAGAGAATTAGTTTTAAAAAAAAAAAAAATGCAGCATGTAAACAAAGTTACTTTGATTTTTATTGCTTCTCACATCAGTGGTCCTCCACAAAATAACAGGGAGTCATGGGACTTTACATCTGCCCCTCTACTTGATATTTGCTCCCCTAAACATAAACTTTAGGAATAAATGAAAAATAAAGGACATGTTGAGTTTAAAATTTAAAAAATATTGTTTACGTCCTGGATAAAAGAGGACACATTTAGTCTCAACACAAAGGTACTTATTAAACCAAAAATTTTTATAACTAAAATTTTAAAATTTACAAATGTTAAGTTTTTATGTTTTTGTGTTTTTGTTTTTGTTTTTAATAATAAGAATAAGAAGAAGTGTATTATGGGTGTTCTCTTTCTTTAGAACAGGTTATTCATAAGCCTTTGTACAGCTCTGTCAAATAGCTTTTGGAAAATGATATGGATCAAAGCCACGCATCTGTATGAAAGAAAGAACTAGAACACAGGTAACTTGGAACATTGATGGTTAGTCAAACCAAGACTACTTTTATCAACTCAACTTTTCAAAAATAATAAAAAAAATAAAAATAAAAATGCTTAAGTAAGGTTATGCTGAGAAAATTTAGATTGTTGACATTACTTTTTTTTTTTTTTTTTTTTTGGTTGGCTAGTTTGCAATAGATGAAGCTGAGTAATCAGTGGATCTTGTCTAAAATAAGAAACCATAAATTTGAAATATATCTCAAGCTTACGTTTTTTAAAATTTGTAATAGTTAAATATTCTCATAATCTTCACTGTTTTTTAGCTTTTTGTTCAAATTTAGCTGAATATTTAGCATCAAAAATCAGTTCCTTTTGTACAGATGCAAAAATCTTTTCCTGAATTTGCATAAGTAGGTTTATTCTTTCTGCATACTTTTCTTGGAAACTTTCCTTCTAAGTGAAATAAAGTACCTAAAATAAATAAATAAAAAAAAGAGAAAAAAGCTCCATAGTATATGTAATTCAGGCCCAAATTCTCCCACAAAGGAAATGGTTGCTTTTACCAGAGGAGGTTTAGGTTGTATATTAGGAAAAAAATATTCACTGAAAGATCTGTGAAGTGATGGAACAGGCTGCCTGGTGAAGTTGTTAAGTCCCCATCCCTGGAGGTATTCAAAAGACTTGTAGATGTGATGCTTAGGGACATGGTTTAGTGGTAGATGTGCAGTGCCAGGTTAATGGTTGGACTTGATGACCTTAGAGTTCTTTTCCAAACTAAATGCTTCTATAATTCCACAATTCTCTATAGTGAAAAATTAATATATTGAATATAAATGCTGCTAAAAATATTTCTAAAAAGATTGAGTAGTCATGCAAAGTTATTATTTTATTATTTTTATTATTTTTCTCATCTGCCTTCAGCCCTCTAAAATAGTAAATTCTAAATCTTCTTCAGTACACTGTCACGTTTCAGTCAGTTGCATGAGTCTACTGAAACTTCTTTTCACTTAGCTATTGTAGGTAGCCTATGCTGCTCCACAGGGACACAAAGAACACTGCTTGGTAAATTTAAGAATTTCTGTAGGAAATTAAAACTTCCTTCAAAACAGTAAATTGCATTACAAGAACCTATAATGCTCCAGATTATATTTGCAACAATAAATAATAAAATAATAAACAAATGCCTTCACAGACAATGGGTTCAAACTGAAACAAGAGAAATTCCTTTTAAATATTAGAAATATATATATATATATATATATATATATATATATATATATATATATATATATATAAACTTTAAGAGTAGTCAAATACTGCCTGTGAAGTCTCCATCTTTGTACATACTGGACACAGGCAGACACAGGCAAACTGCTGTAGCTGACCTTGCACTGAGCAGAGGATAAGACTTGGGACTTCTGAGTCATACTACCTCAGCCTTATTGTGATTCCCAAACAATGAGAAAAACTCAGACGATTAACCTGTTAAAATTAGCCATTTTAAAGAACAGAAGTACAGGAAAATAAATAAATAAATAAATAAAAATATTTAATTTACCACTACAAAATGTAGGGTGATAAAAAACAAACAAATAAACAAAAAAAAACCTCCACCATAAATAATATAGTGTTGACATACTTAAAAATAAAGAATTATTCCTCTTTAATAAAGATATACCTTAAAAGAAATTTAACTATATACTTTTAAAATAAGCAATAAAATAGAGATTGCAGCATGAAAATAGTAGATAAAATAATTTAATATTAATAACAAAAATGATAAAAAATGTGCTTACACTCTTTGGTAAGATCTGCTATAAGTCCCTTTCAGGCACTGTTAGGAAAAATAAATAGATAAAGATTTGAAGCTTTCTGTGTAAAATCTCCCCTCAGTCTTCTGTTTTTAAGGCTAAACAGGCCCGGTTCTCTCAGCCTGTCCTTGTATGACAGGTGCTCCAGTCCTCCCATCAACTTCGTAGCCCCCTTCCATGACGTTTTTGTACTGTGGAGCCCAGAACTGGACACAATACTCCAGGTGAGGCCTCACCAGGGCTGAGCAGAGGGGGAGGATCACCTCCCTTGACCTGTTGGCAACACTCTTCCAAATGTACTCCAGGATACCATTGACCTTCTTGACCATAAGGGCACATTGCTGACTCATGGTCAGCCTGCTGCCCACCAGGACTCCCAGGTCTATCTCTGCAAAGCTGCTCTCCAGCAGGTCAGCCTCCAGCCTCTACTGGTGCTTGAGGTTATTCCTCCCTAGGTGCAGGACCCTGCAACCTGCCTTTGTTGAACTTCATGAGGTTCCTCTCGGTCCAACCCTCCAGCGCGTCAAGGTCTCTGTGAATGGCAGCACAGCCCTCTGGGGTATCAGCCTCTCCTCTGAGTTTTGTGTCATCAGCAACCTTGCTGAGGGTGCACTCAGTTCCATCATCCAGTCTCTTCGACCAAGGGAAAGTCTTCCTTTCTCTGGACTTCCTCTCTTTTCTATGGGGTCTGAGATTCCTAAGGGCTGATGTTAGCAGTAAAGACTGAAGAAAAAAAGGCATTCAGCAACTCTGACTTCTCCATATCCTTTGTCACTAGGGCACCCACCCCATTCAGCAGTGGGCCAATGTTTTCCCCAGTTTTCCTTTTTCTATTGATGTATTTGAAGAAGCTCTTCTTGTTGTCCTTTACATCCCTTGCCAGATCTAATTCCAAATGGGCCTTGGCCTTTCTTGTCACATCCCTGTGTACTCTGACAGTGCTGCTATATTCCTGAGCAGCCTGTCCCTTTTTCCACATGCTGTAAACTTCCTTCTTTTGTCTGAGCTTTGCCAGGAACTCCTGGCTCATCCATGCAGGTCTCCTGCCCCCCTTACTTGCCTTCTTACTCATAGGGATGCACTGATCTTGAGTTTGGAGGAAGCAATGCTTGAATACTGACCAGCTGTCTTGTGCCCCCCTTCCCTCTAGGTCCCTAACCCATAGAATTCTTCCAAGTAGATCCCTGAACAGACCAAAGTTTGCTCTCCTGAAGTCCAGGGTCACAATCCTACTTTTTGCCGTTTCCTCCTCACAAGGTCCTGAACTCCACCATATCATGGTCACTGCAGCCAAGGCTGGCTTCAGCCCTCCCATCTCCAACTCATCCTTCCTTGTGTGTTAATACAAGCTCCAGCAGCACACTTCTCCTTGTTGGCTTCTCCAACACCTGTGTCAAAAAGTTGTCATCAATGCACTGCAGAAGCCTCCTAGACTGTTTATGCCTAGCTGTGTGGTCCTCCCAGCAGACAGCAGGGTGGTTGAAGACCCCCATGAGAATCAGGACTTGTGACTGAGAGGCTGCTTCGAGCTGTCTGAAGAAGGCTTCATCTACCTGCTCTTCCTGATCAAGTGGCCTATAGCAAACAACCACAGTCATGGTAGCCTGCCCTTTAATCCTTACCCATAAGCTCTCAACTCGCTCTTCTTCCACCCCTAGGCAGAGCTCCATGCATTCCAGTTGCTCTCTCACATAAAGAGCAACTCCACCAGTCTTTTCTAAAATGCTTTCCATGACAGCATTCCAGTCGTGTGATATCCCATCATGTCTCTCTGATTGCAATGGGATCATAGCCTTGTGACTCCATGGAGATCTCCAGTTCTTCCTATTTGTTTCCCGTTCTATGTACATTAGTGTACAAGCAGTTCAGGGAGCTGAAATGCTTCTCTCTCATGCTGTGTGTGTTCATATAGAAACACTTCAGATATCTTTCATTTAACCAAGCCGCTTGTGGGGCAGACTAAAGGGCCTCACCAGCATTCAGTTCCTCAATTGATATATTAAATGACATTTCCATTTAAAGATTTTGTCTGTGTCCATATATCTGTTTATATAAAACATAGAATTTCATTCTATTTTGTAATAATCAAATGGCAGCACAGTCCTCTGGGGTATCAGCCTCTCCTCATGAACCGGATCATTTCCACATCCAGAGCTTTGCCATATGTTTCCATCAAACTAAGATCCAAAGGCAGTATTTCAATTCTTTAAAGATCTTATTGTCTTGTTGCTCAAGAGGTATTTGATTCCTGTTTTATTCTGTTGTCATTTTCTGTGTCTAGGGAGGGGTAATTCTGCTACTTACCTTCTACTGGTTTCAAAGTGCTGTGAAAATTGCTCAATAAACTTCTTTATTTTTGCCCCACAGAAAGGGATCTGGGGGTTGTGGTTGACAGCAAATTGAATATGAGCCATCAGTGTGCCCTGGCAGCCAGGAGGACCAACCGTATCCTGGGATGCATCAAGCATGGCATTGCTAGTTCGTTGACAGAAGTGATTGTCCTGCTCTGCTCTGTGCTGGTGTGGCCTCACCCCAAGTACTGTGTGCAGTTCAGGGCACCCCAGTGTAAGAAAGATATAAAGGTTTAGAGTGACCAAAGGAGAGCAACAAAAATGGTAAAGGGTCTAGAGGGTAAGATGTATGAGGAGCAGTTGAAGTCACATGGATTCTTCATCCTGGAGAAGAGGAGACTGAGGGGAAACCTCATCATGGTCTACAGCTTCCTCACAAGGAGAGAAGAACAGACACTGAGCTCTGCTCTCTGGTGACAGTGACAGGACCCGAGGGAATGGCTTAAAGCTGCAACAGGAGTGGCTCAGACTGGACATTAGGAAAAAGATATTCACCAAGAAGGTGGTTGGGCACTTGGACAGGCTCTCCAGATAAATTGTCACAGAACTGAGCCTGATGGGTTCAAGAAGCATTTGGACAACGCTCTCAGACACATGATTTGTGTTGGTTTATTTTCTTGGGTGGTCCTCTGGGGACCCAGGAGTTGGACTAGATGATCCATGTGGGTCCTTTCCGACTTGGATATTCTATGATTCTGATTTTCCCTCTTCTCACCAACTTTATTAATTAAAAAAAAAATAAAAGTACAAATAATAATAACAAATTTATTTGAATTTTTGACTTTCTTGTGCTGAAGTCCTCAAAGTTCTCATTGCATTATATATTGTTTCTTATTATATTCTTAGATATAGCCTACCCAGATACTCCAGAGCCTAATTATTCAAAATTTAAAATGTACTCAACAACAAAATATAACAAGACTTTTTTTTTCTCCTAAACTTAAGCATGATTTTCTTTCCCTCTATTATATCTGTCACAAACATGTTTGTCATCAGAAAAATATTTTACAATATATGAAAAAATGCATATAAGGAAATGGTGCTAAAATGTTGCTGGCATTGCTACTACAGCCTGAATTCATGAAAGAGATATAAAAATAACGGTGATACACATTTAAATTCAGGCTTCAGTGAAAACACAAATATTAGTGACCTAAATTCTTACTTGCCATTACTGTTTGTTGCATTTTTCTCTTGTATAAGTAAAGGCAACCATAAAAGAGAGAGTCTACTGATGCTATTTAGCAGCTCTCTTCACAGCCTCTATTTTGCTAGTTTGGAAGCAGAACGGATCTGTTGTGGCACTATTTCAGTAAAATCCCTTATGGCTGACAGCTGTTATCTGTGTGATCAGCCTTTCTGTGGGCAAGAGAAGTTTCTCTGGTCCTGTAGTCAGAGGTGGACCTGTAACACTGTGTACCTCTGTACACCTGACAGTTTTGCTCCCATGGGGAGCAATATTTCCTGAAAATACTCCAGTCAGACAGAGCAAGTAACTCCTGTATAGATCAAATTTCTTTATATCATCACACACTCAAGAAAGACTGAAGACATCATACTGCAGCTTTCGGTCTATAGAGTTGAAATATTTTATTACAGATGAGTTTTGACCAAATTAAAATTCCAACCTTAATAAATTATCAGCTACCTTTCTGTGTTTGTAACAATAGACATGCAGAAATTGTGAAAAACAGAAACTGAAATATTCTGAGGGCTGTTATGTTTTGAAGCAGACGGGGTTTATTTTTATTATTATTATTTCTATTTTTTTTATTATTATATTTTTAAAGAAATGTCACAGCATTTGGTGACCTCTAGTGGACACAGTTACATTTGCTTGTCTTCTGGATGAAAATCTCTATTTTTTTCTATGTATTTTCAGGAAAGAGTGCAACGGAGTTACTGAATTCTGATCATTTGTCTAACTATTTAGCAAAGTAATCCTAACCACCAAAATTTTCATGTGTCCTAGTAATTGAGAATATGCTTAACCTGAATTACTCTTTATACATATGCAAGATCAAAAAATCTTAAGATACAACCATTGGCAGGTGTAAGAACAAAAACAGATCAAACACATTAAAACAGCATAAAACCACAGATGTCCATTTCCTGTCCATTTCCCAGCTTTTCAAATTTGAATTTTGTGAGGTTGCAAAAATCATGTTCAAATTTTCTAAAATATTTGTTCCTTCAACAGGGTAAATCATGCCATTTTCTAAGGAAGTTCACCTTAAGAACTATAGTCATCAATTACCCTGTCACGGTTCCATGTGCACCTTTCTCCTGTTTTTATTCTCCTATTACACTAGCTGTAATATAAACACTCATGTCAGCACAGGATATGAATAAATTATGCAGTTTCTTTCAGATTGTTTCACTAGATACTACAGCTGTTTCCTTTCTCACTCTGTATATGGTAAGTCCTTCTTTACCTCCATACCACCTCCTGTTCCTTGATGGAGCTTCTCTTTTTTTCCTACAAGGAAAAAAATACATATATTTTACCTTCATCTGTGTTTCCCTGAGGAGCTCAGGATTGAAGGATCAGGAAATTCTCTTCTCTTACTTTGTTATTATACCATAACCATTATTTCATTTTTTGATTATTCAGGATGAAAATAATTATACAGTTTCCATAGCTGATATCAGAAGGTCAGTTTTCTTACTGTGTGTCATTTATTGCTTTATTACAGCAGCCTGTGGCAAATCACAGAGAGGATGGATAACAGCTGGATTCAAGTCTAAGTAGGAGCTGTAACTCTGAGGGGAAAAAAAATAGCATTCACTCTTGGTAATATAAATATCAGTGACAGTTAAATAATAAGTATCCCAAGCATTCCTAAATTAACACTGTATTTCCTTAAGAAGAAAAAGTAGAACAGAGCAGAAGAATAGATCAAAAATGTCTGTACATTCTTCAGTTGCGATAAGATAGTTGTAAAGGGAATAGACTGCATACAACATGCAGCAGTAATAAAGCATGTCTTCACAGTCAGTGAAGGCTGACTCAGACTGTCTTCTTCATCATGCAATTCATTGCATAGGCACAGTCCTGAGCACTTCAATCCAATTCAGTCATGGTTAAGATCCTTCTCAGCTGGCTCTAGTAATTTACCTTTTTTTTTTTTTCCCCTAAAATTAAAACAATTATAATTAATCACTCTCTAATCTACTGCTTGACTGTAGCATTTCTTGCCATGTTCCATGAAGGAACATAAACTCCTTTGATGGGCAATAATCCAATCCAGTTTTTTACTCCATCAAGGATAGATATTTTCAGTCACACTTCCAGTGAAATATGGAAATATGTAAGGATGCATCATTGTTCTTAATTATTTAATTAAGATACCAATATGATGCAGAAAAGTGGTGCAAACTTAAAAGGTGAACCTTGAGATACACTGACCACGATACTGCTGCTATTGCTATTGCAGCTTCTGGAGGATTGCTCTGGTGAAATGAGAGTTGTTGTGACAGCCTCCGTCTTCTGGGTATCTTGCATCAGACCAGTTGCTTGGGTCTCTGCCATGTGTTTAGTACTTTGAACTGTCCTCACCTTTTATAAATTTTCTGCTAAGCTGCTTCAAAGTTGAGATGTTTTCCACTTTGAATGTAACACTAATGCAAGCAGTTCCCCTGCCAACACAGCATTATGCTGCTGTGACACTGAACCCTGCTACAATCTCTACAACTCTGTTTTTTCCCCAACAAACTCAGTCTTGTCACTGAGGAAGCTATCTTCATACATACTTAATCTACCCAAGCATTTATTTAGAGACTATCCCATGTTTCAAAGCCCCTAAAAACAGCATCACACAGGAAGATTAATCTACCCTTGTGATAGTCTCAAGTGAAGGTGATGTGCAGCAGCAATATCAAATTTGCTTCATTAGCAGTAGTGTGGAAAAAAATATGCAGTCTAACTGATATTTCTTCTCCCCATCTAGTAATCTCTGTAGGTATCCAGAGAAATACACTTAGTGCATAGAACAGATTACAAGTCTCTTTCTGATCTTTTGTACCTGAGATTGCCCTAAACCTGAAGAAGGACTATCAGTTGTCATTCCAAAGTTTCCCATATTTATAATTAATATAAATTACATTCACCACTGCCTAGGACTTACCTATCCTTCTGTGTAGGTAGCTCGTTCAGTGGTCAATCAGTGACCTATATTAGTTTTTATTTGTTTATTTCACCATTATTCTGTATTTCATTCCATATTCTGTGTCATTACCCTTTCTCCCCTTTACTGTAGGGAGCACTGGCTTTGCTCCTACTGAGTCAGGCTTGCTAGTTAACTTTCTGGTCCTGTACATAGAAACTCTAAACCACATGAATTTGTATCGACATTTGCTCCACTCAATATGGTTGAAGGCTTCTTGAGAAAAGACATGCTTGAGCAGACACACAGCAAATCACTAGGATGGCTACCAGATAACATTATTCCATCTCTGGCAGGAGATAACAACAGGTGCAAAGCTTATCTTGCTGGGCTGTTTTGTTAACAGAGTTGACATCCACTCTAAAAAAAAAGACTTAGAAAAGAAATCTGAGTATTCATTATAATGGATCTAATGTATGGCCTCTTAGCAGCTGTTAGTATAGCTGGACAAAACACATTTTCAGTCTGCTTAACATAAAGAAATCTGAAGGATAATAATCCATCAACACTGATGTTTAACAGTTGCTGGAACAAACATATCCACTACCAAGAGTTAGGAAATGCAAATGAAAGTGTGATAGTTATTTTCAGCACAGTAATTATGCCTGGTAAATGCATGTTTACATTTTTTGATTAGACACTTAAGAGACTTGCAACAATCTACCCTTCTGTGAGCTGTTCAAAATTACTTTTGGGATTGTGCAGAATATGGTGAATTTTAATTACTGTGACATTTGCTTGTGCAGATATTACAGAGCACTAAGACCTTTTACATTTTAATGAATTATTGTGGAAGCAGTGGGAATTAATGGATAGACCATGGGACCAAGACTCTGCATTCCCTTCCCAGCTCTACCTCTCCATCCCCTCTTTATGTGGTCCTAGACAATTTCCCTTACTTCTTTGTCATTTACTTTCTTTGATTGTAGAAGAGACATAATATTTACCTCCTCTGAAATGTATCTATATCTATGTATATATATATATATATTCTATGGAAGAGTGTCACAAAAAGCTAAACATTATTTGTTACTGAGGTATAACTTAATAGACATTACTATATAAACATAGTAGATCATGCCTTCCAACTACAACAGAGCAGACAATCTTCCTGAGAGCCCTGTATGCAGTCCAACAATGGAAGGCTGCATTAGCGTATTGACAAGAGTCATTTCATATTCATTCACACAAATAAATTCAGACTTATCCAGGCACAAGGTTCAGAAGTTCCATCTGTATCAAGCAGCTTGTCTGAAAATTAAAGAAATGAGAAGAAATCATGAGTGCTTAGTTTGAAAGAGTTGTGAAAATGCTGAGTGATCTTAAAAAATCAACACAAACAAACAAACAAGAACAACAACAACAAAACAATTTTATTTTACAAGCAGTCTCTTTTTTTTATTATTTCCTACATAACACTTGTAATGTAATGGCCCATGTAGAGACACCTGCTGTGGTTTAACCCAGCAGGTGGCTCAGCACCACACAGCTGCTCACTCACTCCCCAGGTGGGATGAAAGGGAGAATCGGAAACATAAAAGTGCAAGAACTCCTGGGTTGAGATAAGGACAATTTATCAGGTAAAGCAAAAGCCACATGCACAAGCAAAGCATAACAAGGAATTTGTTCACTACTTCCCATCGGCAGGCAGGTGTTCAGCCATGTCCAGGAAAGCAGGGCTCATCACATGTAACAGTTTCTTGGGAAGACAAACACCACCACTCCAAATGTCCCCCCCTTCTTCCTCCTCTACACCAGTTTTATTGCTGAGTATGATGCCGTATGACATGGGATATCCCTCTGGCCAGTGTGGGTCAGATGTGTTCCCCTCCCTTGTGCCCAGCCTCCTCACTGGAAGGGCAGCACAAGAAGCAGAACAGTTTGTCTCTGTGTGAGCACTGCTCTGCAACAACTAAAAACATCAGTGTCTTATCATTATTATTTTTATCTAAAATCCTAAACACAGCATCACGCAAGCCACTACAAAGAAAACTGACTCTATCCAAGCCAAAACCATGACAACACCCAAGGGCATGTTTTTGAAAGATAAAAAAAAAAAAAAAAAAAAAAGCATATCAGTCTTACAGTACTGCAACTATATGGAGATGCTGAATTGGAAATACATAAAAATAGTTTATGAGCAACAATAACATGAAGAGTTGACAGCTCTTCTGAGGACAACCCTGAGAAACAGATTTTGTTTATGCATTCATAAAGCATTGTCACGGAATACTATTTGTGTGGCCCAGTGCCATCAGGTCACCTTTGGCCATGATTTCCGATCACACGCACAACATTTGGAGAGAGCCCACTTAGGTATAACATATAGATCTCTGGAACAACTGTTATATTCTGACAATCTACAAAAATGCTTTTGCATTTCCTGTGAAAGACCACATAAAATCTAATAAAAGTGTTGGATAGTGCAGGCTTCTGTAGACATTAAAATAACATATGTTCCCTGGATAATCCAAACACAAGAAAAAGGTACCACAGGACACCTGCTACAGCTGTCTGTAAATGGTAAGGTTTTATTTAAAGGAAAGGCAGCAGTTATTCCAATAGATTCAAGGTGTGATATCATGAGCAAATATTATTGCAGCTAACTTCAGATGTTAAGATGGAAGTAATATGCACATTAAAAGTCCAATGGATCTGAATCTGCCTATGCCAGGAGAGATGAGATGAGATGAAGTGCACTTTACTTTAATTGCTATTAAAGTAGGTGGCTTGCTCAGACACATCAATCTGTATAGAAGACACATGAATATAATTGGGTAAATCCCACCCTATTAGATTGAATTTTAAGTAAAAAAAGGCCAAAGTCAAGAGAGTCCAGGCAGGTGCAAAAACACAATCCAAAAGAAACATTAAACAATGCAAAAGGTACAAATCATGTAGTCAGATATAACAGATTCACTTTTCAGCCACCTTGATGTAACAGCTAAACACTGGAAAAGGCTTAATGAGAAGAAATGTATGATGACAGTAGATCAGTACTCTTCTACATGTGTTAGATAGGTTTTCTGATGAATAGATAGGTGAAAGGTGGAAATAGGAGATAAATTTTTAAGACTATCGTACAGTAACACTCTGCTCAGAGAACAGTTCATATGTATAAAGACAAAGAAGTAAAATTATCAAGTAACATATTAATGTTGGTGTATTAAAAATAAGTCACCTTTATTTTAGTGAGACATCTCTTTTGCTTCTCTTTCAGTAAAACATTGTTACCTATAAAAACATCCAAAAAATGATTGATAAAATGAGACGTTTCATTCTAGCAATGTTTGGCCACAATACCAAAACATTTGGCCACAATGTTTTGGCCACACCATTAGGCTGAATCGGCTCGAGTCGGCTACAGAAAAAAATCAAAACAGCAGAGCACTAGGCAGCAAGAATGAGAAGGAGTTAAAATAATCCCAGAGTAAGCAGCTCCTCACCCACACTCAAAATTAAATAAATAAATAAATAAATAAGTAAAATAAAATAAATTTAAAAGGGAAGTATCAGAGATCAGAGGCTATGTACAGATCAGCAAGTGTGGGTCTAACCAACAAGTAGATCTGTAAATATAAAAGACAAAGCCTTTTTGAGGTATCTTCTATGTGGCAGCTTCAGCAGCATGAAGAGTAATGGAAATAAAATCAAAGATTTAATAGATAGATATCTAGTGTGTATGGATAAACAAAGCTAAAACTAGAACTGTTAGAACATAGGTAAAGCCATTGACTAGCTGGAATGATAGGAGACAGAACAGGTATGCACATAAAGGAGCAATGACAGGCATCCCCCATATACCAAACAACCACTGTCCTCCCAAAGGTAACTAATTACTTGGAAACAAAGCTTACTGAAACAAACAAATAAACAAACAACAACACAGGCAGCTACTACTCTGAAATGGATCATGAAGAATCAAACATCGTGATGTTCAAACAACAGATTCCAGATAGTAGAAAGCATTCAGAAGAGAAAGCAAGTAGCCGTTCTGCATACATTGGAATAGTCCATGGCACAACAATATTCCTGAAGAAGAAATGTGTGTGCTTTTTCAGCATTGCCTTGCTTCTTGCTTTTACCCAGAACACATGGGTAAACCACTTTATACTGTTCATGAGACACAGTATAAAGCTTGTAGATTGAACAGATTGAACAGCCATGAATGTTTTCAGTATCTAAACAACAAAAGTTTTGAAATTTCTTCAACAAAAAAAAAAAAAAAAAAAAAAAAAGGAGAAATTTGAATGGAAGTCTCCTGGATGATCTGTTAAACTATGGAGCTTATGGTTTGGAGAGATCTGGAAGTCATCATCAGTTTAGATCATCCAGAAGAGAGGACTGAAAACTGGCCACAACTACTGGCTAAAAGTGTTTAAATCAATCAGATAATTACTAATTATATTTTATTCCTGGCAGCAGTGCATTTCCCTCAGGGAAAATTGAGTACTTAAACCTGTAGCGAGTAATTACAGCCTGTTTTCATTGTCTCGCATTGAACAAAAACCACCACAATGAGTCTTTTCTAGGAGTTTGCAACTCCCTGATAATGTTTTTACAATCTCCCTTAGGGAAGTCATGATACTGCTCAAGTGCTCAAGATAATTAAAATTATCTTATTATCTTCTCCCTTCAAGTTACATCTTTTGAAAAGACATTTTACTGTAACTTTCTTTTCCTTTTGGGAATCTAACCAATAAGGAGCAAACATGACATAAGGAAAAAAAAAAAAAAAGAGAGAGAGGGATGCCCATGCCACCCTCACAGGCTTGGAGGCTTGGATAGGCTCAGAACAGGCAGTAACTTCATGTAAAACTTTTATTTACAAAGAGTAGCATATGCCACTCCCAATCACCAGATCAAATAAACAATGATGGATTGGTAAAGACACATTAACTGTCATTTCTCTGCAATGACTCCTCAGTAGATGGTAGCACAAGTTGGACAGGCAGCCAAGAAACATGTGGACAGACAGACCAGCTCTAAATCTCTTAAAGTCGGGGCCATAGAACACACTCATGCCCAAGATCTTTTATAGCTTCTGACTCACACTCATGCTCATGATCTTTTATAGCTTCTGACTATGTATCTGCTGGGTTCTACATGAGGTCCACACACTCTGTTCTCATCTTAACCAGCTTCTTTTTTCATGGTCCTAGCTCATTCCTTTAAATTTACATAAAGGAAACTGAAGACCTCCCCTGTAACAGTTGTCTGAGCAATGATATTTTAAGGAGCTGCTTCTCTTCCTGCCATGAGATGCTTGCTTACCTTGTGATCTGGTAGGGCCTGAGAAATAGATTTCCAGAAAATGATACAGGAAAATAAAGTCTCTGGACTAGCAGAAAAATTCCCCAGCACTTGGAATTTTAAAGAATCCCACTATTTCACCTTTTGTAGCTTATGTACTGAACATACAAAGGTTTCCTTGAGGCCTCACCCATATTTTGTAGCAAAACAGTCCTACTACTTTCATACAGAAATGGTTATGTCTCTTCAGAACATGAGTAATTTGCCAATTGCCTTCATTTTAAGTTGACTATCTGGGCAGAAAAATTGCATGCCCCTAATAATTTTATCAGCAAGAGGCCTGGTGTCTCAGTAATATTAGCCTTTCATATCTAATAGTAATCCACAGTGGCAAAAATAGTCAGGTAAAATACGGGGGGAAAGCTACATGTTTAAAATAAATGCATTTGGTTTTATTGTTAAAATTGCTAGAAGGCTGCAAATGGTATGTAGACAGTTGACGTTATTGTCAAGGGCCCACTCAGAAAAACAATACAAATGTGTATAAAGTGGGACTTCTCTTTTCTTCCAGCTTCTGAATTGACCTACAATATGAATTAAGCGACTGTTCTAATGAAGCTATTCTTCCCAGAATATGTTTACCTTTCACTTACATTGAGCCCATTGACTGCAGTGCTCTAATATCTAAACCACTGCAGTGCTTCAAGAGTGACAAGTTGACTGTGAGTTCATGCTTGAAACACCTGCAGTGCTTCTCTCTTCGGTGACCCAGACATACAGAAAGTCTAGAGAATCACAGGACTTCCAGCAGCAGGGTCAGTTTGCTGAGACTTGCAGACATCTAGTGTGTCAGGATGCTCTCTTCTGATCTTCTGGTCTCATTTGCTGAGAAGAAAGAAATAGCAAAAACAAACAAACAAAACAAACAAACAAACAAACAAACAAAAAACAATCCACCACCACTTTATAGAAAGAAGTGCCAAAATTCTTATTATCAAGTTACTTGACATGGTGACCTGAGAGAGTATGAAATTCATGTATAACTCTCTCTCTGTGCAGTTCATATATTTTCATATATATATGTATATATTTAAAGGTAAACAGTTTATGCATCATGATAAACGATCTGCTGACTAGTGGACATAAATAACCAGCCACCTATTCTATGAAACACTTGTACTATTTTATTAAATGCATAATCAAGATGAAAAATCCATCTTTGGCTGAAGTTCTCTCCTTTCAATGGTAAAGGAAGTATTCAAGCTACAGCTCTCTCAGGTGTTGTAGCCAACAGTCCAAAATATCCTTTAGAAGTCAGACTAGTGCAATTATCAAAAATTGCCTCCCAGAAAATAAATAAATAAATAAATAAATAAATTCTCCACAAATGTCCTCCAACAGAGACTTCTGAAAAAGCAAATGCCAAAAACATTAGAAGTTGATTTCCAAACTTTGATCTGTTTCCTTTATGTGTTTTTTATGCAGTGACTTGCTTAGGAATAGACAGCTTTTGAAGGTCAGGTTTGGAAAGTGGAACCTTTCCTTTTATTAGTGAACATTTACTCAGTGAAACACTGTCTTTGACTCATTGGCTTTTCATCAATGTGAATAAGCAATTTACAATTTGATCTCAACTGAATGAGCCACAGATCTTCCATGAAATAAAAGCCTTATGAAATAAACCACTTCAGGAAATTTCACACATTATCATAGACTGAAGCGTACCAGTTGCACTAGTCACATATCTGAAATTTGCCAAAAAGGTGGTTCTGCAATTGCTGAAGGTTATCCATCTGTGTTCAAATGGATATTTATAGGATATTGATCAAAACCACTTTTCAGTGAACAGATGACATGTTGTACATGTATTCCTGATAAGTGCATGTTATTCTGCTTGTAAGTGCTATTATAGTTTTCTGTTATTTCTTGGATATTTTTTTCCTAGATAGGCTTTAATAATACCAAATGGGAATTCTTTTGTAATTTTTTGTGATATCTTATGCTATCTTATGAACTCTATTCAATACCTGTTATTATACTGTACCTTTTTTTTTTTAAAATATATTTTTCTTGTCTTCATACACTAGTATGCATCTTTCTAGTATCAAATCAAGTGTGTCACCTGCAAGACCCTGTTTCCAACACTGAGACACTCCTCCTCCAATGTGTCTAAATCCCGGTTATGACTGAATCAGTATTCTGTGCACATGGTGGTTTTATGCTGTCTTTCCCACAGTAGTAATAAATGATATTCATGCCTAGTCAGACTTTGAGCATACCTTCTCAGAGCCAGATTTAGAAAAGCTTCACTTGCTTGTGAATGTGCAGCTTTATGAAATGTAGTTTCCTTTTCCTAAGGTATTTGGGAGTTAATCAAGAAATAGGCTTTTTTGACTGATTTTTAGATGCTGAAAACTGAAAAGTCCCACCTAAACCAAAAGAATTGTGGGTGTTCAGCATCTCTGATGGTCACTGAATAAACTTTTTGCCATCCTCTCAGTTCATCCCTTCTAAGGCCTGGTGTTCTGTCATAAATAATGACTGTCTTCAAGCCATTTATGCCATTGAGTCAAAATTTTTCCTATACCAATTCCCAACTTCTTTTCCTTTGACTACTTTTTGTTTCTCCAGACACTCATTTTAACTTCATCCCTCGTTCCATATATCAGCTGCAAGTCTGGACTCCACTCATCACAGTTACAAGCACCTCTGCCAAGACTGAGAGAAGCTCACATTGAATCTTGACTTCAGATTCCCTCTTTCTTGGTTGTCAAGGTCTTAAGCTGGGTGGAAGTATATACATTTGCAATGTAACTGAATTTCTTTATTTTAGAATTAATTAATTAATTTAGAATTTCTTTAGAATTTCTAAAAGCCTTATCTCTGCTTTCACAACATCCATCATCCCCTTTTTTTAATCCTCCATGAAAATTCTAATTGTTTGATATTATACAGACAAGTAACCTTTTAGATTCATTTCAATCCTGCTTGATTTTCTTTTTACGTTGGATATATAGTGTCCAAAAGATGCTTAGAAAAATAAATAAACAAATAAATAAATAAAGACTTTCAAGGTCATTCTGAGTACACATCTTTTCTCTGAGGTTTGCTCTTTCTTTCTCTGAGTCTTCCTACAGAAAAGCCGTTGACTTTCTCCAAAATTTTACCAGGCACCAAAATGAGACTGACAGGCCTGTAATTACCAGGGTCTTCTTTCTTGCCCTTCTTGAAAATTGGAGCACAGTTTTCCAACTTCCAGTCATCTGGGGCTTCTCCATATTCCCAAGACCATTGAAAAGTAATCGGCATGCCTTGTGATGACATTATTCCAGGGTACATCTCTGAGTACCCTGAAATTAATCTCATCAGGCCCCATAGACATACATGCATCCAGGTGAAGCTGCAAATCCCTAGAACAAGAATGCACGTAAGAGAAAATGTCAACCTTCTAGAAAGAAGTCCTCTCTAAAGGTTTTCTTTACACTTTAAGACCCCAAACCCGACTCATACCTTAACCCAGCAGAGGGTGCTGTTGCTCCTAAAGAGCAATGGGATGTAGCAGCCTGAGGACAGCTGGGAACACTGCCTTTGCAGCGGGAATCCAAGATTTAGATATATAGAGCCAACTGCTAGAGGCACTGGACAGAGTTGCAGCATGGCATGCTAGAAGTCACGTCCTTAATAACAGCAACAGGAAAAAAAATTAAAAAAAAAAGGATGGAGGGGTGGGGAGAAACAACAGAGCAAGATAGACTGAAATAAACAGATAAAAATGTGTTAAAATAGAATACAAAGGGGGAGCAAATAATGAAAGAGAATGACAGAAAATATTTTGTTAAGCTATGCTATTTTTTTTTTTAAGAACCAAAACAACAACAACAACAACAACAACAAACTCAGATTGCAGAAAAGAGATAAATGAGTGTCTTTATGGCCCACATTTCTATGGATGTGATTCCAGCAATTCAGAGTGGGCATTAAAAATCACAGAATCATCTAGGTTGGAAGAGACCTTCAAGATCACCTAGTCCAACCTCTGACCTAACACTAACCAGGCCTCCACTAAACCATATCACTAAGTTCTACATCTAAATGTCTTTTAAAAACCTTCAAGGATGGTGACTCAACCACTTCCCTCTGCAGCCCATTCCAATGCCTAGCAACCCTTTCAGTAAAGAAGTTCTTCCTAATATCCAACCTAAAACACGCCTGGCGCAACTTAAGCCCATTTTCCCTCATCCTGTCACCAGGCACGTGGGAGAACAGACCAACTCCCACCTCGCTACAGCCTCCTTTAAGGTACCTATAGAGAGCAATAAGGTCACCCCTGAGCCTCCTTTCCTCCAGGCTGAACAAACCCAGCTCCCTCAGCCGCTCCTCGTAGGACTTGTTCTCCAGACCCCTCACCAGCTTCATTGCCCTTCTCTGGACTGGCTCGAGCACCTCGATGTCCTTGTAGCGAGGGGCCCAAAACTGAATACAGTACTCGAGGTGCGGCCTCAGCAGAGCCGAGTACAGGGGGACAATCACTTCCCTAGTCCTGCTGGTCACACTGTTTCTTATACAAGCCTGTTGGCCTTCTTGGCCACCTGAGCACACTGCTGGCTCATATTCAGCCAACTATCAACCAATACTCCCAGGTTCTTCTCTGTCAAGCAGCTTTCCAACCATTCATCTCCCAGCCTGTAGCTCTGCTTGGGGTTGTTGTGCCCCAGGTGCTGGACCCGGCACTTGGCCCTGTTGAATTTCATGCAGTTGACCTCAGCCCATCGGTGCAGCCTATCCAGATCCACCTGCAGAGCCTTCCTACCCTTGAGCAGATCGACACACGCACCTAACTTAGTGTCATCTGCAAACTTACTGAGGGTTCACTCAATGCCCTCATCCAGATCATCGATAAAGATGTTAAAGAGGACTGGCCCTAGTACTGAGCCCTGGGGAATGCCACTAGTGACTGGCCTCCAACTGGATTTGACTCCATTCACCACAACTCTTTGGGCTTGGCTATCCAGCTAGTTTTTAACCCAACGAAGCGTATGCCAGTCCAAGCCATGAGCAGCCAGTTTCTTGAGGAGAATGTTGTAGGGAATGGCGTCAAAGGCCTTACTGAGGTCAAGGTAGACCACATCAACAAGGTAGACCACATCCACACAAATAAAGTATTTGTGAGTACTTGGTGAGCTTAAAGCTCAAAATAAACTAGAGCTTTCTATACAGACATAGATTTCAACTAAATGTAACAGGTTAAATGGCCTTCTGCAGATAATTCACAATAACATAAGAATAATCAGATTTTTTTTGTTGTTTGTTTGTTTTGTTTTGTTTTGTTTTGTTTTTGCATGTATTTTTAATGAGAAGATACCTAATTATACATCAGCATTCTCTTCCCTCATGTGAAGACACAGAGCAACTGAGATACAAAAATGGAAAACAACTATCACTCAGGAAGCTGTTGTCAGAAACAAGAAGACACTGTATCCTCCTAAATCAAACCCCAAGTCTCTAATCCACTTGGCATGCTGGAGAAGGTTGGTAAATTGCTTCTGCGCAAAACTCTTTTCTGGGATTTTTAAGTGGGATAAGCTCAGGTAAACAGTAGTGCTAGTTAGGTTTGGGATTTTGCATGTTTGCTTCCTCACCTCCTCATAACAAAAGTACGGGATTTATCTATCACAATCACAGAATCACAGAATTGAAGGGGTTGGAATGGACCTCGAAAGACCATCGGGTCCAACCCCCCTGCCAAAGCAGGTTCCTTACAGCAGGCTGCCCAGGTAGGCGTCAATTTACCAGACCAAAAATACATCTGGCCCAGTACCATTTTTCCAACAATATACAACAATGAACAGTAACATATGCCAAAATATTAAATAATAATTATAATACACAGTAAGTACAGAGAGATCTTTCTTCAATTTGTCTACCACTTTTGACCAGCCAACTGTTCAGGAAATCTCTGAGCCAGGGGCAGTGACAGGAATGTTGTATTAAAAAGCCACTGATTAATCTATTCTCTGCACATTTTTCTAACACCTTTTAAGCTTTTGGACTCCACAAAATCCAGTGGTGATCAGGGTATTAGGCTTATGTGGCAAGGTTTTCATAGTGGGTGTCTGCAGGAGGGGCCTCTGTGAGCAGCTGGTGAGCAGGGGTCTCTGTGAGCCCAGAAGCTGCCCCATGTCAGATCAGAGCCAGCTCCAGCCAGCTCCAAAAGGGACCTGCTGCTGGCCAGAGCTGAGCCAGGGAGCGATGCTGGGTAGGCCTCTGGGAGAGGAAGGGAAGAACAGCTGCACAACAGCATCTGGGAGAGAGGAGTGTGAAAATGCAAGAGAATCACCCCTGCAGACCCCAAGGTCAGTGCAGCAGGAGGCCAGGAGGTGCTCCAGGAACACAGCAGCAGTTCCCCTGCAGCCTGTGGAGAGGCCCCTGGTGGAGCAGGTGGATGTGGCCTGGAGGAGGCTGCGGCCCATGGAGAGCCCCCGCAGGAGCAGGCTCTGGGCTGGAGCTGCAGCCCGTGGAGAGGAGCCCACACAGGACCAGGGGGCCTGGGGGGGAGCTGCCGCCCACCCGTGGGGGACCCATGCTGGAGCAGTTTGCTCCTGGGGAATGGACCCCATGGCACAGCGCTATGTGGGAGCAGTTCTTGAAGGCTGCCTGCCTTTGGGAAGCCCCCACAAGATGAGTTTGGGAAAGATGGCCTGCCGTGGGAGGGACCCCGCATTGGAGCAGGGACAGAGAGTGACCGAGAAGGAGTAGAGGAGATGCCAATATGGTTACTGATTGACCGTAACATCCATTCCCCATTCCCCTACCCCAGTTGAGGATAGGTAGATGAGGGTGGAAAGGTGTTTTTAGTTTGCTTTTAGTTTCTCACTTTTCTAGTCTGTTGATAATAGGCGATAAATTATGTTCATCTCCCCTTGTTGAGTCAGTTTTGCCTGTGACAATAATTGTTATCTCCTTGTCCTTATCTAAACCAAGTTACTCCTTGCAACTAAAAATACAAAGGTGATCAGACTATTTTTGATTTAGGAGCAGTTATTTTTCTGTTTTGGGGTGAAATATCTGGCATTAACCATTTAGAGAAAGAGCCTATCACCATATTCTAATTTTTATTTGTTTTGCTGTGTTGTTGTTGGTTTGTTTTAATCAGAAACTGTATACATTAAATGCATAGCTCATCATGGACAAAACATAATAGTCCTCAGGATGGATGCTATAGTTTTAATCAGCTGTTGCCTGCAACCTCCTTCACCCGTGTGCTGGTATCAAAACAAAAGAACTACATTTAAAAAAGTAGCTACATAAAAAGATCAGTGGCTTTTAGACAATCTTGATATATATATATATTTTTAATATTTCCCTACCATTACATTATATTATGTAGTTCAAAGAACTTTCCCAGTCCTGGCCCTTTATGGTGTTATCCCTTTCAGCATACAGCATCACCAACACCGCAACACCATCACCCAAAGAAAATTCTTCTCTCATTTTTCCTAGCTTTGTAATTGCAGAGAAAGCAATACTGTGCTTTGTAACTAAAATAACAATAATAATAACAACAGTAAAAGACTATATTTCAGAATTGCATCATACTCTTGACTTGTCAAACAATAAAACTATTCATTAACATCAGCTGATACTCCTCTGTAACAACTGTGCTGCATGAGTGAATCAAGGGCTAAAATAATACAGATGACTTTGATAATTAACTCTCTTGAGAACCTCATTTTCATCTGGGGACAGTGACACTTGTTCTCCAAAAGGAAGAAAAAAGTCTATTTTTCCTTTACAATTCCCTGATGATGCAGGTCAAATTTGCAATTAGTCCATACAAGAAATAAACATGATTTTAAGTAATGGATTATGTTTCTTTGTGTTACTTTTATTCTGACACCAGAAAGGCAAATCAAAATTCTTAGACTCTTTAACATTATTGACATTAGTAAAATAAATAAATAAATAGATAGATAGATAGATAAATAAATAAATAAATAAATAGATAGATAGATAGATAGTAGTAGTGCTTTGACTTGAGTAGCATGTAACAGTGTCTGAAGTGACACAGCCATTGCAAGATTTAAAATAAAACAAAGCTTTAGTTCATGATTATGCAGGATGGATTACGGGAAAGACTATGCAAATGTAAAGTCTTTATTATGAAACTCCATGCAATTCAGCTGGTGGGAGTTCTCCTTAGAAAAGAAGAGGTTATGTTCAGAGTTGTGAAACTTGGGTGGGGCTATAAATGAATTATTAAGCCAGATGATATGCTTGGTAGTTAGTGGCTTAGAATATTCCAAGGAAATGAATCTACTCTAATTGCAAGAGGAAAAGAAGAGTTCAGCCTTGGCTCCCTACAAAGGGGGTAACACTGTCTGAAAAGTAACACAATAAATGGAAAAGACCTTGTAGGCTCACAGGGTTTATCTTTTCTTTCCAGTATCTTTACAGACTGCTCAGCAGGCTCTACCGCACCTACAGTGGAGAATGGCTTTTGCTACTGCACTCAACAGCCAGTGCATAGCCATTTCCTCATGCCTATACAACAAGTTCCTCAAAATAAGAAACTACTGTAGCAAAAACCTTTCCACAGCTAGCAGTTGAACATTACCCAGAAAAATACATTATGATGATTTTCATCAGGCACTAGTTTTTTATGGATCTTCCTCTTCCTCTTTCTGGCCATCTGACAGCTGCTCGGCCTTTTAAACCACTCATATCTCACACATCAAAATTGATCCTCTTTCAGCATATGCTGTCAGCACAGTTTTGGGGCTCACTACCTCACTTATTGCTTAGCCATAGGTTTAGAAGCCAATATGCATCACCTGAATCCTCGTTGATCTCGGTGCTAGGTTTAGCTTATACCTAATATCAGCATGCCAAAATGATGGGAACATCCTAAATTGCTGTAAATAGGGTCTTATTGTTATAGAATGTTGATCAAAAAGGGTAAAATAGGTCTCACTCTCTGCCCAAAGGATATCTTCCTGCAGAGTCAGACTACCTTTCTTTCCCCATCAGCTATCACTCTTTCCCTCTTCCCCTTCAAACCTCTTTTCTGCTCATTCCTTGTTCTTTCTCACCAGAGAGTACTAAGTTCTTCCATATGCTGAAGGTTGCTGACTTTATTAAATGAAGAGAATGCTGAGAGGAGGAACCAAGTGTAACTGGGAGTTCTGCCCCTCTAGTGAATGTGAGGAGCAGAACAGGTTTCAGGGCCTTCAGTGCAGCACTCCATGATTGCCCCAGTGCCTGCAGGAGCAGAATTTCCCAGGAGGAGCACTTCAGAGTTATCTGTGCATATGAATGTTGTTTGTAATGCTATATTTTTTTGAGAAATATTGCATTTATCTATGTGTATAAAAGAAGAGTTTTGCTTTGAATTGTTCGGTCAAATTGTAGAAGCCGATGGGATATTTTCTAGGACCATGCCAACATTCTATCATCAATATTCTCATTAACTTTCTGGTAGAATTGAATGAATAAGATAAATCAAATTTTGCATGAGAAAAAAAAAAGCCACTATGGATACTTTTTTTTTTCTTTCAGTTTCACTCATCCTGGGAAACATTTTATGAGTACACCCGAAAAATATTTGTATAGTTTTCAATTATGTATATATATATTTTCATTTTGGACAAACTGCACAAGGATATATTACTTTTATTTTTCTTCTTTCCCGAGTCTATAAAAAAAAAAGAAGTGATTAGGTTTTGCCTGAATCTGTCAAAGCCCTGCTAAATGTGTTTTTGTTTTGTTTTATTAATCTTTCTTGCCTTTATAATTCTGTACTTTTTAATTATTTTTTATTTTTATTTCTTATTTTTGCGTCTGATGCCTTTGGAGGATGTCACTTCTGTTCACTGTAAAAATTCACTTTCAAAACAACCCTTTTGGCAACAAAGGGAAAAAAAATGCTATCAGTGGTAGAAGAACACTGTATCACATTACAAATGTTCGCTCTCATTAAGCTTTTTACTGTTGAGAACAAGAGACACTCACAAATTGTCAGAAAAGATACAGAAACACATTTGATATACCTAGCAGAACTAACAAGCTTGGGTGGCTTCATAACCATCTGTAAAATTATGTGGAAAGTCAAACCAACCTCCTCATTCTGGGTGAGTTTGTGAAAGTGTTTCTTTCAAATTACCTGCAAGTCTTTATGTGTTGGCCCCATTAAGTTTCTAGTGATTCTCCTGGGAGTCAAAAGACAAAACTATAATGTCAAATAAAAACTCTGAGCTGGAAGTGGCATTAATACAATATAAAATATCTTCAAAAACAAAACAAAACAAAACAAAACAAAACAAAAAAGGAAAAGGAGGAAGGAAAGAGAGAGAAGGGAAAAAGGGAAAAACCAAAAGGGAAGCCATTATGACACAGAAGACAACAAAACAAAACAAAACAATATCTGTTTCCCTCTCCTTTTTCAGAACCACTCTATATGGGTAGACTGGTGTTCAGAGCAGTCTATATTCTTAAGTGTCTTCCAAAGTAAGGTCTAACAGCTTGTTTCCAAGAGCAGATAAAAGCAGTTGTAGAGGCTTGCAACCAACAGGAGCACAGAAAGTGTAAAATAAAGTGGTGGTAGCTCTTACAGGGTAGGTGAAAAAATATCTGAAGAAGTTTTGGGATAGCAACAAATGAGGAGAAAATGCTGGTGTGAAGGGCCGACCCTTCCAGGAACTTGAGGTTTGCTCAGGTATGGATAGGAAGGAAAGATGCTTAGGGACAATTTGGAAAAACTTTGAGGGCAGGTGGACATGGCACAAATAAGGGGTCTCTGGGTGGAAGGGTAAAGAGGATGAGAAGCAGTTCTGGGGGGGAGGGCTTGAGATACAGGGGAGTTGTTCATGGGGAGCAACCCGTATGAACATTCACACAGGTACACATGTAACTTTAAGTGGAACCTGCATTTTGCGGTTCTAGTTCACAAAGCCACTCTTCTTCTCTACATCCTTGGTAATGAGAACATTTGTGTGCCCCCAAATGAACACAGCTCAGGGTTCGAGTTTTTATCCCACACATCCTAATGGAGCAGTCCCTATAAATGAGCTTTTTAAAAGGAAAGGAGTGGGAGAGTTGAAGACTCCAGGGTATTATACATAAGGCATAAAGAACATTAATACCAAACAGAAAATGAGAGGGACTTGGGTTTATTTGTTTGTTTTATTTTTAAAAAGTCTGAAATATTGGAATAGTTAAAATTAATTTTTATAAGAGAGAGAGGAGGAGCAGCAGAAATCTGAAGGCCAACACATCTGTTTGGGAGGGTGCTATAATTCAGTAATCACAAGAAGGGAGTGGAGATAGAGGCTGGAGACCAGTTATTCTCCTCATTTTTCATGAACAGGTAGTCAGCACATAGACATTACAGGCTGTCCTTTTTATAAGAGCAATGAAACTCCTTATATCCTTCACCTGAAACACAGCTAACCTCATGGGTGGTGATACTGGGGTTCTCAGAGCAATTTTCACTGCAGCATACATGTATGTGCAACTTCTCTGCATTGTAAAGTCAGAGAAAATAGAGGTGGAAGAAATTGCAGGTGGAAATACAGGGAAAATTAGGCTGTCAGGCACAAGATTTAGGAGAGGAATCATTTTACATTTAGAACAAACTTGAGTTAATTGACTACTTGATGGGTAAAGAGAACTAATTCCTATTCATTATGCTTTCCATTTAATGTGACAAAAAAAAAAAAAAAAAAAAAAAAAAAAAAAAAAGCTAAATTTATACCAGCATACTTTTCTTTTACTTAAGCAAGAAAATCATGCAACTTGCCAGTTCCTTAAAGATGAAGACAAAAGCAAACAGATAAAGCAGTGTAGTGAAAGAACAGATGTGTGGCTATTTGTGTGAGACATGTAGGCATGAAGTTCAGTCATTTGCCATATTTGCCATGCAATTCTTAGACCAGCACCTACTATCAGGTGCTCTGACCTGCATTTCAACATGCATACTGTGAGACACAAGATAATACTCCAGTTATGTGGTCCAAAACAGAACTTGGATGGATGTAGGAACAGGTATTTTTCCAGGTGTATTTGGACAGACCACCCATTGGGCTTTAGCCTAATCTACTCAGGGAGGAAATGGGGAAGATATTTTGCTCCTGAGAACTGAGAATTGAAAGCTGAAATCCCCTTTACCTCAGCCAGTAAATCTGTGCATCTGTAAAATGTGCAGTAATATGAATTTATCCACACGATGTATCACCTGAGAAACTGATTATCTTTTTGAAATATAATTAAGCAAAATAGATAGCAGAGGAAAAGTGTTCGTGTAGATCATTTCAAAGATATCCTGTTTCAGGATGCAAACAATTTTATTAGACCTTGAGTTTTTGTTTTGCATTTTTCCCTGCTTTCTGCCTAGGGTAGTAGGGGTGTAAGTATTAAAAGCAGAACTCAGATATGAGAAGTCTGTTAACAAAATTAAAATGACTTTGATTAAACTCTATTGCCTTAACCAGAGCAGAGGAACAAAAAAAAAATAAAAATCCCCTACTTGTCCCATCTGTAACTCGAGGCAGGCTAAGGCTAGAAGTGCCATCTTTAGGCAGAAGCAGATGGACAAACTGTCAGGCACACAAAACAGCCATGTCTCCTCGGCTGAACTTGCTTGTGCTGTGTTACTAGAAAATGATGCTGGCTCCTGTGTTGCCACCTCTTGTGAAAGACATGAGTTTGTGATTCTTGACAGGAGCATGACCCCAAGAGAAGCATTCTTTGCTGGAACTGCTGCTCTTGCAGAATCCACCAGCCTAGTTCCCCAGAGCTCTGTAGGTGGTTTCCACTCAGCTTGGTTCTTGCCTAGAACTCCCCCAGCACACCTCTGGGTGACACCATTCCTTTTTGTGTCCATGGATGAGAATTCCTCAGCTTCGTTGTTTCCCATTGCCAGAGGCATAGTGAATTCAGGGAAAACCCTTACCTGTTTGCTAGGCAGAAGAGCTTACTAGACACAAAGGAAAAGATGTAGCTTCACAATGACTTTTTCCTCTTCTCTGCAAAATAGGGATAGGAAAATCATTGAATTACTAATTTATTTATTTATTTATTTTTCCTTGAAAAGACATCTTAGGATCTGTGTGTGTTTCACCTGACACATACAGTTTTGAAATACAAGATTTGCACCTCTGGCAACAGCTTAAGGGAGTTGATGTAGACTGGTTCATCATCTGAAGAAAATACTGTTGTCTGAGTCTCCTCTGGGCATTCACAGCACTGTAACTGATGCTTATAACTTGACATTGTATATACTTAAACAAGTATAAAAGCACCTTTAATGTATGGCAGCGTTGGAATTTTTAAGCTTTCATTTTTAATTAATCTTTTTAACTGAAACTCTACATAAGACAAGTATGAAGAATGTAACAGAAAATAAGGAATTAACTATAGATTTGAATAGAAGTACAATGATTTATGAAATAAGGCTCCTACCTTTTAATAGTCATCCTAGGTGTTTATTACAATTATTGAGAAACAATTAGTAGTAGATGTAAATTAGGGTTACATAAAAACATAGACAGAAGTAGCATGAAATTGATAATGCTTTTAAACATATTTAGTACTTTTTCTCTCTCTCAGCTTGTCATGAGTCAATGACCACATCTTTTTTTAAGCAGCTGTTGCTGTTTGCAGTGATTTTGATTTGATCTGATTTCCAGCTATTATCAGATCACGTAGCAGCTGCAGAAGTATGAGAAGTATGGTTTCTTCAGCAAGATATCCATGAGGTTTCTCTGGTTTCTTTATAATAGAGAATTTACAGATGTAATTCATATACTGCATTTCCAGATAGAAGACTGTAACATGATCTATGGAAATCCATCTGAACTACATCTGGACTACATTTTATCTCAACTAATATCTAAAAATTGTAAAATATTTAACAGCTTGTCTTACATGCATGTTTTACAATATGTTTTACTATATAATTTATGCTATTTTTTTCTTGACATATCCTTTGACTTTGCCTCTGGTCTTCTGAAAGAAGAAAAAAAAAAAGTAAATTTTTAGGGAATTCTTTTGACTTCTACAATTCTGAATTGCCTGAGTGACTCACCTAAAACCATCCTGATAATTATGATCACAAAGAGGCTTGCTTTAGAAACTCTGATTTTTTTATATGGCATTTCAGCTTTTGTGGAGGTTTTCTATCATCAGCCATCTCATCTACATAATTGACTGAAGACTTAGTTAAGAAACTCCAAGCACTGCTGCAAGACCAGCTAGGTTTCCGTTAGCAGGGATGGATTATGATATAGATCTTGAATGCTTGTAGTAATCAGTGGTTTCTGCAGCATGAGATTTCTATTTCACGGCTGTTTATTTAAGGATTTACAAAGAAGAGTTAAGGATTGACAGAGCAGAGTTAAGATGTTTTCCTGAGTTGATGGAACCCAAGTAAGCATATATAAAAGAAAGATTTGTTCAAAGAAGTGTGGCTAGGTTATAAGCTTTAGCACTCAAAAGCTATAGAATGGCAAAATACTGTATCCTGTGAAAATCTTGAACTACACTGCAGTTTTTACTTCTCTGGCCTTATGTGCCTTTTTCCTTCACACTAGATTTCTGTCTTTTTCAGTGCACAGACTGAACCATTTTACATCTTGTGCTCCTGCTCTACCTACCTCTACCTTCCAAGTAGATGAGCCAGGATCCTCTTACCTGCCAAAATCAGATGCAGCCAACATGTGATACCTGATGCCACTGTTGATCTGTTCTCTTTGCACATCTTGTTAATTATTCATTGTCCAAAACTTAGTCAACACCCTGTATAATGCACGTGACTCAAGGCCTTCCCTAGATACAAAATTATTACTTATCTCCTGGGCTTTTCTGTAGCCAGCTCTAGTAACCTAGTGATGCACAAACATTAATTAAGTTATTTTCACAACATACCTGTGAGACAACAAGGTATTATTATACTCAGCTTAAACATGGAGACTAAGGTATGAGAAACTGTGGTTCTACATGTAGGATATCGATACCTTTAACTACACAAGCTTGGACCATTCTTGGAACAAAGCTGACCTATTGGCTAAATGAGGAAGGGTTGATGTAGAAAAAAATATTACATGATCATGTAATTAAAGAGTAGGTCATAGCAAAAGTGCCTGGTAGGGTCTAAAGAAGGCTATTCAATCAGCTGTCATTTTGATATTTCCTAATCTTTCAAGCTTAATTTATGGTCCTTAATTATTTTATTTTAATACAGTTAATATTAGTAAATTGCAGGACTACTCCCCCCCCCAAATAAATAAACAAACAAACAAACAAACAAACAAATAAATAAATAAAGTAAAATCATTTTATCTCATTACCCTGAATTTCACGTGAGTCACCAGAAAGGTTGTGAATCTGCAAGCTCATGGTATAGTCCTGCTACACCTGAGTTCCTACAGGCTGTGCTTCTCTGGAGGTCTAGACTGACCTGCTGTTAGCTAAAAAGCAATTTTCAGAGGAAAAGAACAGTACAGTTTATTTTCTGAATTATCAGAAAAGGGTCAATTAACACTCACAGTAGACAGATGCTATGAGAAGCATAAGAGAACAAAATTTCTTCACAGATAGGATGGTCAGTTATTGGAATGAACTTCCTATTTGTAATAGCTTCTTAATAAAACACTGCAGGCTGCATTCTTTACTTGTAATTCATTAAACTGAATTCAGAATTCTCAGGTAATGCATACAGGAAGGAGAGGTAAGGTGGTTAGGTTTGGCCTTAAACTTCTACCACTTTCATTGAGAAACAATTCATAAAGCCTTTTAATTTAAAGAACTGTCCTGATTCTACTGGACTGGTCTACTGGGTTTTCAAAGGATTAAATGTCCTTTTCAAAATTTGCAGCATATCATGACAAGATATTCAGTTGTGGAGAGGTATAAAGTGGGAAATACCAAAATGTAAAAAGAAGGTTTGGGGCTCTTATATGTGTGAGATCAATACACAGAAAATAAGTTATCTTAAAAAATAAATAAAAATAAAATTCTCCTTCTACTTTAGTTATATTTATAGTACAGTGAAAACAACAATATATTTCCCGCAGCCTCCTAAATGAAAAATTGACATCTTTCACATTATCAGATTTACTAGGCAATCACAATCAGTATACAACTAGTGTACTCCAGATCCTGGTCTAAAATAGAAGAATCATGAGATCTCACTGTACAAGAGGTAAAGACATTTTTTTTCAGGAGACTGAAGAAAAACAGCTAAAAATACACACAGAAACACACACAAAAAAGTACATATAAATGTAGTTATGTGCTACACAGTGTCCCATAAGAGTACTGATTCCCCTAATTTTAGTTTGCTCCCATTCCAATTGCCTTTTTCCTTCACCTTTATTCCTTCTGCAGGCACTTGCCCTTAATGCGTTTGTCCACCCATATTCAAGTGTTCACATCTGTTAACTGGTAGTCACTCACCAGCCTACATTTCTCCAGTTTACTGTATTTCAGTTGCAATCTCACTCCCTTAACTTTTTATACAGTGTTATTTTCACCTGTTCTAGCAAGTTTTATTTTCTTCCTGATTTTGGTATAGATCTTTCTTATCTACTGTCTCTTCCATCCAGCCTTTCAATTTTTTTTACCCTTCCTTGATCATTGATTTATCAGCTCCCATCTTCAATTCATTGTGTACTCCTTTCCTAACCTATCCATTCCTGTGGACTGCATTCATACCCTTTCCTCAGGTACTTTATCATCATCTCTATTGTCCTCAGCCTCCTCACTCACACCTTTCCTCACCCACATCTTTCCTTATTACACCTCAACACTCTCAACCACAGACTAAACAGGATCTGATTCCCATTCCACTTTCTTTACACTATTTCTTCTTACACAGGTCCAGCATCTACTTCAGAGGTTAGGCGAAACATACAATATTCTTTCCTCCATTTCAAGTATCCAGACCAGGACAGCTTAAGAAAACCTAAAGCCATATCTAAAGTGGGGCTAAGCCTATGTGTTTGCCACATATGCAGCATTCAAGGAAGTACACATAGGAGAGAAAAATAAATAAATAAATAAATAAATAAATAAATAAATAAATAAATAAATAAATAAGATCTCCATTACGCAATCCACATTTTTTCATAGGTTTTGAACATGGCCAAGTGCCCACAGATTTTAACCTGAGTTTCAAAAACATGCTTGTAGCAATGTTGTATGTTCAGTTCTCATACTCAATTCATTCTTCAAGCATAGGGAAGAAAGACCAACAATATTTATTGTTATATGAACAACTATAATACTAATACATGATACATGAGGGACTTTGAGTAGTATGTCCCCCACACAGACTGGGGGGCATATTTTGTTTCTTAGCTTTAGTCTTAATAATGACCAAAGTGTATGTGCTCCAGTTTAAAAATAATCCCATTCCAGAATCAAGACAGCTTCAGAAATTCACACCCAAATGATTCATATTTGGCAAATTTAGAAGAAAACATAGAAAAAATGTTAGGCTTTCCTGTGATAAATCAGTTCATTAATCTTAATTAATCTTCTTGTAAAGATGGAAGTTGTTCGCTGAAGTGAGTAATTTATAGGATTAATACATTGCTTACAGGCAAAATTAATTCATTTATGAAGCACTTGGAACTTTTGAGAAAAGAAGTCCTTTGTATTTGTTGAATTATGGAAGGCTGTTGTACTTTAGGACAAATTGCATGTTTCTCAAGAATTTGGTACCTGCTGTACGTTCCACAAAGCACACACATTACCCAATGTTCTATGTACTTAGGAATTAACATTATGGGAATACTTTTGAACAAACTTCTACAGACAAAGAAATATATGCTCAGGTAAGAAAAATTAAGTGCATGTCAGAAATCTGCTGATGAAAAGCAAGTTCAAAAATTCAGTGTTTTATGATATGCAGTATCATTGTAGCATGTACTCTAGTAATACAAATGGAATTAATCTTCTCTTTGTTTCTTAATTTCCAGATAATACCATGCTAATGAAGCAATGGTATAGGGCTAGTCTAAAACTAATTGCAATGACACCTACCTGCATATAAAAATCTGCATTTGTTTTGTGAACTGAAATATATTTTGTTTATAGATTTATATTAGTCTTTTATTTAAAAAGCAATCACAAAAGAAATAATTATCCTATAATAAAAAATAAGTGTTTCTGATTATCTGCTCCAATTTGTTCTTCAAGAAAATTCTTTCATTCTTTATCACCACTCTTATCTTTAACAACTCCTATGATTTGTGGTTTTGGTTTATCATGTAGGCAAGTGCCTACAGGTGGAGTCCAGTCCTTCAGTCTGCAAGAATTTATTTTCATGTTTATATTGTTAAAAGACAATGAAAGCAATGAATTCTGTCTGAATTAGCAATTTGTTCTATCTTTTAGTTTGAAAGCTGCAATCCACTAATTTCTCCAGGCAGCCTGGCACACAAATTAATCAGAACAGTTTAACGATATAGTAAGTATCATTATATACATAGCTTGTGACTCAGCTTATCAACCTAGTCTGTGAATTTAACCAAGCTAGTAATACATCCTGTTGATACATTGGTTGCATTATGCAAGGATGACCCTGAAAAGAGAACTGGATGGTCTCTAAGCCTATGGGAGACTAGGAAAAATTAGAAATATTTATTAAATTTATTTATTTATTGCTGGTGTGGTTTTTTGTTGTTGTTTGTTTGTTTTGTTTTCTATGCAGAAAATGATGTTTTCTTATTGCTCTCTCACCTTCATGTTCTCTCCTACTTGTATGGTTAAGAAAATCATGGAAAATCTGCCAGCATCTGGAGTTGTAGGTTTTTGCAGTAGCTTACACAGTAAAAACCCAGATATGAAGGTTTTATTCTAAAATAGCTTTTTCAAAACTATAGTCTCACAACTTTAAAAAAGAAATTATGTAAAACATAACTAAGACTAAATCTTAAAAGAATTACTTTAAAGAGATTAGCTAAGAATGATTTTCCCCTTGAATTTGCTTTGTTTGTAGACAGTGACTGTCTCTTCCATGGCAATATCTGTCCTAAGAGAATACGGTTCTCAAGGGTTTATCAGGAGTGCTCCCTGATTAGCGCAGGTGCTGACGTACATGTGTTCTGAAGATAAAAGGGAAACACATTTACTGGCATCCAGAGACAACATCTGATTGTTTCAAGTTCCTCTTCTGAAAGAATGACCACCTCTTTGCTATTCTGAGAAACCACCTCTCACATAAGCAATATATGGGCTTGGTCTTTTTGTGGTACTGTGCATGCCTTTAAAATGCTCAATGCTCTCAAGTTCTGCTGAAGTCAATGAGAACTGAAATGCACATTGCTCTTCAGTGTGATCAAAATCTTGCCAAAGGGAGGCCCAAACTGATGTTCAGAGTCATTATTAAGGAACAGACATAGGCAAGTGCTTAAATTTAGGCAAATGAATATTCTCACTGAAATCACACTGAAATGACTACAATTACTGATACTTATTTTTAAGGTTTGTTTTCTTCTTTAGACTTTCATAGCTAAGTTCTCCTTCCTCTTCCCTGAGACCCAGAGAAAAATCTTTGAAAAAGTCCTTAGAAGGACTTCCAGACCGAGAACTCTCAGGAAAGTTAGTCTCTGTTTCTAGCTGTATGCCTCTTGTAAACGTTCTCATAAATAAGGTCTTACTCACCTGATTGGAGTGTGTGTATATGTTCAGGAATCTGACAAGCTACATTTTCCCACTTTACTCTTTTCCCCCCACACCCTCCCCCCACCCTCCCCGTATTATCTCAGATCAAGTCTCCTACCTCCTACAATTATTCTATTCCATTTTTACCTGTTTTTATTTTATTTTATTTTTTTTTTCAAGCTCTACTGCTTAATTCTGCTACAGGCCATTAGGCTATTGTAATACTATTTGGATTTTCATGTAGCAATAGAAATCAATAGCAAACTGGATATTTGACTCATGAGAGCATCTTAATTACTACCCTAGATCTTTAAATTACCGTATTTACAGATTATTTTTTTATGTGGAGAAAAAAAATCTCTGTTTTGTCTCTAGGAGGATTCTGTAGCTTTTCAATTAATTTGCAATCTTAAAAAGTTCAACTTCAAGCCCTTGGGGTGCTCTGATCCTCCACCAAACAGAGCAGACTTTCCAAAATAAGCTTGCTAACATCAGAACTTCTTGTCGCTAAGAGAAAAAGAGAGTGTAGCCTGCTAAAAGGCTACAAAAGGCTGTTTCAACAAAACCATTTGAACTGGCAGCCACCCTGTCTAAGGACAATGGAACTAGTTTTAAGCAGTATATACCAGATTGTTACATCAGCCTGTTTTACTGGAGCAAGGAAAAAGTCCAAGGGTACTGAGGGTACTGAGGAAAATACCAGGTGGGGGAGGGGAAAGAACACATCCTTTACTTATAGAGATGGCAGAATTTAAATGTCTTCCATCAGTCACAAAACTAATGGAGGTGAGAATGACCTACCTTAGGCTAATAATGTACAGTACAGGAAAGTTCTTAGAAGAATTTCCAATTAAGCTTCTTTTTATTACCATCCTAACGAAAGACTCCACTACTGCATGGTACATTACTTTTAAGAATTGGACATTAATTTAGATTAGAGGTAGGTATTCCCATCCTGACTATGAGGAATGTGATGCAGTATTGGCCCTCGTACAATTCACAATCAGCAACTGATGACTTGGATGGGTCTCTGTACCATGATCTTTTATTTCTCATCAATTACCAGCCTACTAAAAATCAAACACACTACAATCTTGAATTCTGACCTTCTTAAAGACACATATAAACATGCACATGCTCCTGAGAAGCTGAGGACAGAGTAATTTACAGGATAATCCTCAGCTTTCATGTGTTATAAAATGACCCATATTACTGGTTGTATTAGTGAGAATTAAAAACTTGTCACCTTTCAGCAGGTTCACAAGCTCTGCATATAAACTGTAGCTATCATGTGTTTAACAAATGGTAGTGGAACACAGCTTGTTAATCCATCCTCGATCATGGGAGAAGCCAGAACTGGCTCCCCAGAATAAAAACCTCCAGTGAGTTACAGAGTGAGATATCTGCCTTAACAGCCAAAACACTGCGTAGGTATATTTGATTCATTTATTGCCTGTCATATAGAAATCACATATCAGTGGGATTGCTTTGTTTTTCTTTGCAAAATTATTGTATCTTAAAAATATTAAATGTTCAAAAGGATGAGCAAAACTCATTCTGATGGTCTGTGTAGCCTACCTTTGCATCATTTTTTTAAAACTTTTTGCATTTTAATTCCCTGGAAAATCACTGCAGTATGAAATGTCATGTTTTAGGGATGAATTCTAGATCTTGTGGAAAAACATGTATCCAAAACTGTTCTGTTTTCAAACCCTAAAGTAAGAAGTTACTATTTGTGCTCAAAAGAGATGTTCCTGATTTTGGAAAATAGGTCTTGATTAAAAATCTTACACTTTAAAGTTCTTTTTGTTGGCTTATGAGAATTTTGAATCAAGTCATTGATTAATGCCCCTGTCTTGAGAGTTATGGAGAACACACAGCTCACACTAGCTTCGGGAAATACTTTGAGTTCAGGGTAACTGTGCCTAATTTATATATGTGATTGTATTCACTACTATGAAGAAAAGCCTTTTAAATAATGTATATTTGATCTAATTTTCCTGGGATTCAGTAAGAAGGAAGGCTTGGGAGTTCATGGTGGTCTTCCTTTTGATTGTAATAGGAATAGTACTTTCTGCTTTCTGGACTACATTTGTGTTCCTACTCACTGTGTGATTCTGCTGATTTTAACATTGGCACCAAACTCTCCCTTGGTTTTCTGAATTATCATTAAGTTAATTAGCTGGCATTAAGTCTCTGAGGTCCTGTGGTGGAAGACTCCATGTCAGCATGTACTGTTAATGCTATTATTTTGTCCTAGCAACTGGAAAATAATTAAATATAAGTTTAATTTGGCCATTATCTTTTAATCACAGAATCACAGAATCACAGAATTGTCTAGGTTGGAAGAGACCTCAAGATCATCGAGTCCAACCTCTGACCTAACGCTAACAGTCCCCACTAAACCATATCCCTAAGCTCTACATCTAAACGTCTTTTAAAGACTTCCAGGGATGGTGACTCCACCACTTCCCTAGGTAGCCTGTTCCGTTAAGATCACTTGCAGAATATATCTCTATATACACTATATATATCTGTTCCATAGGTAAATTTTTCAAAGTTTATTTAAATTCCTCATATATTGCTCTCTATAAGTACATTAAAGGAGGCTGTAGTGAGATGAGGGTTGGTCTATTCTCCCACGTGCCTGGTGACAGGACAAGGGGGAATGGGCTAAAGTTGCACCAGGGATGTTTTAGGTTCGATATTAGGAAGAACTTCTTTACCGAAAAGGTTGTTAGGTATTGGAATGGGCTGCCCAGGATAGTGGTTGAGTCACCATCCCTGGAGGTCTTTAAAAGATGTTTAGATGTTGAACTTAGCGATATGGTTTAGTGGAGGACTTGTTAGTGTTAGATCAGAGGTTGGACTCAATGATCTTGAGGTCTCTTCCAACCTAGAAATTCTGTGATTCTGTGATATATAAGACCTTGAAGGTGAATTGAACACTTACTCAATCACAAGGCAAAGATTTAATGTCCTTCTAACTAGAAACGTGACCAGCCCTGTTACATTAACTGAAGGAGGAAAGGCTGTGCAATGGAGTGAGTGTTAATCTGAGCCTCAGGAGCATGCCACTCACTTCCTTGTTTTTCCAGGTACCTCTTCTGTGACTTCGTATGAATCACATATACTCAGATCCTGAAAGTCATTATGTTATCTGTCATTAAAATCTCATTCATTCTCAGTCAGCTGCCTAACTAACAGAACTAAAAATAACCATGGACTTAAGATATCTCAAAATATTTCCTACTGCACTTAAACAGACCATTTATCTCTATTGTCAGATTCCACACCTGGGAAAAGACAACCCTGGCTGTATGTACAGACTGGGAAACATGAAGCTGGAGAGCAGCCCTTTGGAGAGGGATCTGAGGGCTGATGGTAAGTTGAACATAAGCCAGCAGTGTGCCCTGGCAGCCAGGAGGGCCAGCCATACCCTGGGGTGCATCAGGCACGACACTGCTAGCTGGTCAAGCACTGCTCTGTTTTGTGCTGGTGTGGCCTCACCTCAAGTACTGTGTGCAGTTCTGGGTGCCACAATATAAGGACATAAAACTATCAGAGAGCATCCAAAGGATGGCTATGAAGATGGTGAAGGGTCTAGAGTGCAAGAAGTATGAGGAGCAGGTGAAGCCACTTGGTTTGTTCAGCCCAGAGCAGAGGAGACTGAGGGGAGGCCTTATGGCAGCCTGCAGCTTCCTCAAGGAAGTGGTCCCATTCCTCAGGGCAGTGGTCACAGCACCGAGCCTACCAGAGTTCAAGAAGCATTTGGACAATGTTCTCAGACAGATGGTCTAATTTTTGGGTAGTCCTGTATGAGTCAGGAACTGGACTCAATGATCCTTGTGGGTCCCTTCCAACTTGGGATTGGGATATGATTCTGTGATTCTATAGGACTCCTTATAGATTCCTGCCTGATATTACCACTTGTTTGACCTAATTTTATAAATATTTCATTAAGGAAAATTTTTGACTTCCCTCAGAAAATTAGTCCAGTACCTACTTTTCCGTAAAAGGGTTTATTTTTATCAGAACTGAAAACCTTCCATGCCTCAGATCTTCACTTAGAAAACATGGTGACTTTTATTATTTAATGGAACTGTTGCAAGAATAAATATATTTCCATCTGAGTAATCAAGTTTAGCTTCTGAAAATAAAGCAGTACGTATTTAAACAACTTAATCAAATAACTAATAAATCTAAGCATGGCAATTTGGCAAATTTAAAAACAGTCTACACAAAATAAGCATCTGCAACATTCAAATACAGAAAACTAAATAGGTTTTTGAGTAAATCAAATTCTGTTGACAGCAGCAAATATATACATACATCTTAAATATAACATTATATTTCTCCTTAGTTACTCTGAGAAATGAAAAGGAGTAAATATACATTTATTTATTTCATTGTGTTATCTTCACCAAATGCTATTGGTGAAATTTGAAATTGAATGTCAAAATACTATATGGAAAGAGTACATCTGAAAGGAATTACACTCTGCCTACTCATCAAAGCACACTGATAGCATTCTTTTCAAAACTGATCCCCATGTAAAAGTAAAACAGATAATGTTGAGCATAAGGGATCAAAAGAAGACCTAATGTTGTATTTCCACCTTTTCTGAATGTTATAGTTCAGAATTCATGTCTTCAATTTTATATCCTCAATAAAAAAAAAAAAAAGTAATGTGATTTTAAAGAGATTTTCTGATTTGAAATATGATCTTAAATGTTAACTTTATTTCTATTAAAATAGATATCAGAATTGGAATTCAGTATTTTCAGATAATCAAAATTAAATATTTAATTGGTCAATTAGTAATGTGTTTGATTACTGGGTCAAGAAAATGTTTAGAGCTCCATTTTATTGTCTCAATGGAAACATTTTTCTCAGTCTTCAAAACTCAAATACAAGATTTTCTAATAATAGGTAAAGTTAATTCCCCCCTTCCCCCCCCCCTCCCAGGGAGTATTAGGTTGGATTTGTTGGGCACCTAGCATTCAAAAGGCAATTTAATCTTAAGAAATCTATTGCACAAATTTTTGAAAAATAATCTCTTTCTCTTCATCAACATTCCCTTTCCCACAACACATTTTAAAATCTGACACTTTTTTCCTATGGGCAAGTTAACAACAAAGGCTTTTCTCTGATTCCAGTCTGGAAACCTTGTCAGAGTTTTATAGTAGAATAACGATTACTGATTTCTAAGACCTATAATTAAACATGTTCTCTGGAGTCAATCTGTTCAGCTGTGACTGAATCATTTAAAGGAGAAGAATCAGGACCCTTTTATCATTTTATGTTACAAAACATTGAATTGCACTCTGCCTTGGTTTCCAATCACCTCTGTAAGTACCATCTGTGCTCCTTGTTTATATTCACCTGCTTTCTAATTAACACCTTGCAAAACTGCACACCTGCAGCCGGTCTATTCTCACCTCACTGCACATTACCCATTAAGTCTCCTCAGCACAGCCTACACAGGAATAATTTTGTCACTACATCATTTTACCTCATCCTCTTCAAGGGAATACAGGCAAAAATCAACTGTTTATGTTATATTTGGGGAGAAATAGATATTCCCTTTCTTTCATATCTTTACACATTTCACATAAAGTAAAAATCTAGCACATCCAATGTCTGCATTGCATTGGCTCTGTTGAGACCAAGGTGAGGAGCTGAAAACAAAAACAGAAAACCAGAGTTTTCCCTTTGACGTGGAGACTGGATCTCATTAACAAGTATGCCAATCCACAGCCAAATATTTTCAAATGCTCTCATCAGTGAAACATATACTTCTTCATTAGGTACATTTCTTGCAAAGTTAGAATGTCCCAATTTTCTTTGTTAGGAGTCTTGCACTGGTTGCACTTGATAGGGGTGGTTTCATTTTTCTGTTTTGCATCATGTTCTGTGTAACTCGTGTATATACAAACACAAACCACACCACACAAACCCAGTTGCTCGTGAATGACTTAATTGTGAAGTTATTCAGCAAATCCTGGATACCACAGGGACAAAAAGCACCACTTCATGGGACCCTGACACTTGGTCAAATTTTAGAGTATAACAAGAAATGTTTCCTTACGCATTCTCATACTGTAGAAGAACGATAACCCTCTGAGCCTCTTCTGTATGATCAATGCACTCTGTCATAGCCTATATTTTCCTCAGATTCTCAAACTGGTGTGCATATGTATATTTGGAGTATATGTATAATACAAGGAATAGAGTGATGATCTGGCCTAATAGCATTTAAATCATCATTGTACAGTTGTGATTATTAATGATATATTCCATGTATAATAGATTTTTTAATGTTACAGAAACTTTATTTTTCCTGTCCACCTATTTGGCTTAAGTCTTACTTGAGAACAAAACAAACAAACAAAACAACAACAAACAAACAAACAAAAACTGTAATTTTTTTAACTCCCTAGTGCCTTTTGGCCTGTTTCTATGTGACCAATTTTGCCTCTTTGTAGCAGGTGGAATAGGATGCTGAATACTACCCAAGCAGAATTATCATGAATCACTCTCATTTTGCGGTTGTGTTGCAGAGTTGTAAATGACTTCACCAAAGCCAGTAAGCCCCGCTCAGGCAGTCATACAGTCTCTTAAACTCTGAGAGGATTGTAGACTTCACAAAACACAGAATTGCAGAACACACTCATAGAAAATAATAGCTGGAAATAAACTCTAATCTGCATTAATAAAATTGGTATGTTTACAAAAAAAAAAGAGTAGATGTGTGGTTACAACACTTTTGACATGGGCCATGTCCTTTGCTTATCTGGGTCTGTATGTGCCTCCAAAGTGGTAGATCACTCTTCTGTCAGCCAAGGACTGGCCTGACAGCTCTGTGCTGGTGACTTTCACATGCCTACATCTGGTATACTTTGTTGGATGCAGTGCTGAAATGATTTTGGATTACAGCTAAGGAATTTAATATATAAGGGTAAAAACCTGCATGAGGGAGCATTAAGAGCTCTTTTCAGTTTTGGTACAAAATAAACTATATAGGCAGATGGATGCAATACTTTTACTGCTTTATAGAAGTGATTATTGTTAAACTGATCTACTGAACCTTGTATTTTCTGTTATTTTCAAGAAAAGGCTATACAAGTGATTGAAGAAAACAGTCAATACATTGACTTCAATAGCAAAACAGAATTAGGACTAAGAACACATGCAAACAATTGAAGAGCAAAAACATTTCAAGGAAATTGCGGATGGTATTTGAGATCAGAATTTTCAACAATGAAAAATACTTCATAAAATTAAAATATATATATATTCAAGGATGGAAATATGTTCTACAATGTAAATGCCATATAATTATACAGAAAAAAAAAAAAAAAGACATTTGCAAAGTTGAGATGTTGTTTCATCTATGCAGCTCAACAATAACCAAATGCTGGCTTTACAATCTGCCTTTTTTAAATAATGCTCTACAGATTAGTTTTAAAGTATTTCTGTCAATGTATAGTTAATGTAAAGCTCAAGTTGGTCTTACAACACGAAAATGGCTAAGAAACTAGTTTAAAATATATTAAAAAAATAAAAAAAAGAATGAAAATAAATATAGACTGGAAAAATCTCATGAATCTGGAAGTTACTTGTTGGAAAACCATTCCTCTGCCACACCTTTGGAAGGGAAAAACCCCATCCCTTTTCCTGTCCTTATCTCTGCTCCAACTTGCCCAGCATATTTAGTTCCAAAGATTGCACTATGTAGCAGACTCATTCATGCCCAAGAAACCCAGCCAAGTGTTGAGATTATATCTTTATTTAAATTATGAGATAAAAATAGTGTCTCTTGCCTATTTTGGGGTATTTCCCTCTACCCCATAGTCTTAAGGACTAGATATCAATCTCTGTAATAATGATTCAGTGAAACAAACCATAACTCTAAAACTGAGCTGAGAAAACACACATCATAAAGTCACAGAATCAGAATTGTTGAGGTTGAAAGGGACCTATAGAAGTCATCTGGTCCAACCTCCTGCTCAGGCTGGCCCACATAGAGCAGGTTGACCAGAAACATGTCCAGACAGCTCTTGATCTCCAAACTCAACAGCCTCTCTGGGCAACGTGTTCCAGTGTTTCATTACTCACACAGTAATGACATGTTTCCTGATCAGACAGAACCTCCTGTGTTCCAGTTTCTGTACATTGCCTCTTGTCTTGTCACTGGGCACCACTGAAAAGAGCCTGGCTCCATTCTCTTCACATCTTCCCTTCAGGTGCAAACATGGATACATGTGTACATGCATACATGGATAAGATGCCTCAAAAGTCCCAGTTCAAATTCATACATCAGAAAATTAGCCCAAACCTGTTTCAGTTTTGGGTCAAAGTCTGAATGGTTGCAATAGGCAATTACTGCAATATCTACTCAGCAAGGTAAGTCTTGGTACAGTTAAACATGTAGGACTTTTTTACATTTATGTAAGTTTTTTTTGTTTGGTTGAATATTTATTTATTTATTTATTTATTTTATTACAAGTAATCCTGAGAGCCTGGTAATTGCTTTCTGAGTTTAGTAAGTAGAAAAGCTGGCTACTGGTCTAGACATGGGCCTGTCCTTATGTGTGTTCTTACACTCCAGAGGGGGAACAAAGTAGCTTGACTATGTCAAAGTAGCTTGACTATGTCAAGCTACTTTGGGGGAAAAAGGAAGGGAAGGGAAGGGAAGGGAAGGGAAGGGAAGGGAAGGGAAGGGAAGGGAAGGGAAGGGAAGGGAAGGGAAGGGAAGGGAAGGGAAGGGAAGGGAAGGGAAGGGAAGGGAAGGGAAGGGAAGGGAAGGGAAGGGAAGGGAAGGGAAGGGAAGGGAAGGGAAGGGAAGGGAAGGGAAGGGAAGGGAAGGGAAGGGAAGGGAAGGGAAGGGAAGGGAAGGGAAGGGAAGGGAAGGGAAGGGAAGGGAAGGGAAGGGAAGGGAAGGGAAGGGAAGGGAAGGGAAGGGAAGGGAAGGGAAGGGAAGGAAAGGAAAGGAAAGGAAAGGAAAGGAAAGGAAAGGAAAGGAAAGGAAAGGAAAGGAAAGGAAAGGAAAGGAAAGGAAAGGAAAGGAAAGGAAAGGAAAGGAAAGGAAAGGAAAGGAAAGGAAAACAGACATTTCAGCACTCTATAAAAGAAGCCTGAAGCTGCTCAGTAGGACACATTAAACCTTTTTGGGGATTCAAACCAGAATCATCTCTTGGCCTTCACCTCCAAATTAGCAGAGGTCCTGCTTTGTAAAACAGAATAAGGAAGATGTCATTTTGCCATGCATGTCACCATCCAGCTTTTATAATGCCCTAGTGTTTAACATATTCAGATGAGGTATGAGATTCTAGCCTTTTCTCAGCAACACCTTCTTGTGGTAAAGTGTCTTGCTACCTCAGTATAGCATAGACTAGGAGGAACAAAATTCACCTCTGCACTGTAGCCAGACCACTGTGTAGCTGAGAGATAAATGTAGAAACTATTCTTCACAAATATGTGTATTTCTTCTCAGTTATTCAGTTATTATTCATAATGAAAATATATCAAGTTTTGAGTACATTAATCATGTGTAAATAAGTTTAAATATACTAGTCAATCTGCCTCTATCCTTTTCCCTCTATTCTCTAAATGTCTATTCACTAAATGTAGCACTATGCAGTCAGAGGAAAAATGCTTATCGTATGTCAACTAAATGAGTCCTATAAAAGATATAATTCAAAAAAATATGTCTTACACACAAATGCTGAAAAGAATGTGCTTATTTTGCAGTGCCAATGCAATTAAGTCCTATCATTTTTGTATACAGGCTTGGGAATCACAGCATTAATTATCATTAATCAGAGAAAAAGATAGAATAAATTCTAATCTGTATAAATAAAAATAATCTTTTCTCACCATTTCCAAAATAAGACACAGTGGGAACGCAAGTCATTTATATTTATATGACTTATATATTTAGATATCCAGATAATTTAGCATTTTTACTAGACATAGACTAATTAAAGATAATGCCCCAGTGCTAGGCAAAGACCTATATTTTTAAAAATCATTCATGCCAGGGATATAAAATATTTTAGTATCACTACTGGGAGACTAACTCTTAATAAGCCATTTCTCCAAAGAATGCTGTTATTTATGAAATATGCATCAGATTCTGAAAATAATTTTTTATTATTATCATTTTATTGCTTCCTGTCATTTCAGTTGGTGTTGGAGGGATAGGAGTTAGATCTTGGCAGTTCTTGGAATTGGCTGTGAAAACTTCAGTGGAAGCACTCACTATTCAATCTGCATAATATGGTTTATGTGTTGTGAGTGGATTTCATGGAACTTTTTGCTTGAATTCTTATACCTTCAGAATTAAGAGTCTTTGAATATCAGTACAATTTTAAGTTTTGCAATTATCTCACCTGATTACCCAGGTATTCACACAAATAATATAATTTTTCTGTCAAATACCCAGCAAACAGTTCTGCAGTACAGTAACACTTGTATCTATTAAGCAAACTCATAATGTGAAGTTTCTTCCAAGTTTTCTCTGAAATCTCTGAACAATTTGTGAAATAAAATATGTACAGAGCCTGTGTTCTGTATAAAAATTGATAATTCTGATCTCTGAATGATCACTTTCATATAATAAGAATGAGCTATGAACAACATGAGCTATGAACGACAAAATAAATAAATAAATAAATAACAGACACTCTCTCTCATTGCTGCAAAGAAATGTCAATATGATTCCAGTTGGTCTCAAAGTCTGGTAATATATCCAGACTTCTTTTAAAGAGAAATATGGTTTTGGCTTTAATAACTTTTAAACAAGTGTTTTACAGTTTCCCCATGGAAAGTGCTGTAGAGTTTGTTTCATATTTAGTTCTGCAGAGTCATGAACAGAAAAGGAAAAATCAACCTGTGAGAAAACAGGGATTATGAATATATTCCTATGAACTTTCTGCTAGTTGGTAGCCAAGCTGACTGCTACTGTTAGCAGAATACGGGCATAGTTTCGTCAACTACTCAAAATGGTGTATTTGCACTCTCTCTGTATAAAATCAAATTTTCTGTATAAAAATTCTCTGTATTCAGATTCTCTGTATAAAATCAGTTTTAAAACTGATAACTTAGCCAAAGTACAAGGAAACTTACTTCCATTAACACAGAGTTTCACAATGAAAAATAACTTGCAAATGTCTACAAGAAATGCTAAAATCTGCAAACTCATCTCCTAGCCTCCTAAAGGACTGTTGATGGGCAAATAAGTTATCCAAATATGAGAGATTCCTCTGCTTAACAACTTATCAGGCTATCCCATTAATTTCTCAGGTTCTGCCATTGACAAAGTCTTAGGTTATTTGGATAAGAGGAACAGGAAAAAATTGTCTTCCTTAAAGTATTTCCTCATCTATGGAACTGCTGTAGCTAGCTTATTCAAGAAGAGCACATTTTATCTCTCCCTGCTTAAATTCTTGTTATTAGTAGTTGTCTGATCAGCTAAATACATGGTTGCATAATGTACACAGTTACCCAAAGTTTTATAGCTTTGTACTTATCAAAAAATCAAATACACCTCCATTAGTAGTACCAAACCAGTGTAGATTAATTTTACGTACAAACCAGCCTGTTGAAGAGGTGTAAGTAAGCTGCATTGTGTCTTTGCACAAAAGTGCAAAGCATTTGCATATTTCAAATCTGTGAAGCTTCATCAATGATCAAAGAAAAATAATCACTGCTGCCCATATTTTGTGTCAGACAGCAGTATGGATATACATTTATACTGCTGAAATCTTCATTTTTTATGTTCCCAATTATTAAAGCACACAGAATATAAAGTATACGAATTCATATCCAGTAAACTAAAATAAAGGTACTCTAATTGTGACTTTTATTTCCACATAGAGGCTTGTTTGTGGGCTTTTTTAGCTGCTTAAATACAGTTCCAACCACAAATATTTATATGTGTAAAAGCTATTTTAGAGCAACTCTTACAGAAATAAATTTCCATATTAGCACAAGAACAGCTAAACAGATTTAGAAGAAGTTGCTTTTAGGAGTAGGTTAGTTGAAAACTATTTTGAAGTATGAAGACCACCATTTTCTTTGCATTAAAAACAAACAAGAAACACAGAAGGTTCCACTGAAGTAGTGCAAAGGCTAAAATGAGCTTTTTGACTCCAAAGCAAACAAATAGAAAACCCAAACAGTTATTTGCATGTGTTCACAAGTGCCTCACTGCTGCATATATTCCTATGGGAGCATCTTAGACTAAGTGGAAGAATTAATCAATGTTTCATTTAGGTGTTTGTTTAGACTTTATGTTTTAAAACCCACTTGTTTATTTATTTCCTTGTGCACTGTGCATTAGAACAAAAACCAATAAAATGGATTAGAAGGTAAGCATACAGAGGTTGGACTCGATGATCTTGAGGTCTCTTCCAACCTAGAAATTCTGTGATTCTGTGATATATATTTCTATTGATGTTAAATATATTTTGTAGCTATTATTAAATCCATTAAGATTTAGTAAATATATGTCTCAGTAATTGGGGGTGGGAGGAGGGAAGGTTAGTTTAAGAAACCTATACAATGGGATGTAGTTCCCTATGAAATTCTTGAAAATTAACATCAGAAATATAGAGCCAGCAGACCAGAATGCAGAATTTTTTCAGAACATGAATAAAAATCCAAATTTGTTTGTTTGGTTGGTTGGTTTTCAGTTAAAACAAAAAATAGGATCAATGTGCAAAAAACATATTTCATTAAAATGTTAGGCATGTTTGTGTCTACTGGACACAAAATTAGAGGTGCTCTTTTGTTATGTTTAAGTAGATAAAATCCTACTGATTGAGGATTAAAAAAAATATGTTATGCATATAAGGCACAGATCATGGGTCTGTAGTAATATGCATTGCTGTGAAATATTGTAACAGCTGTGAAGAGTCATATTGTTTATTGTGCCAATGAACTGAAAAGCAGAACCTATTTCAAAGCACAGAAGACTGGAAAATAAAACAGGCTCTGGCATGTACTATGCATCATATTGTATACTTGTATTGGTCAAACAGATTTTTGCCTTTACTTCATACAGATTTCACAGAATGAACAAAGTAAAAAATGAAATAGCAGTCAAGCAGAAGTGAAAACATTCAATACAACATTCATTTCCTACAAAATAGTTTAAATGTGTATATGACATTTCATTGCAGCCAGAAAGGTGCTGCCTTTTTTACTATGCCTTTTCTTCTGAAGTTTTGTCAGACTAAGATGGAAAGACATAATTCTGCTTTGTCAGTGACAACTTATTTAACACAGGGATCACAAGGCACCCCTGGGCCTCCCTTGCAAGGGCCAAGTTTGTAATTTCTCTCCATATTCATGAAAATCAAACTCATTAAAATGATATTGCTTGTTGTGCCAGTAGGCCACCTGAAGGTAAGGGACAGGTAAGCAGACTGTTAGGCTCATTTTCTTTACACAGGAGTAGGTGACTCCCTCCGTAACAGCTCCATACATTTTGTTGTTGTTGTTGTTGTTGTCTTTTAATGTTAGACAACAAGTCAGAAGAATATCTCAATTTGGTCGGAGTGTTGAACTGAAAATTGTCTGTTAACAGCTTTTGCTGTATTTCATGATAAAGAGTAACTGTATTAATTATTTGTCCTAAATACTTTCAGAGGAAGCTTAAGCAAGAACAGGAGTATTATGGCATCAAATTGCCATTTTTTCACTAAGACAGAAATATCCAATTGGGTTTAATTGCCCTCTAATTAATGCAACAGTACATATAATTTTAGCCTAAATTTCAAACATTATGAACATTTACCCCCAAATATTAGATTAAGACCATCTTTCTAATGCAAATAATGCAATATAATTTATGCTTGTCTGTGGAGGACAGGATGAGGCATCGATACTGGTAATGAAAGACAATAAGCTCAACTACTTTCATTCACTTGTTAGACAGAACTGATTTTTTCCCTTCTGCCAGTGTTGGTGAGGCTGTACTTGGAGTAATTGTGTCTTATGTGTACTGTGTCCATTTGTTGGTTCCCCAATACAACAGACATGCACATACTGGAGAGAGTCAAACAAAGGGTTATGAAGAGGATGAAGGGACTGAAGCAACTCTCTTATAAAGAAAGTCTGAGAGAGCTGGGAGTGTTCAACCTGGAGAAGAGGAAGCTCAGTGGGGATCTTATAAATGTGTCTAAATACCTGAAAGGAGGGTGCAGGGAGGATAGAGCCAGTCTTTTTTCAGTGATGCTCAGTGACAAGAGCCAGTGGGCACAAACTGGAACACAGGAGGTTCCCTCCAAATACTAGGAAGCACTTCTGTGCTCTGTGGGTGATGGAGAACTGGTACAGGCTGCCCAGAGAGGCTGTGGGGTCTTTTTCCTTGGAGGTGCTCAAAAGTTGTCTGGACATGGTCCTGGGTAACCTGCTCTAGGTGTCCCTGTGCTTGAGCAAGGGGGTTGGAACAGATGGTCACTGGAGATTCTCTCCAATCTCAACCACTCTGTGATTTGGTGATTCAGTTGTTAAATTCAACTTTGAAGTCTGATCATGAGACTTCTGATTTTGCCAAGAACATTTAAGTACATATATATACACATACAGAAGCATAGACTTCTGTAGGATAAAAGAGACCTTTGGAAGTCCAAGATAACAGCAAACTTCCAATCCAGATGAGGTTGCTCTGGCTTCACCCAGCCCAGATTATAATAGCTACACAAATGGACACTCCAGAGTCAAGGGAGCCTGGTCCAGTCTCATACTCTTGTCCACTCTCACTCCAGGTTCATTTGTTTATTATGGATCTGTTACTGAACTATAACACCCTCATGGCAAACAAACCTGGTCACACTTGCTGTTGCTATGCGCTTTATTCTTTGTGTATTTACGTACATAGTACCTAACTCCCTGTGATATACAGCTGAAGAAACTAAAAGATATTATGAAGGAAAATCTTTCCTGCTGCAATTAAGAGTGGAAGGACTTGGCTGCATGTGGCTGAACTGGTGTTTTCCCAGAGGTATTGACACAAGTGAAAGCTCATAATCAGGTCTTTTTATACATGTTAGATAATATCACATTCATTGCAAGATTGGTCTCCAGTCTCACATGGGCACCTTGAAATCCATGTACCTCTGTGTCAAACAAGTCACTATAGTTTTACTAGCTGTAATCTTTAACAATAATAGTTCGTACATGCAAAAACTCTGGGAGAATCTAACTGATTCATGTTAGTAGTTTAAATGGAGGTACTCTTTAATCAAATTATCCATTGACCTACTTGTGTGCATATTAAAACAGAGCTAATTAAGAAAGAAAAAAGAGCAGTTTTCCAAAAGGTAATTTGGAGGATAAAATATAGTCTTGATCCAGGACAGAGAGGAGAACATATTTTTCTTTGCAGTCATTTTGGAGGGGTGGGGGGAAATTATCTATAGATTGCTAGTGTGTAGGTGTCTGAAGATAATGATGAAAGTTTATTTTTAAAACAACATGTTGTCAAAACAGGCATATGTAATTTCATCATAGATTGTTTAACTACAAACCCTTATGACATGCACTAACAAAATAACCACTACAGTGATATTATCCCCTTCTTAATTCAGCAGAGCGGCAATAGTTTTAGCCTAAATCATTCTGAATAGCTTCCACTACAAAGTTAATCATGTTTATCATGTAACTCTGAATTACTTGTATTTATATTATACTGTAACATAAATGTTTTCAAAATATTTTGGAAAGTATTTCAAAAGACAAATTTAATCCAATTCTATCTTCTGGACCTACAGAAACCTGAAAAATCACATTACTTTTTGAGTCAAATTTCTCTCATCTTTTCACCTAATTTTGTTCTCTGATTTATACGCCAGAGATATAAATGTAGAAGTATGTATAGTCATTGCAATGTGGGATTGAAAAAAAAAGTTTGCTATTCTTGTAAAACCAGTGAGTTAAGTGTTTTCATTTATATGCACACAGAGTAATGTAAATTATTCACATAAACACACTAGTTCTGATGCTATTTTTACCATGGTTAGTGCAAGATCTAATTAAAGACTTGAATGCCTTAAACAGCCTAACTATCCTATTGTTGTTTTTTGTTGGTGGTGGTGGTGTTTTTTTTTTAATTTGTGAATAAGGTAAGTGTGAAGAGCAAATAGCTCGTTTCGCTTTTTCTCTCAAGCAGCATCAGAATTACATGAGAAGAGAAAGAAAATTGAGAGTGTTATATTGAGAAATGGGCATGTTCATGCATGAAGTTCAAACAAAATAAGCTGGCAACACAGAACAAAGTTCACCGAGTAATTCCAAATACATTCTTTGGGTAATTTTTCAGAGGGCAGTGATGACAAAGCTAGCATAATAAAGGCTTTTTCAATAAGTAAACTGCTAAAGGAATTAAAAATGTCCTTTTCCTCACACACTTCCCTTGAAGTACAAATATATCACCAAGACCCTACCAGCGTACTGACTTTCTGTATGCCTTTTTTTTCCTGTATACCTGCTACTCAGCTCCATATGTAGTCCTATGTAATTTTGCTCTTCTCCAATTTAAAACATGGAGAAGAGCTCTAAGTCTACAGGTGTGGCCTGGGAAGCAAACGCAGCTGAAGCTGCCAGGATCTAGATATGTAATTTAGGTTAACCTACATGAAGACCACAGGTAAAACTATAGTAATGCAGAACCCTAAAAAGGAAACTTGGAGATTATCTCAAATGTAAACCACTGCTGTAAACATCAGGGAATGGGGCTGATACTATTCAGTCCCCCGGAAATGTTACTGTTACTAAGGAATCCTAGAGCTAGGCTACAGTGAGGTATATCAGAATATCCATGATGCTAACAAACCTTGTTCTGTACTAAACTGGAAGGTATGATACAAGAAAATACATATGTAATTAACAGTCACCCTTGTATCTTAATAGCATGACCACAAATTGATCTCTTCTGCCTTAAGACTTGTGATGATAATCAGACCAAACGAAGAAGTATCTGGTGGTATGACAGATCCACTGTACACCAACAAAGAAAGCTTAAAGCCAAAACACATACACAAGAGTTGGAGAATAGCTCTACAAAGTGGTTTTAAGTAATTCTGCACTGAATAGCCATGAAAAAGCATTAGGCATAGAGATGGGTGAGCACAGCTGTGGATTCCTATGTGATCCTGTATCAAGAGCTGGTCTGTGGATAATCCATTTAAAAATGCTCTTTGGCCTGAGCTAGCATGTGCCAAGTTTCAGCATCAATCATGGCATTCTGCCTTGCCCAGATAGAAGCCAGTCAAAAACTAATGCGATTACATGGCCATGATAGCTTTTAACAGGAAAATGGTTTACAAACTTGCAATTGGATTTGAACCGTTAATCCCTTGAAAGCAAAGGTGGCTTTTCATGTGCTGATGCCGAATGACTGTTTCTAGAAAAGGCAACAGGAGGCAAAAGTTTAAAATAAAATTGTTTCTCTTTTTTTCTTTATGTCTTCAATGTGTTAAAGTGCTCATCACTTACTTCAGAGGTTATAGCTCAAATATTTCCTTGAGAAGAATGAAAGCTTCATTGGGATGCAGTGGGCATACCTTGATCAGCATAATATATACTGTAAATGGCTGTATTCTTTGCAATCAACAATGCAGACTGTTGCAGGTGTATTAGAAAGCAGCAATAGTCCAATACGTCAACAAGGACCATTAAATTTCCTTTGTGCAGCTGTGATGTAGTGATCTTTGTATTATTTACAGCTGAAAATTGTTTATTCACTGTATATGAAAATCTGAAATATTATATCTTAGCACCACTAGTTGATGTCAGTTTATCAGAATTAAGTTATTTTAGTTTATTAGAACTCATTTTATCTAACTGGCCAAAATTCATTACTTTAGACTACATGAACAAGACAGAATGAAAATCACTCTACTGATGCTAATTTTTCCATTTAAATCAAGTGGGGTTTGCACTCTAAAGAGCAACTTGTTGCACTGATTTTGTCTTTGTTTTGTCTTTTTTTTTTTTTTTTTTTTTTTTTTTTTTTTTTTTTTTTGCTTTGCTTTGCTTTGCTATGGAAAGTCAAAAAGGAAGTAGAGCACAAAGCCTAAAAGTTTTGCCTTCACAACACATGGTCCTAACCCAGCAGCAAATTTTAACCATTTCAATCACCCAGCATGAGGCTTAAGCTCAGCTCTAGACAGAGAAATCAGAATGCACTGCAAAAACAGAATAAGAGTCAGCATAATGATCTCCTGAGTAGATGCATACAGGGACTGCATTTGCCTGCTTCCATTCATTTATCACAAGCAGCACTTTTAATGGAAAAACTAGGAACATTTTGTGGTTCATCTTACTATAATTTAGTAGTTTACAATTACTTGATAATTTCAATTAATTCATATTTAATTTTTTAATCCTTCTGGAGCTACACACTTGTATTTTCCCCACAATCCTACCTAGGAGAAGCTAATTTAAGGAGTTGTCTGTAATCTGAGGAGCTCTAGGCAAGTATAAGCATTGTGAATCCAGAAGTCCTTACTTGACTTTAGGCTGCCCCTTGCTTGACTCTCAGCTAATCTAGGCTATGGCATAACATTGTGGCTTCTCTGCAACATGATACATGGAGCACACCCCTCACTTTAGCTGTCTAAGGTTTCATCTGCCTGCCAGTCTTCCATCACTGGAGAAAACAAGAGCTCATTTTCTACAGTGACTTTTCATCTATCAGATTCCTCTGCATTCTTCACTCTGCTATTGATATTTATACTTCTTAACACCATGAGTTTGGGAGTGTTTTTTTTTTCTTTCCCCTTTTTATTTTTTTTATTTTTTGGGAGGGGGGGTTGTTTGGTTTGGTTTGGTTTGGTTTGGTTTTGTAAGCCTTTTAGATATTACAAGAAAGTTTATTGTTGGTAAAAGACAGAACTTCTTGCATTAAAAACTGAAGCATACCTCATCCTTTCTGTTGAATAGTTTATTAGTCCAAACCCCAAGAATACCTTAGAAAAATCTGAAATCATACCTCCCATGTACATACCACACCCACACCCACAAATGCTGAGCAGCTGAAATCTCCCCCTACTAACTAATTAGTATATCTGAGCCATTTGTTTTTGTGCCAAAGTAATCTATGGTCAAAGACTCAGCCAAAGGTGTGCCAACTCTGAATGTTTCTGTTGCTTTGCATCTGGAATTAAGTGAATTTTCAAACCTCAGACTATGTTCAAAAAAAGCCTGTTAAAAATACATAACCTCTTCATATGGCAGGGACGTTAGCAGGTCTGTGTAAGATATATTCTTCACAGAAAATCGCTGGATCTTGCTTCAGTATAATGTGAGAAATGTGGGCACAAACTAAACAGGGTAGGTAGTGTTTATGGGCAGGATTCTTCAGACTGAAACCTCAGAAAAGATTTCAAAGGGCTGGTTCATATCCAAAGACTTGACTGTCAGTTTTGAATCGTGCCAAAACAAACCAGTGACCTAAAAATAACTGTGTCTACCATTTCTGCCTTGTTCTATTTCTTTCCTGAAATAAAGAACAGTTGCACACAATCCATTAGGAAACAGAAAGAAAACAAGGAAGAAGTTTTCTCAGTCATTTCCCATTGAACAGAGGTGAATCAATTCAGAAAGGGTAAGCAGACAACTGGTTTGCAGTCCACACCAGGCAAATGAAGAAATAAAGTCAAGTCTATCCATCCTTCTGGTTTTTATAGTTCTTTCATTTAAAAGATTAAAAAATAATAATAATAAAAAAAATAGGTCAACAGACTAGTGAGGCTGCCTGTTTCCTATTTCACCTTAATTATTTTTAATTTGTTAATTAATTTTAAGAATATTAACATTAGCTTTAATGTTAAGGAGACTACTTCTTTGTAATCAGATTAAATGATTCCAAGGTCTTTCATGTGCTTTCTAGTTCTCCTTTCAAGGGCTTTCATAACTGCTTGCTCCTATTTATATTTCTCCTACCACAAAGCTAGTGTCACTAAGAGAGACTTCTGCTTTTGCTTGTAAGAAATGTTAAATCTGCTATTTTTGGAAAGGTGTTTGGCAGCACTTGTGCTGACTAATTACTTTGACTTCTTTCATCTTGTTTTCTGTTTTCCATCTCTTTTATTTTGTATTAACCCCTTACTGCTAACATTCTCTGGGCAGCAATCTTCAGGAAGCATGTTGTCGAGAGCTCCTAAACAGCAGGCAGAGACACTGGAGTATTTCAGTGTGACAGGCTGTAAAAGCATCCCTATTTACTTGATAGGGTCACATTTAGAGATAAGCTGTGATGGGTCACATGTTTTCCTTTTGCACTGTTTGTTTCTGCCCAATTGAGCAATGGCAGCAGGAGACATTTTTCTCCTAGCACTCATCAAGATGTAATAACAGGGTTCCTATTGTCAGAGAGGCAAGCCTTGCTTTTGTTGGCACTGATAAGGGATTTAATGTAAACATCGGCCTTGAAAGACAACATACTTGTAGCTAAGAGAATACAAAAATGTCTAATAATAACATATCTTCATTCTGAATTCTGACACGGGGTTCTGAGATTGGCAGTCTTTCCTGTTTTGAATCATAAGCCTAACACCATATCTTAAGCTACAACAATCCAATAAAAGACATAGAGGTTGGAAAACAAGGTGTTTTTCTCTTCAAGAAGCTTGTTTGACGCTAATACTGACAATAGTTGGAGCTTTCTCACAAAGAAAAGGATGAGAAAATAAAGGTCAGGATCCTGGCCCTACCTGCTTCTGCCTTGGCCAGAAGAACCAGCCAGGCAAAGATGTGGAAGCAGCTCACCTTGCACTCCTTCAAAGGGCTAGCAAAGATGACACTGACAGGTGGTATGCATCAAAACATAGTGCCTCCTGTTCTTTGGCATTAGCTATCAGACTTTATTGTACTTTGCTCCAGGCCTGCAGGTGCACAAAACACTTCAGGTGCTGCTAGTCCAAAACACCTCCCAGCTTGGTACATGCTGTCCCTACTCTGCTTGCAGACAACAGATCTCAAGACAAGATTTGACATGCTGGCAATTTTTATTTTTTTTTATCTAGCTATTAAAAAATGTTTAAAATTCTAAGTCTACCTATTAATTCTTTACACAAACCAGATAACTTCAGGCATTGTTGGAGGCGAAAATACACTTTGGTGTATTAGCCAGCTTTCTGCTAGTTTCAGAAAAAGGATGGAATGAAAAAGAAACCACCTAGCATTTGGCCACTGCTATAGTTCTGCCAGTGGAGCAAAATTAGATCACAGTGAAATACAAAGTCCTGAGGGGAAAAAAAAAAAAAAAAGAAACAACAAACAAGATCTAAAGTTTCAAGCTTGTTCATCTAACACTAGGGATTTAAAACCCTGCTCAGGCAGGTAACAAAGCCACCTGTTACTGAGGTCACAGAACCTCCACCAAGCCAAGCACAAGCATTTGATTTTGCTGATTTGTTTTTTCTCTATCAGAGCAGTGTCCAAACATAAAGTGTTTTGGAACATTATATAGTTTATTTTTAAGTCTCCAGTGGCCTGAGAGTAATTAGCCATAAGATCCATAATTTCATCATGATCAGGGAGACCTGTCACAATGACATTCATTTTTCTGTTGCCTACACAAAGCCAAGGGTAATGACTGCCAGATATATCCCATCCACTTTGCCTAAGTCTTATTGCCAGGGAATGTGAATACTATGATTATGAAGCTGGGCACTTTGCTGTATTATGTCAGATTCTTTTTTAAACTGCCATAAAATTATCTTCCAGATTCGTGATTTATATTTAAAATGCCTCTAGTCACAGTGCTTTAAAGCATAAAATGAATGTGTAATCAATCCAGTGATGTCTCTCTGAGTTTACAGTCTGCAACACTGGTTTGAAATGGCATAAATTGCCTCGTACTTCCCGGCAGGATGTTATTGCTGAAATCTGGTGACAATTCTCTTAACATCAATTATTTCACTACTGATTTTTGTGTTATATCACACACACTGGACAGACCTACAGCTTCTGGTAAATAGTGGTGGGGTGAGGTTAAAGATATTCCCATCTTTTCTCTGCACATTTAAAGTAATTCTTTACCTGGTCAGCAAAGTCAGAGAATGAATAAAGACATTCCTTCTGAATCAAACTGCTCCCTTGATACTGAAAACCAAATATTCTCTTATGCTGTTTTAGGTGCCTGAGGACCCAATTATTCCTCTTCTAATTGCCAGCTTTCAGGTGTCTTTTAGCTTCTCAAATGTCTTGTGTTGCTGAATTTAACATAAATAATATCTAACATAAATATAATACTAGAAGACATACCTATTTTTAACAGGGCTTTGCAGGAAAGTGGAAAACAACAAAGAAAGGACATCAAGTAATGTAGATGCATAATTGCATAGTGCCTACCACACATTTCAAATCTAATGTGTGTCAGAAGTCACTGTGTATCTACTGTATCAAAATTGTCAGTGATATCCATAGGCAGCTACTGCTCCAAGGAGAGGTTACTGCTTGGTCTAAAGAGACGCATCTAAACCGTCTTCACCTCTCCAGAAAACTTTCCAGCTTTCTAACATGAATTGAATACTGTAGCATGCCATTAATGTGCCACAGTCACCTTCCTGGCTTCCGACAAATTTATGAGTAAGTTTTTGTCAAGAACAGTTGAATAGGTTACTCCGTAACATGCTAGTGTACTTGTGGGAGCAACAAGCCAGAATCATTTTTATTTACTAAAAACATATGTTGCCTTTTCCAGATCATTTGGTTACTACAGAGGAAAGAGGGGGGAAAAAGAGGGAGCAAGCAATATAGAATAAACTGTATTCTACCCTACCTGCAGTTTTTGGCACACAGACAACTCATTAAACAGTTTCTTAGTAGCGATAATCAACAAGTTAGTTTCTGTCTGTCTGTCTCCAGTTCAGTCATGTTTTGCTATCACAATAGTTCCAGTCATCTTCTTTTTTCCTACATTGCAAATCTACCAGTGGGAAAATTATTCTGGCACTGTTTAATAATTCATTTTTGCAGTGTCCACAGGGTTTGCATGTAGCTATTTTTATAGCATGAGTGAAATTGCATTACACTCTGATTATTTTTGAACATTTGCTCTGTCACATCCTTTGAAACTTTAATTTTTTGTGGACGATGAGTTGAACAAAGTAGTTCATGAACTAGATATAGGCTATACTAAATGAAGGACTAGCTCATGATGGGAGCAAATTTCATAGAACCGGAATCATAGAATAGTTTGAGCTTGAAGGGACTTTTAAAGATCATCCAGTTTCAACCCCAGTTTCTGTGTTTGCAGTGAGTCTCAGGGGCATCATTACAAGAGGACAAGGAGACATTCAGGTGAAGGAGGAGGACAATATGCCTTTATATATTAAGAAACCACTTTATTTTTTTTTCCTAGACTGTATTTCTTATTCACTGTTCTTTCATAATAACTCCAAGTACTTGTGTCATTGTGTCATGACAGCTTTTCACTAGCTTGTATAGGGAAGAAACACTCAGGAAAAAGGAAAAGGTAAATTTATATCTTGCAAATTTTGAGGCCTCCATACTCTTCAGTCAAAGTCCTCCAAAATCTTCTTTTCCCCTTTTTCTCCTTCTTCATGAGACACCTTTATCTTACCAGGTGTCTTTCATCTCTCTTTATTCATTTATACTCTCACATTCTACTTGGTCTTACAAATATCTTATAGAAACTTATGTTCAATTACTGCTACTTCTTCCTTCAGTTACCTACATTTTTAAAACTGGGGGGAGGGGAGGAGGAGGAGGGAGAATCTTGAGGGACTTTTTTCCCTAAACATCCAAACAGATTGTTTCTCACGCTCATGATGTTAGAGGGAGGGCAGGTCAAAAAATCTGCTTTGCATTGATGAGCTGTTTATAAGAATGAAATCTTGCCATTGTTTCTCTAGATGTAATCAAGATGCATATCTCAAATGTGACTTGTAAAAACTCTATGACCACATCAATAAAGCAGCAAGCTCAATATAAACCAGGAAGCATGGTAAAATGGTTCTGCCAGACAAAGTATTTATAGCTTTCTTGAAAAGCTTTACTGTAGGTTGGTTTAGAATAGAAAGGAAGTAAATAGCTAAAAATACCAAAAGAGAAATATTAAAACCTTTTTCATTTGGAGAAAAATATTCTTTTGTCACAATACCAGGAGATTATGAACTGTGAAAGAAATATGAGATCCTGAATGAAAATACATGTAAATGTGTATATTATAAAAATGGAATTGTCTAGGACCATCATCATACTATCAAGCAAGGATGAACATAAATAGGAATAGAAATAATCAAAAGTGGATTCAAAGAGTTCGTCTGAAACTGCCTAGAAGCAAGGCTGAGTATAACAGTGAAGCTTGGATTAGAAAGCTTCTTTTTAAAAGCAAAGATTCATATTCAGGATAAACACAAGCGAACAAACAAACAAAACCATATTGCATAGAGATACTACCCATATAAATAGTACCCATAGAGATACTACTTTTCAGGGGCAGTTTTAGAGTGCTGAATCTAAGGTCAAGGCAAAGAACAGCCCAAACTAGCAGAACTCAATGGACAAAATCAAAGTCCCAGGAATCAGAAAGTAACTAAACTAGGACCACCTATGCCATCTTTCTTCAGGCTCCCACTATATCATGGATATTGTTACATGTTCGTGTATTCTTTTGCTACATTCAGTGAATAATAGAGTAAATAGTGTTTATTTAATAGGAAGCGAGACATTCATTTTTCAAAGCCTCCAGCTGCAATGAAAAATAGTCTTAAGGTACTATGAATACAATCAACTTCATTATAAGAGCAGGTCCATGGGAACAGGTCCTGTATGTGATCATGCAAATAAAGGCAACACCTTTAATATCACAGGATGCAAACCTCTGTCATGCATGTCTTAATTTTGAGTGTTTGAAAACTTCATTTCCTTAATGGGACCTTTTCTGTATGCATTTTCTGAAATGCAAACTGAAGTAAAACAGAATAAAACAAAACCTGTTTTATCTTGTCAATAATTCATATAGATTGTCAGTATAATGGGGAGCTACTACAGAGGGTTGTGACACTAAAGGAGTGTCTGCTTGAACTCTAATTGCCGAATAGGATCACATGACTGTGGCCCCAGAGCATTTTGTAATCTCTACCTATTCTTTTCCATTTTCTCCAATTTGTTCCACACCAGCCTTTTCCTCATGAGTAACTGGTTTTCCCTTTCCCATCCTTCATGACTGTACAATGATTATTTTCCCAATGTCAGCTTCTCACTCCCACAGTTCTGTACATCTTGTCTCAATGCTTCACTAATAACTAGATTTGTCCCTGGTGATCCCAGCCTCCAGGCTTGGGTTCCTTCCTTTCCCTGTCCTGGTTCTGATGAATTGTACATCACCTCCTTCACTTCCAGCTGATAGTCCAGGATTTAACACCTCTGTATCTGAAGCAGGCACTCAGAGAGATTTTCATCTTTCATCTAACCTGTGGCTTCAAACTTTTAAGATAGATTTCTTAAGACTTTTCCCATTTCATTAATGCAGATCAGAGAAAAAATAATTTGCTGGTTTGGACAAGAAGCATAATTTAGAAGCCTATCTCTCTTCATGGATTAAAATCTCTAACAGATTTTAAAGCAAAATAGTTTTGTAATTTTCAGGCATAATTTTAGGTGGTATGTGCATCATCTATAGTGCCTGGACAGTCACAGCAATGATGGGAACCACCCTATTTCTATGGAGAAAAAATAAGATTTTTTTTTTCATAATGAATTATAAGAAATCTACCTTCTTCCCAATAAATGGGAAAGCTATGCTAAACAGTTACCTTAGTGTGATCATTCACAACATCTTACAGTATAAGAGCACATAAGTGTATCTCTATTTGCAATAAAGGCTGCTACTGTGTATACCTATCATTTTTCTATATTCAGAGCAAGTCAATTTGTATGGTGTTACATATTGCAGTTTTATTTTCCCTTAGTAATGCAATGTTTACTGTTATCTTATAGATATTTTTGTCATAAGAACTGTATTAATTAAAAATGTATTAATGTACATTAAATACATTCAGTAAAAATGAATTAATTAAAAATGTATTTGGATAACACTTATTTTTTCTATTTCTAAAACATTTCCCAGTTAGACAGCATTGCTGCATACTCAATCTCATAACTGAAAAAAACTTCTAATAGAAAATTCATGGATAGCAGATCTGCCTCCCTCTAAAAGCAGATGATGATCTGAACGGGCTATTAAAACATTGTTTTAATTAGAACAATGGTTATGTTTTGGTGGCTTCCATTATACAAGACTAGCCTTATATTTCTCTATAATTCATGACTCACATTGACTTTATAGGGAGATGCAAGTAAAACTTTCTTCTTACACTTAAAAAGAAATTAAGGTAAATTAAGTGCTCATTTTTTCCAAGCATTTTCTAGAAAGTCAATCCCTCTTCAATATTTAAGGTGGGTGGGGTTTTTAGTTTAGAACATTGATAACCATCTGATAACCAAAGCTATAGTTTCTCTTGAATTTATTCATTTATGTTAATTTCTGCATTTATTCACAATGATTGAAGTAAGATTGATGATGTATCACACACAAGCTTATTAGAATCAGTCAATTATAATGAGAATTTATAATCTGAATCTGAAAGAAGGCACTCAAGTGGAAATTATTTTAAATTGTTAGCATCAATCTGAATCCCTATAATTGCTTATAATGATGAAAATTTTCAAATACCATGATGTAGCTGAGCTATGCAATTTCATACTATACACTCAGAGTATTTTCTATTTAATTATGTAGTTTCTGGGGATCATTCATTAAATCTTGTGATCAAGTGATACAGCATAAAAGCTGGTCAGAGGTAAGGAGGCATACAGCTCAGTTGCATATTCCACCATTACATCTACATCTGTATTGAACAAAATTCCTTGCTTCCTAGTCCCCATTACCCCAGCAGTAATTTTATCACTTTGTAGCTCCACTCCTAGCCACATCCAACTCATTCAGGGAGTAAGTCAAAGCTGTTACTGTCATTAATTTCAAAGTCTGTCATTAAATTCAAAAGTCTGAAAATGTCAGACCAGCATAAGAAGAAAAAGTTACCTAGTCTATCTTTTTCTACTGAGAGGGAGACCATCCTTAACAGATGTTCACCTAGCCTTTCTTTCAAAGCTTCCAATAATTAAAAAACAAAACAAAACAAACAAACAAGAAACATGCTGCTTGTTTCAGTTATTAGTTATCCATGTATTTAGAATATTATCTCTTTCAATTTAACTTACAGCCATTTTGTTGCAAATTCATCCAATTTTGTCCTCAAGTGGACATGGAAAATAATTGAATACCACCATGTACAACCTTTGGATACTGTGTCCATTAACGTTTATAAATGTGTCTATTAACAATGTAGAAAAATGACTAAGCTAACTCAGTTGTTTTAAACTTTACTCAGAGATCATATTGTCTAAATCTTTCAGCATTTTAGCTCTTCTCTAAACTCATTCTAACTTGCCTACATCTTTCATAGAGAGCAATTCCTAAAATCAGCTGAGGCCTCACTAGACAAGGAAACCACAGAATAATTTCTATCTGTGTTATGTATAACACAGCTGCTAATACACCCCAGAATGAAATTTGCATTTTTTAACCACATCACACTGATGGTTTACATTTATTATGTTGCTTTATGCTATATCCTGAAAATACTTTTCTGTAAGTCTTCTTAAACTAAGGAGTGATCACTAATTTTGTATTTTTTCAATATTTTTTTTATCCCCAAATGCATTTATCTTTATTGGATTCAGCTAATTTCTCCAATTAATTTCATTCATTAAATTCTCAATTTTGTTTGTTTGTATTAAGATATTTTGCTATTGAAGCTCTAATTTAATTTCTTTGAGTTATAGTTTTCTACCCTACTAGGTATCCTTCTTTCATTCTGTCTTCCCAGGAAAACCTACCTACTTGCTCTTTCAATGTGCTGATTCTCCTTTTTTGAAATACACATCTGACAGTCTTTTCTTCCTCTTCCATCCACGCATTCTCTACCTAGAATCCCAGATACATCATAATTACTTGCATGAACATGTCTCCTGGTTTTGGATTTTCAAGTGGTATTGTCTAGCTAGTTAGAATCACACCTAAACAAGCTAGAACTAATCATTTATTCAAATAAAAATACTGTGTCTGTCTGACAAGTCTCTATTCCTTGTATGAAAAGCAAAGTTAGTCTTACAGCAATACAAACTTAATTAAAACCACCTATTGCAACCCTGCTGTTTGGATGCATTACATAGCTACACAAAAATAGCCTCATCCACCTACTCATTCTGTTTGGCAGTTTATAGTAAATCCCTAGCATTACATTAACCTTGTTCTTCTCCCCTTTCATCTTCACCCAAGTATCCAAGTACACTGCCTCCTCCTGAACTTCAGAGCAGGTATGTATACATTCTTGATCCACAGACCAACTGTTCCCTGTATTTTTCATTCAGCATGGGCAGAGTTTTACCCTATATTTAAACTAGACATGAGCATTGTAACTGTTTCACATAAATGTTGACTTATATCCTTAAGTCTCAAAACTAGCTTGGGTACTTTTCCACGAAAACAAAGGATGACCCGCATGTGTAACAGCCCAAGAACAGCGTAGACTCAAAGTGCATGCTGTAATGATAAATTGGCTGAGAAGGTAGCAAAATGCATTCACGTAAAAAGGCAGAATTTTATTAACACAACAAAATATCACAAAACATAGCCAAGCAAGTAAACAAGAAAAATCTGTAACAGCACTATAATTATCACATACATTAAGATTAATAATAGCAGAAATACTCATCCCATGCTCTTCTAATCAACAAATAGTAGATTATAGGGTAATTAGTAGGGAATTTATATATGATTATTATGTTCTAGATTACACAGTGACTAATTATAGTAGCAATCTGAAGGCATGTTAATAACCATGGAATCATCTGACAAAAAGAACATAAATTAAAGGTGTAGCATGTTTCTGAATTGTATACATGATCAAACGTATATAAATATATCAAAATAATTTTCATTATTTTATCCATTTATCCAAAATAATGAAAAGTAATGCATCTAAGTAATATTTCTGAAAATCCACACGGGCAATTATCATCACTGAAGTATAAGATATTACTAGTGATTTATTGAATGACCATAAAACTTCCACTTTATTTGTTTTTTTGAAGAAAAAAAAAAAGAAAAAGAAAAAGAAAAAAGGAAATAAAGAAAAAAGAAAAAAAAAAAAAAGACAATTCAGAAAGAATTTAAAAGACTGAGCATGGAAACATGGAGTTTTTGTGACTGTTAACCAATTCCAGTGTGCAATGTATAGGACAATCTCCATTCTTTGAAATGAGAGCACATCCTTATGAACTTAAAAACAATGTGCTTTCTTCCTGAAAATATTTATGCTGTTTTCTAATTAAATCATATATAAAACTGTGTTCCTATGTCCACAGAGGTTCAGCAATAGTATGATTGTCTGAAGTTGTAGGGTATGCAGCAATTATCTCAGATAAAACTTTCAGATACTGAGCATTAATGAAACTTAACCCTTAATTTAAGAGCCAAATGTGAACTTAGAGTCTTCAATTTAGAAAACCTTAAAAACAGTCTTGAGAAGAAAAACAAAAACAAAAAACATAAAGCTACATGATCACTAGTATGATTTATTTTTTTTTAATGACAGTTTATTTTCTGGGGGGAAAGAAAAAAAAAAAAAGCAGAAGAGTGGGTAATTCTTAGGCAATAGAAAACATTTGTACAGTCCATTGCTATATCCGCTCTTTCAATGGCTGCTTTCTACTATTGTCCAAAACAATAACAATTATCTTTAAAATTGATACAGATTGTGGAGTGGGCATGAAAAGAGGACATGAGAGGTAATGGAACAGAGCATATATCTAGCAAAAATTAAATAGAAGAATTGAAAAGTTAAACACAGTTACTGATTGGATCCTAATGGACAAAATGTCCAGCATACAGACAAAAAAAAACATCATACAATGGATGAACAATTGACTGACAGGTAGGACTCAAAGGGTTGCGGTAAATGGGTCCACATCAGGCTGGCAGCCAGTCACCAGTGGGGTCCCCCAGGGCTCCATTTTAGGGCCAGTTCTTTTCAATATGTTTATAAACTATTCGGATGTATAACTAGAAGATGTTTTGAATAAATTTGCTGATGATACTAAACTAGGAGGAGTTATTGACTCTGCTGAGGATGGAAAGGCCTTGCAGAGAGATCTGGACAGATTGAAGAGCTGGGCAATCACCAACCGCATGAAGTTTAGCAAGAGCAAGTGCCAGGTCCTGCATCTGGGACCCTGGCTATACTTACAGACTGGAGGCAAGAGGCTGGAGAGCAGCCCCACAGAGACGGATTTGGGGTTTGTGGATGATAGCAAGCTGAACATTAGCCAGCAGTGTGCCCTGGCAGTGAGGAGAGCCAACCATATCCAAGTGTGCATCAAGCATGGCATTGCTAGTCGGTCAAGGGAGGTGATTGTCCCTCTCTACTCTGCACTGGTGCGGCCTCACCTCAAGTACTGTGTGCAGTTCTGGGCACCACAGTACAGACAGGATGTGAAACTGTTGGAGAGTGTCCAGAGAAGGGTTACTAAGATGGTGAAGAGCCTAGAGAGGAAGACATACGAGGAGTGGCTGAGGTCAGTTGGCCTGTTCAGCCTGGAAAAGAGGAAGCTGAGGGGAGACCTCATTGTGATCTACAGCTTACTCACGAGGGGGAGTGGAGGGGCAGGCACCAATCTATTCTCTTTAATGACCAGCAATAGGACCTGAGTGAATAGTGTCAAGCTGCGGCAGGGGAGGTTCAGGTTAGACATCAGGAAGAGGTTCTTCACCAAGAGGGTGGTCAAGAACTGGAACAGGCTCCCCAGGGACATAGTCACAGCAACAAGCCTGTCAGAGTTTAAGAAGTGTTTGGACTGTGCCCTTAGTCATATGGACTTAATTTTTGGGTAGACCTGTGTGGTGCCAGGAGTTGGACTCAATGATCCTGGTGGGTCCCTTCCAATTCAGGATATTCAATGATTCCATGTTTCTGTGAAATGCTAGTAGAAAAAATAAACTGTAAGAGAAGAGAAATAATACAGAAGGAGTATGGACCATACTCTTGTAGCTGCCTAAATGAGCTTAACTTCTAAGTTCTTGTTAAAAATGCTTCACAAATAGGATCAAAAGACTTGTTCTCAAGTGAACAATTTGACATAGCATGCTTCATTCTCATATTAGTAAGGATCTGGGAATGTGCTAAACAACATTAAACTATCCATTAAACTATTTATGTTTAGCCATATGGAAGATGCTTCAGAAGATCTTTCATACACAAAGGCTAAATTTCATGAGCAATTCTCATCAGCTGTGAGAGCTGATGTGGAGAGCATTTAGAGAATCAGGACATGTATGATTTGTATGATTTGATATGTGAATCTTCCATTGTTTGAGGCATCAATTAAACAATTATTTCTGAAACCAAAGAACTGTTTTTTTGTTTGTTTGATTGTTTGTTTTTGTTTTTTTTTTTTTTTTGCTTTTTTTTTTGAGAGTCAGCTTGAGAGATCTGGCATGTACAGCTCTTCCCCCTGCAGCACAAAAGACTGGCTTGGTTGCCCCTCTGGAACCATCCAACCTCCTTAAGCCACTACAAAAATATTGAGTAGCCAATTTTCCAGAGCTAGTGATGTAGGGATTAAAACCAGAGGGTTGTTCTCAGACTCATAAAGATTAGGAAGCCTGAGGCTATTTCTTTGATTTTGTACTGATATTTTACACCTTTTTCGTGGAGCTTTTCTCCAGGGCCTTTTGCCGGAGAAAGCTTAGCCTTGAAATGACTTCAGTATTTCTGTGAAGAGCACAGCAAGGCTAGAGGTGGAAACAGATACCCTGGACTGCAAGAAACAATTAAAACAGCAGACTCTATAATGACTTATATGGCTTACATGATTCTCAGCACAGTTTTCCTCTTCAGCTGAATTTTTATTTCCACTTAGTCCTTGCTGTTATTCTCTTAAAAACGTTCCCACATTAAGGTTGCCACTGCACAGCCTACCAGAGTTAATATATTCACCTGGTACAACCTAGAAGCAGCATTGCTGCATTAGCCATCTGTGCACCTGAGTTAAAAAGCCATGTGATCAGGGTACTTGCTTGAATTCAGTGTCTCCAAAATCCATAGTGAATATAACTACTGACTGTAATCTACTTTCCCTCCACCATGAAAACAAATTCTAAGTTTTTCCTGATTTGCTATCCTTTTTTTTTTTTAAAAGGAAATCCAACTGCTATATTTACCATATTCCTTTTTATCAACAATTTTAATTAATCACTCACACAGAAGTTTTGCCAAACAGATTTTGGAAAATCAAACAAAAAAAGAAAAAACATATATATAATAATAATGAGGGGTTCAGGTGGTAAAATAAATATATGTGAAATAATGACAAGGAAAGAGAAGAATAATGGCATTAAAAATCTGCTAAATATTTATGTTCCTGCAAAATAACTAAAAAAAAAATGAATCATTAGGGATCAATAGTTTTAACGACACATACACAAGATTGAACTGCTGCTACAAGAGCTGAAATAAATCTAAAACAGCAGAAGGCAAGACAGTAGTGAGGCAGAATGAGCAAAATAGGCCAAAACCAGTCATATTTTCTACAGAAATTAAAAGTAGATAGGACATAGGGTAAGTTCGTAGTCAACTGAAATACAAATAGTGGAGAGAGATCTGAAGACTGTTTGTATTCTAGAAGTATGAAGCAGATGAAATATAGGGAGAAATACAAATGCACTAGGAAGAACAAAACCTAATACAGGCAAATTCAGATGTGTTTTATAGTAGTGCAGGGTCTAGTCTTCAAATTAACAATCATGTCAGATTTAACATATTTTACATTACAAATACTGAGGTGCAATTACAGAAGGAAAGAGATTATTAAAGGAAAGGAAAAACCAACATGTGAAACAATGGAAAAAGAATGAAAAAAATCACAAACCAAAAAAGATAATATCTCTATGATAATAACTGTTGAGAAAATCATACAGAGACCTGTCTAATATTTGTGGGAATATGTTTCAGAAGAAGATGGTAAAGAACCATGAATGATAAAAGGAAGTCAACATTGGCAAGATCTTGGGTCTCTTTTAAACTGCATGAAGATTGGTTCTTTTTGTGAGGTTAAGGCCAAAAGAAGAATAGGGAAAAAAATACACGTATATATATATAATCTGTGTTGTAAAAGGAAGATATCTCACTGCAGGAATACAAAAGAAATCACTTGGAATCAAGTCATGGACTGTATTGTCATGGACTACGGTTTGAGTCAACTATGAATGCAATCCAAAAAATGTAAAAAGTCACTCAAGACAAGATTTACTGTGTATGTACCTTTTCTGATTATTCTCATCAATTTTGATGAACCAAATTACATCTAGGTAAAATATTCAATTTCATAAGTAAAGGTATATAAGTAAAGGTATTTTTTTTCTTGTGAATGCATTCTGTAGTGAGCCAATAGCAAGAAATAATTTAACAAAAACATATCTATGAGTTCATCATTTTTTGTGGGTTTCTTCAGCTACAGCAGCCTCATATATGGGCCACGCGCATTCTCTCTTCCTGACTTGACCACCTCTTCCACTTTTCTGGGAGATCTATTTTTGCAGCTGTTTGTGACTCAAACCAAGGAAACAATTCGGCAGAAAAAAAAAAAAAAAAAAAAAAAACTTTTTTTTTTTTTACTTTTTTTTTTTATGTCAGTTTGCAGCCTGATGACTTTGCTAGGACAGTTTACTGGGTAGTTTTACAACTAAGGTAGCAAATTGAAGAGGCTGAAGGAAAAAGAAACAACCAGCTGAGGGTTGTTTAAGTTGGTCTGAATCCCATTTTAATCCAGTTGCTGTGGATAATGTACCTGTATTTCCATCTTGATGTTGAATATTCCTAATCTGCTCATCAAAGGTAAAGTTGTGGCTTTGCCCACACCCCGCTTCCTCTCCACTCACCCACAGGTGTTCCTCACAGTGGCCTCTACAACTCTAGTTTTGGTATTGCACTTGGTTCTTATTTCTCTATCACGGAAATAATCTAGACTTCAAGGGAAAAAAAAAAAAAAAAAAAAGGAAAAATTTGCAGTGTGAAAATAAAACAAGTAAGTTTCCTGATATGACAGAGATGAAATTCTGTCCAAAAAGAAATGTGATAAATTGAATAAATATGCTTTGTTTGTTTGTTTGTTTTTTCCAAAATTTAAACAGCGAAAAAACTCTCTTTTAGATAAGATTAAAAGAGAAACATAGATACTGTTCAGCATTTTACACTGTATGTGTTTCAGAAAGTGCAAAGCATAACTTTCATGAAGGCACTCAAACAATTATTAAATGTCTCTAGAAGAAAGATGTTGGACCCTTAAGTGAAACTTGGCTTAAACTTGAAATATCTTGTTTCAAACTGGAATATGGCAATATAAATTCTGATCCTAACACTTATGCAGTTTTAAAGTTCCTCATGTCAGATAAATGAGCCACTCAAAAAATGTCTATCATTAGCTAGATTAAACCCAGATTAAAAAAAAAGAAAAGGGGGGAAAAAAAAAAAAAAAGCTGAAATAGACAGAAATAAGTGCCAGAGTACTTTATGTTCATGTTTACATATTACAGAAGCAAATAATGAAGAATAGTGACTTAAGAAGTTGATTTTGGAAGCAACACATAAAACTTCACTGGGTAAGGACAAAGAGACACCAATAGAAATCCTTTTCTGGTATTGCAGGAGGTCTCAAAGGGCTCTGGAGCTCATAGTTTTTCCCACTTTAAAATAGTTCCCTATTTAAACCTTACCAAGCTCCACTCCAGAAGAGATATTCTCCTATTCTGGAATGATTATCACAGCTTCAGCAGGAACATTTTTCAGAACAGGGACAAATGTTTATGCAAGGAATAGTCTTTTCAGGGTATTTGTATCATTGCAATTTTATTTTCAGATATTAAATGCACAATCATTTCTCATGATAACTTAAAGTATTTTGGCATTACAGGGGACCATTCTTTAGATACTATTAACACGTGTAGATTATTAGATGATATTTTAATTCTTTGGAATGCCTTAGCACAGGGATTTGCATGAGTCAATAACATATCATTTGCTAGTCTTTTATTTGTGCAATATATTGTAGAATTCATTTGGTAAGACATGATTTCATATTTTCAGCAAATGCATAAACATATATGTCTAATATATTTCTTTTGAATAAGTAGTTCCACTTTGATACTTTTACTTCTCCGTGAACCTTGAATTTTAGTGAAATTTAGTGTAACCTTGGAAAAGGAAAAAATAGGGTGCTAAAGACATACCTGAAAGTGAATTTTCCAGCGAATCTACATCATGAGTGCACCTTTTCCCTCTGTCAAATCATTATCTGCCATCAGCAAATATCAGTATAGTACTTCATTTTTATAAGGTATTCTTTTCTGTGTGCTTATTTCATGCTTTTGGATTTAAGAAAACAATTTCACACCCAGTGAAAATGGTGTTACCTGTAATAAGAACATGTAGTTTGAAGCTTCATTCTGCTGAATTGGCCTGATTTGTTACAAATGCTTCTTACAGATCCCAGCCTATAATTTACATGCTTCAGTGAGATCAAAGGTAATTTTTTCTCTTCTTATTTCAGTGTACTCTCACCTCAACTGGATAAAATGTTTAAATTATATGAGTTTCAATCTAGTAAAGCACTTACTGTTTTGTATGTGCTTAGGTTTTTGTTAGTCAACAAAGCACTTACACATTTTTTATTCCTACAGACTTCAAATCTTATATAAGCTTAAACTTAAACACACTCATACTTGCTTTCAAGAGACAAAGCCAAACTGAGAAATATATTTTAATGGACTTATCAAAAAAAATATATATATCAAACTGTCATCTGATTCCATTAAAAATCATTAAAGATTTTATCCTGCTCAGAAAACCTGAGAATAGCTGGGAAGATTAAATTGTTAACCTTAGAAGCCTTCTCTAAAGCTTAAACCTTCACACCAAAAAACTTTAAGTATCAGAGTTGTCATGTTATGTTCAGCCTGTAACTACTGATTTTTAAGAAATAAAAATAATCTATTCTGTAATTAGATTGATATGCAATATTTATAATATCACCATATATATGCTAGCGGTGCTTTTCAAATTAGCTAGTGATAACCACTTCTCGCTGAACTCAGAAATAATGTCACCAATTATTCTTGCATCTCATCTCAAATGTCCGAATTATCCTTGTGCTATTTTTTCCCATCAAATATTAATAATGAAATGATTTAGACAGAACAACAAATTATGCTGTTGAAGTTCTTGAATATTTATAGAGAAAGGGATCTCTATCAATGGTCAGGTAAGTTATTCCACCCCACATAACAGAGTAGAACAGGGTACTGAATTAACCTGAAGAGGCATTTGGTGTCTTCATCTTTCAACTTTGCTGTGCCTTTTAATTCTGTTGTCTGTAACACCATCACAATATGATTTCCATATATTCAACTCTTGATTTCCTAACTCTTGAAAACCTGCCTGCCTTGTCCTTTTGCTAAAATTCTGACTCATCCTATGTGACATCCACCGCAGGCACAGGCTGGCACAGCCAGGTACTACCGCTAACACAAAAAAAAAAAAGAAAAAAAAAAAAGAAAAAAAAAAAAGAGAGATGGTCAGCAAACTGTCCAGATGATTTTGACTCCAACCTAAAGAGCATGTGTTCAGTCAGAAACAAGTGACTAGGGTAATATCTTTTCAGGTATTAATGTCCTCAAAATTTTATTTCTGTATTTTTAGGGAAGCATTTCAGTCTCTTCACCTCTGTTTCTTTGTGAAATTCCCATATCCATTTACCTATACTTCTTTCTCAATGAAGGTAATTTTATTTTTGATATTCCCCAAGTTCTAGCTATTCAGATTCTGATTCTGAAAACAACTGACGAACCCAGTTAATTCATCCCAAAAGAATGTCATAATTCTCCAATTAATTTTAGAATCAGATTTATATTTGAAGTCTAAAGCAACCAAAGCTTAAATAAACTAGGCAGCACAGATGCCTTGATTAAAAAAAGTTGCATGCTACCATGTGTGCATTTATTGCCCACTCCACCTATGAGATTTAAAATGGATGGAGCTGGCTGGGAAAGTTATGCAATTAGCCATGGTATGTTCTGATCCAATTTCTCTCTTCAGCAGTTACCATAGGCTGTGCTTCTAAGTCCCCAGTGACTTTTCAGTCTGTCGTTCCCCATTAGAAGGTCTGAAGGAAGCTGAAAAGGGAGTCCTGCCAACACCCTCCTTGGAGAGGCTGACGCCAGGGCTCAGTAATCCCCTGCAGCCCCTCTCCTCCACAATGCTGCCTGAAAGTGTCGTCCTTATTCCCACCACACTACCAACCTTTCATCTTGCTCCAGGTTTCAAGGAGGAATAGGCCAATTCTTTATTATAGGTGAATAGGCCAATGTTCTATTATACACCAATGTTTTATTATAGGCCAAGGTTCTACTATTTATTATTTACATTTGTCATTTCTCACACAGCACGTTTTCCTGGAATGAATTTAGCTATACTTTTCAGTGGAGTGGGTATTAAAAATAAAAAAATAAAAATAAAAATAAGCCATCTGTCACAGTTTACTATCCATTTTATGTAATAACCTTTTCAGCTGTGCATCTGTCTTTGGGAGATATGAACCTTGTTCCATGCAAGGAGACTGCTTGGCACTCTGATGAAAGGGTGTGTAAAAACAGAAGCAGATAAGAAACCCACAGTATATAAACATGAGGAGAACAGCTTCTTATAACATGAAAGCAGCACCACTGATAAAGTGGTCAAGGCAGTAAAGTATCTGAAGAGTAACGGTCACAAAAAAGGAGTAACCAAAAAAGATTAAAGCCGTATCCCCATACTGCAGGACCTACCAACTAGTTAAATGCAGCCCAGGTTAAAAATAGAGTTTATATAGTTTACATATATATATATATATATATATGTACCTAGGGTTTTAACAAAAAATATATATATGTATTATTTTAAAAATGTGTTTTTTAGTAAAATAGATTATATAAATTTGTGTGGATTCCATGACACATATAACAAAGAGGGAAGAGAAAAAATGGAAAATGCAACTGTTCAAAATGAAAACAATTTAACTACATGCAAAACCACTTATTTCTGAAATCAGAACAGAAAGAATGTTATTATTTTCATTCTTCCCAATCCAAATCCATTTTTTTTTCCTTTCAGTTTCTAACTAATAGGTTGGAGAAACACTCAGGAACATCCAAGAGCAGAATAGCAAAAATGTAAGGGTGCACAGATAAAAGAAATGTCATGCAGCCATCACCTTAATCTCCTGTATGCTTTCATGCATCACAGCTTGAGATCACAAGGAAGTGGTGCTCTGAGGGACTGCTGTGTCTCCTTCCCAAGGAAGGACAGACATGGACAAGCAGCACATTCAGTGGAGGCTCTGAGTACTTGTAAAACTCTGCTGGGGTAGCCACAGGCTGTGAAGAGACAAATCATGGCTGAAAACAAAACCTCATGGTTCATTCCCAATAGAAATTAATGAGAGCTCTCTCTTGCTGTGTGGTGTACTGGTTAGCGGTCAGCTCCACACCCCAAATTGTGAAGCCAGTGAAATCGCTGACAAAACTCCTCTCATTTACAACATGAGCAAGACTGCTCATCACATTTATAAGGGATAACAGCAGCTACAAACAGTTACCTGCAGTCCCAGCACATTCTCCAAGCATTTTTTCTTCCAGCATTTTCCATTACCTACAAATATACCAACACGGGAACAAAGTCAGAGCCAGGCAGAGCCTCCTGCACAAGAGCAATGTCCACATGCATGTAAAGAGACATCTGCATCGTTTCAGACTAACTTAACTTAAAAAGTGTTACAGGAATTGCCTATACTAATGGTGAGGAATAGACTTGGTACATTTAAATAGTAATGTTTCAAATTGGGTTCCAAGTTAACAAAAGCTAAGTAACTTTTAATGCAACATAATGTTGTCATAAATCATATATATACATATCATAGATTAAGCACATAATACCTTTGAAGAAATTTACTAAGAATTGAGAGAGGGGAACATCAGAACTAAAGACCCATTTCCTGTATGGAGAAAGTCACAAAACCAGTTTCTTCTTTTCCAAAATCATATTATCTATTCACTTTGGACATCAGTAAGTGCAAAATCCACATTAATTTCCACTAGATTTGAATCAGTGTCTAAAGATCCATCTTTTAATGCTCAGAGTGTGTCCTTATTAACTAATCCCAGCAAAAGGAAACAAAAACAAATAAAATGTGTCTGTAGGTTATACCTGCTACAAAAACTCTGTCATCACAATACCCCTGTGCCTATGAGGAAGAGGTGAGTGGATAAAGAAAAATATCATCACAAAAGGAGACAAACATGTTGAGAAACTTTCGAGAATACTGGGTATAAGCCTTTACAAACTGAATTTGTTAACGATTATAACATGATGCTTCCCTGCTTAATGTTGGATGTGACATATATTCCTAGACATATAATGCTCAAAGAGTATGCTTCTATTTAGTTTTAGCTGAATAAATGATGTCTTCTTCCTAAATTACTTTTTCCTCTAATTCAAACCACCATGTGCTTCATTCTTTTTGAACATGCAGGGAATTGCACTGAGAGTGCATCAGTTAAATGTAGTTAGCTATGTCCTGAGAGGCTGGTAGCTTCAATTCCAGCTGTCAGATATTACATTTAATTAAGTAATCCTAATTACATCTGTCTAAAGTTTGTAAAATTGCATCAGTCTAAAACCTGGATAGCAGAATGGCTGTGCACAACACCTTGGTTTTCTAAAAGTTTGTTTTTATCAGAGCTATGACTGAATGATCCTCTCCAGCTGTCCAGAAAAATGATCCACTGCTTTCCAACAAACACAAAGACTGGAAACATGATCAGCTCAAATGCCATAAATCATCTGATAAATATAGTAGGAGAGTTACGTAATTAGGTATTTTGCAAGATAAACTTCTTGACAGCTTATATGTTGCTGAACTCTCATCTACATTCATATTTTTTGCTTTGCCCAACATTCATTGTACTATGATTTGTCATGTTGACTATTTTGTAGATTTAATACTATACAAAAGGGGAAATTAAAATGCACCATAAAGCCCTGCATGGTTAATTGTCTTTCTTCAGGGATGAATGTGACCAGCTACACATAGTATGTATAGATTATGCTTGGACATAATCTAGGGTTTACAATTTATTTATTTATTTATTTTTTCTAAAATTCAATGGACAAAATGCCTGAGTAGAATATATTTACATTTTGTATTTGAAAATGGTTTCATTCTCAGTTCCATTGTTTGAACACTTTCATGCTTTTTGTTTATGTTCCCATTCTTAAAAGCACCATAAAATTCCACCATTTCCAATTCCATTGGTTTTAATAGAATTTAGGCACTTGTTTAAAACTAATAGAAATTAGGTAGGCACTGGAATATTTTGCTTAATGAGTCTACAATGACTAATGTAGTGAACAGTTCATAAACTGAACTGTAAACAGAAGGATGAATCACAGTTATATCATTTACATTTGTTTGGCTAAGTATATATTTGACTAGTAGGAAAAAAATTAAAAATAGCACATTTTATTTCATACATAAGATTATAACAATGAATTGTAAGAAATCTAAAATCTATTTCTTCACTTTCGGCAGTGATTAGATGGTAATAGTGTCAGCAGAAATATTTTTGAAGGTTTTTCTATCTGTTTTAGCTCGTTTCTGTAAGGAAATTAACTGGCAGTGTAGATAAATCAGTTCAGTTTGGAATCTTAAAGTGATGCATCATTACAGAATGAATTTACAGAATTTAAAATATTTTAATTAAAATAAAGTAATGAATTACTGAATGCAAAAGAACAGATTAAGAAAATAATATATTATTTCATGGCAGAAGAGATCAGTTATGGATGACAATAAAGCCATAATTTTTGTTGCTGGAGGACTGAGTCCTCTCTTTTCACTGTTCCATCCCATTTTTAAAGACGCAGCTTTCAAGCATTTTGCTTTCAAAACATAAATACATAGACTCCCCTACATTTACCCATGAAAAGAAAAACTTACAGTATGTTTGTATGGCATTTATAAGACTTTAGAGACTGTGGTGTCACCTTCATTTTTCAGACGCTCCACAGATTTGTAGAGATTTGCCTAAGTGATTCACTGAAACTTGCAGAAAGTTAGGGTCAGAGTTTGCTTAGCTGACTTGAATTACTACAGAACTGAGAGATAATGCTAGCCTCTTGCCTGGAGCTAGCCTGACTTTGTATTTCCTGACGGAGATGGGCAGAGACCTCCAGAACACAAGAAATTTTGATAACAGAAATTAGATGCCCAGCTCTATGGCCAGCCTCAATGCCACTGTGATTTATACAATTAATATCTATCTCAAGTCATTCATGAGAAACACTAACCTCAGCTGCAGCTGTGCATATTCAAAGTGCTGATTTCTCTTTAGAGGGGCAAAGGGGGGAGACATGACAAGAAACAGAAGAAAGTGGAGGAAAAAAAGCAAAGCAGCTTGATGGAAATGCAGCCTGTTACAAATTCCCCACCACTCACTGATTGAGGCACTGAGTGCCCTAAAAGCCTGTGCATGACAATGATCTGGCTAAAAAAAATAGTAACTTTATTTCATAAGTAAATCTCTGAACCAATTCCTGAACTGGCTCGCCAGGGAGCTGCCTAAATGTTGAATGCACAAGCAAGGGCGTGGGTGAGACTGCAGAGCTGAGAGAGGGAGGAGGAGAGAATCGTGGCAGCCTGCATTTGGATCAGCTCATTGTGCACCACGCCTTTCCAAGCCTGAAGCCTGTGTAAATTGTGACAGGGGGAGAATCTGACACTAAATCAATGAGGATCTACAATGGATTCCCATACCTGGTATCTTTCTCACTTTGATGCCTGTGAGTAGAGGGAGATTTCAGCTCTGTTTTCCCTCGCACAAGCCCTTAGTCTTGAATATGAAGATACCATCATGAAACTGAACACTATTTCAAAAAAAACGCTGAATTAAAAGATTTACTCTGTTCATGCATTAGATGTATGAGCCTTAGAAAAGACAATTAAAATTTCACTTTAGAAGTCCTTTATCTATTACTTCTCATATAGAGGGGTGGGGGAAAAAAAAAGAAAAAAGAAAAAAAAAAGTTTGGCACAGAAATTTTACATTTATCTGCCTGAAGAGATGGCTTAGTTCCCTGAGGCTGGTACCAACAGGTGTGTTTTATTATTCTGTTTGACACCCCTGAGTGTTACAAAGTTTATGCAATGTTTGTCTTGCTGAACCTCATACTACTTAATCATTTTTGAAATTTATTAATTCTACAGTAATCTTTGTAGGACCTTGATAAAATTTGTAAAAATATACCACATTTATTTACCATAAGTTGTATACATAAATGTCACTTGTACTACATTTAATTTCTAAGACTTCTGCATCCTTCTACAGAGCAGTGAACTGACAGCTTCATCTCATGAGCATAGCAAAGAAATGAATGATTTTGAAGTTGGGATGCACACTATGGGAAAACATATCTTGCAGTTGCCCTCGGTAATTTAAGGGAAGGAGGTTGGAATGAGAACCCTTTTCATACCACCAAGATCAAAAACAGCAGGTATTCCATTTGCTGAGTGACTGCTATAACCAGCATGCTATCCTGAGTATTCAAAATGAGGTGTACTGGTATGAACGTGCATAACTAGTTCTTTGGGGAAACAAACAAACAAAAAGATATCCTGGTGCACTGCTGTCTTATTCTGTCTCCCGTTTGAAGAAAATATCACTGACTGTCTCTGATAGTTTGTCCAGCACACTGGTATTTCTATGTCTCTTATTACATAAAACTGCATTTTTTTAAAAAAAAGGTTCACCCCAACTTCATCTGGAGAAGGGAGCAGTTTTGCATATATGTGAGATATGCATTCAGAATGCTGAACACAACAGGTTCCTCAGCAAACGTAGGCAAAGCAATGTCTTGTTTCCAGATCACAATCTAGTTCTGCCTGGCAGAAACTAGGCACAAACTTGCTCAGACTGGGCAGAAGTCTAGACACCCCGGTAACAGCACTTCCACAAGCGGAAAAGTTGATGCACTTCTGAAGCTAGGCATCAGTTCAGAAAGGTGCTACAAAATCACAGTTTGGGATGTAGACATCTGCATGACTATTTTTATTTTCGGTGCTTAAATTCTCATTTGGACTTAGACACTCTATATAACCATTTTAAACACTTAAAAATAAACATAATCATATTAAAATACTAGTGTGATAGTTGCTTTACAAATCCATAGATATATTCTCATAATGTGTGATTGTTCATTATACAAATGGTCTGATTTTCATACATTGAAGGAACTGCTTCAGATGGGTGGAACAATTTTCCCCTTTCTTTGTCCCAGGTAGGGATTTCTTGTATGAAATCCCTGCTTGTTTACTTCACAGAACTTGCCCGATCATGAGCTTCTTTAGCAAAACAAAACAAATGAAAAACACATAGCAGTACTAATGATCTTTACTAGTTATTCTTCTTCCTCAGATCAGTCCCTGGCTTTCAGGCACTGTACTTAACGTGACAAGAGGAGAAGATACAGGACTATTTATTAATAATAACCATCATTGAAGGACTTATTCACTTCCTCCCTACAGGTTTGGACAGGTTTTCTAACAAACTTGTTGTAGTAGTTTTACTGTGATGGTGATGGTAGAGATATGCTTTTAACAAGATTTGTGAGGAAAATTATATACTTGTGGGGAGGAAAAAAAACACATGCTTTCAGGTAGACAAATGCAGGAGACAGGAGAGACTCTTTTGTCAGCAGTCACAGAGACATTTAAATGACTGCTTCCCTTCATAAACCAAGAGTTGAGTGCCTAAATCATATCCATTTGTTTGATATGCACATCACAATGTTCCCTCTAAACGACAGAGCAATGATCTCTGTTATCAACTCATGGATAGTCAGGTAGGAAGTTTGGAATCCTTTCTATAGTTTAACCAAACGTTTCCTGAAAATGAGAAATAAAATAAAATAAAATAAAATAAAATAAAATAAAATAAAATAAAATAAAATAATGGAAAGTAAGTAGCTTATCACCCAAGGAATCACTGTACTACCATTATGTCTGTATGTGGCGCAAAATGACGTTTGGCAAACATATGTACAAGAAATGAGAACAGGGCTGGAAACCTTCCTATAAAGTCTGGCCACATTGGGCAAGAAAGTATCATATCCACTACTGTAATTCAGCGGGCAGCTCTACTTCCAGGTGTAATTTGCAGTTACGACTTTTGATTCTCAATCTTGTTGTGTTTAGAAGGAACAGCATGTTATTCCCCTGAAATATTGTGAGTAATAATCATCATCAGCAAGATAAATTCTAAGTAGGTTACACAGAGGTGGTAAAGAACATTAATAATATGTTGACGGTCTAAATATAAACATTGCAATTATATTGTTACAACTACAGCCAGCAAATGCTTCGGATACCAGGCTAGCAAGGCAGTAAGCACAAAGCTAACTTCCATCACAAGGAAAGGGACACTGAATTAAATGGAGCTAACCCTATGTTTGCCAACCTAGCTGAATCACAGACTTTTTGAATGTATCCTGCTATACACACCGTGTGACAGGCCACCAACTATTAAAGCTTATCAGTAGAAGATTTTAAAGAAGTTTTAAGGTCTCAAATGCAAGCAATTTAATCACCAAGTAAAGTTCATGGCATATATTGAAATATCATCAGCTGAAAGTAATCAATACCTTATAAAAGGTTTTTGTTTGTCCTCTAACATCTGAGCAGTGAATGATTTTTATTTTATTTTTTAGGAAAAACTGGTTTCAAGAAGATCATGTATTGATCTTGGACAGACTGACTGAAGTTAAGGTACTCCTTTGTGAAAATTATCACAGTTAGCTCACATCTTTTATTAAAAATCATCTCAATTTCCAATTATCTGGCTAAAATAACAAAGTTATATTTGTATATAGCCTCAGCTTGAAAAATAATCATTCATCTGTTGAAGAAACCTGTTTTAGACAAGATGTCTCTGTTGTTGTTAAGAGAGACTTGTTGGCTTGTTCATCTTTTGACCAAACTAAACTTACAGCCTGCCAGAACATTTACAACTCACAATTTAAGGAATCTTTCAAATACGCCATTCAAGGCATGAATCACGGTGATTTTTGTATAAAAAACTTACAGGTCATGATATGAGTTGAAATAATAAAAATGGTAAAGCAAAAGAGAAGTCTGAAGCTTGCATTCTGGAGAGGGCACTACTGAAATCTGAAATTTCAGAGCGAAAACCGTGTCACCCTCCGTGAGCGGCGACCCCTCTCACAGGCTGACAGGAAGCAGAGATGACCTAGCGTTTTTCCAAATTAGCCACCACCCTGCGAGTCAACACGCCAAAAGATAAAAAAAAAAAAAAAAAGACACACACGAGGCGTTCCCCGAGTACCACGACTACAGACGAGGCCGTGGCGTCCCCCACGACCCCAGGTACAGACGATGCAACAGTTACAAGTTTGTGCACACGCCGGGGCTCCGTTCCGTGCTCAGCCCCCACCGGGCTCCCACCGCCCCCAGCCCCGGGCACCGGGGCAGCCCCGGGCACGGCCGCCCCGCCCCGCCGCCTCCCCGCGGGACCGTGCCGCAGCGCCGGGCGGGCAGACCCCGCCCCTGCCGCCCCGCCCGCAGCACGGCTCGGCACGGCTCGGCTCGGCGCGGCACGGCCCGGGCTGTCCCTGCCTCGCCATTGTGTGTGCCCGCCCGGCGGCTCGCCGCGGGGCCGCGATGCTCCAGGGCTCCGCGCCCCCAGCCAGGCGGCAGCGGGCGAGGAGCGGCCGCGCCGCCTGCTGAGGGCTGAAAGTTCGGCTCGCTCCCGCCCAGCCCGGCTCGGCTCGGCTCGGCCCGGCCCGGCTCCCTCCATGCGCTGAGCGAGCCCCATGGACGCCTTCAGCGCCGCCAAGGCCAAAATGGGGGCGAAGAGCGGCGGCGAGGCGGCGGCGGCGGCGGCGGTGGGGCTGGCCGCGCCTCAGCCCGCCGCCCCGGCCCCCGGCCCCGCCGGCCCCGGCTCGCCCTGCGAGCCCGCCGCCTACAAGCTGGAGGACCTGGAGACCCTGGCCACCGTGGGTGAGTGCGGCCGGGCGGGCGGCGCGGCGGCGGCGAACAAAGGAGCTGCCCAGGTGCCTGCCTGCCTGCGGCCGTGCCGCCGGCACCGCTCCCCGCTGCCCCCCCGCGGGGCGCTCCGGGGCGGCGGGGTTCGGGTTGCGGCCGTTGGGTGGCCGGCAGGTGCCTTGGGGACACCCCCTCGCCCTCTGAGCGACGCGGGGAGCCGCGGCTGCAGGCGCCCGTGCCGGGGTGTGCGGCTGCCTGGCGCTGGGTTTGGGGGAAAAGGGAGGCTGCAGCCCGCATCTGCCAGCCTCAGTGAAGCTGCCCGGGGTCGGCAGCAGGGCGGGGTGAATGCGTGCGGGAATACACGGGCGTTCAGGCAGCCGCGGTGGTGCTCGGTGCGCTACCTCCCGCAGCATCTGCCCGGTGTGCCGGGGTTTGTACGGCTCCGCACCTGGTCTGAGGGGCTGCCTGCTCAGGAGGGCGCCTCGCGTAGGGAACTGCGCGGAAGGGCTGTGTTCAGCCATACAGGAGGTCTCTTTCTTTAGAGGACCGTGAAACGGTTTTGAATAGATTTATTCCAGCAAGCGCTCTAAACTTAAACATCGCTTAAGCTCTCAAAAGCCAGAAAGTGCGGTTTAAAGCCTTTCGTAGTGAAGTTGATGGCGTAAAAGGGTCTTTAAAAATGGAGTTGGGAGGGCCTAGGAGCATCACGGTTGGTGACGACCTTGTTATCTTCTCTTGAAGCGTGTTGTTCTGTGAGGTAATAGCTCCAAGTTGGAATGTCAACAGGCATTTTATTGAGAAGTTAATTGAGATTACTAAGAGTCTGCCGGAAAGGTTTGCGATGCTTTTCCTCCACCAGAAGTGGTTAATCTTGTTTGTTACATCACAACCAGTTGCTGTGGATACAAGTTGTCATCACTGAGGATTATGACTTGAAGCGAAGCACAGGCTGCAGGAAAATAATAATTTTTAAGAACGCATAATAGTCATGGAAATGTTCCTGGGGCCAATGAAGACATTTAGAAATAATCCTGGTGTCGATTTTTAACAGCGTATCTTCTTTGAGTGTTCTTTAAAGTGCTCCTTTGAGTTTGAGGAAGCAGAAAGGCATTGTTCCATGGGAAACAAGGAGAAACTGCTTGCTGTAAAGACACAGAGAAGGAAAAAAAATATTAAGTAAAAGGATCAGATAGCTGCTCATCAGGACACTGAAGGAATACCAGAACAACAGCCTTCCTTCCTGCTGTGGCTTCCCCAGCTTGATTTCTTCTTTTCCCCTCCATATTTTTGAAACTCTTTCTCTTCTGAGAAGACAACCATTCCTTGTATCTCCATGAACTGTGGCATTGGTTGCTTGGTAGTGAGACAAACCATACAACTTGAAGGATATAAATGTGTCACGGGTACATGCATAAGGCCTTACCTTAACAAAGAAGCTGAGCTGGTCAGTTTCGAGTTGGTTTTGAAACCAAAAGGCATGCCAGCCCTGCTCATTAGGAGGCTGTGAGGAGTGAAGGGATCTAGCTCCTGACCAGGAAGCAACATAGCAGCCTCAAAGTGATACTGAAAGTGAACACATCTGTGCCTGCCTCTGAGTGGCAGAGTTTATGAATATCAAAGATGAAGTGCCCTCCCCACGTGGCTGTAGTGCCCCTGCGATATGAGCGATATGAGCCATTAACTGCTCCGTGAGGTTGGGCTGCTCTGTCCCTTGCTTATATGTGCTGCAGGCTAAAGCCGTGCAGAGTACTGTCTAGATTGGTATTTTAGCTTGAGAAATTCACTTTTGCTTGGCTTAAACATCTTTCTTGTTAAGCTAGTTAAGTACAGTTTAGGTTTATATCACATGTATGGAAAGAGTACTTTTTTTTGTTGTTTGTTTAGCAATGGTTTAACTTAGTATTACCCTATCCTCCCTTTTCTGATCTCCTTGCACAAGTAGGTGAGATTAATGTACTGTCATCAGTTTCACTGCAGCAGTTCAGAGTCTTGTGTGCAGCTTGACTGCTGTGATAAGAATAGCCGTTGTATTTCTGCTGATGCTCTCAAAAGCAGCGTGCGTGCTGTCCGAGATACTTGGCAGATTTGTGGAAGGGAGGGGGATACCCAGAAATGGCAGGGCAGGAAGTTCTGGTATCTTCTCTACTAGAATCATTGTTGCTTATGGACATATGCAGGGTTAGAGACATGATGGCCTTGGGAACCATCTGTGAGAAAGTAGCAAAAGAGGAAGAGGGAGGTAAGTTCCATGCTCCTACAGCTGTGTGTGGTTAGTGTGTAAGCTAAGTAAAGGATGTTAGTGTCTGTGAGGTTGTGCTCTTCCTTGGGTTTAGGCAGCTTCTCTTGGAGGATGGAATGGATCTCAGAGGATTCTGAGCCAGGAACCAGATTTTGTTTCTCAGAGGGTTCCTGGTTCAGAGGATTAAAATCAGTGTTAGCCTGACCCCTGTAATGCAAGTTAACTTGAAAGTGCTGCTGATTTCTATTGGAAGTTATGACTGATTTAGAAAAGAACTCACTATGAAGGAGGAAATGGAGCAAAATAAGTTTAGCACAATGATTGTGAGGGCATTTTTCTCCCCCGGCTTTGTTTCAGTGTTTGTGGGCTATTTGGCAAGAGGGAGCAGAGACTAGAGGGTGTGTTTTTTTTTTTTTTTTTTTTTTTTTTTTTGTGGCAGCACCCTAATATTGCTCTATAAAGTGAAGTTACAGGTTTGCAGGTTTGGGGTGGGCACAGGGGTGGGGTGTATACTGGTTTCTGGCACTCAGAGGACTTGAACAGGAAGAACATTTGTTTAAGGTTGCTTCCGGAGAGGCTGAAGATGTGGCTTTGAACCTCTGAGGAACATGGTGTGTGTGTGTTTTTTTTTTTTTTTTTAAACGTCTTATCTAAGAGGATAGATGTTCTCACTTTGGAGCTATTGAAGATGCCTTGACCACTTCTGTTTTTTAATTAATTTGCCTTTCAAAGGAGGTCAAACTACGAGTGTTTGCTCAGCATGCTCAGAAACTGCTGCTCAGAAGAGGCTGAGGTATTTGTGAATCTCAGCTGAACTTAAGTAGTAAATACTCATCCGTGCCAAGGCTGTGGTGGCACTGTGCTGCACAGAAGCAAAAATTTAGATGTCATGGCCATGTTCAGTGGAACTTAACTGCTTCAAGTTCATGGCCCAGACATGACTAAATTTTATCTGAGCACATTTCAAACCATTTGTTGGTCTGGGCTTTGAAGGATTGTGAAAACTAGTGAATCATCCTTGGTTTTGACGCACATTTAACAAGGGCATCCTTCCTAATTCAGTAGCCAGTGTCCGCAGCTGGACAGCTTACATGTACCCTGGAGTGGGGATACTACATTTTTAGTTATGTCGTAGTGAAGAAATAATTAAGGTAAACCAGAATAATAAGTACAAGTAGAATAAATCTAGAAGATATTTGGGTAAGTGAAAGTGGGAGGAGAAATCCTATGTTTCCTAATAAAATGCAGGGTAAGGGGGCACCTCTGGGGTGGAGAAAGGTGACAAACTTATACTTGTCCTTTCTCCTGTGAGGTAGTTTCCTGCCTGTTTTTTTGAAGCGCAGTGAATTCCATAGCGTACATTACAAATGTAAATCAGTTTCTATAAATCTATTAAATTGATTGAAATATTTTAATAACAACATTTTCATTTGAGAAGATTCTTTTAAACAACTGTTCCCATGAAGTGCTTCAAACTAAACAAATGCGGAATAAAGAATTGGGCAAACCAGTATTTCAGTTTTTCTGAGCATGGGAAAAACTTAAAATGTACATGGGAAAAGTCAGAAGCAACATATTTTTAAATACTTAATTTCAATGTGTTCGCACACAAAATATGCTAGCCAAATGTATTTTAAATGACATTATATCAGAGGGACAACAGGTACAGAACAGCAGTCTAATGCTGGAACCTGCTTGTTTATTTTCCCTCTGTGTAGTCTAAGTAAAATATTCTACACCAGAATAAGTTCTTCTTTTGTAGCTAAGCTAAGAACACTGCTGGCTTTTTTTTTTTTTTTTTTTTTTTTTTTTTTAAATGAGGGGACTTGCACGTCTTTTGTTTCTGGTTCTGACTAAGCCTTAGTTCTGGTTTCACTGCCGAGGGCACCTATTTAAAGTACTGCGCTGTGGGATGTCTGAGCATTTTTTCCTGTTTTGTCACCTTTATTTGATACAGCCGTGATAAACAATGATCGAGGATTTTACTTGGCATGTCCTTAAATACCACAAGTTTTGAAAGAAAACATGGTCTGAATGTTGTGACTGTAATGGTGACCCGAATTCACCATTACATCTGAACGTCTTTGAGACTTTAGTCATCAAGCTAAATGACTTGGATTTTATTTTCGCTCTCCTGTGGAATGTGCTTCATTTTCCCCTGCCACAAGATCATACTTGTCCCAAAATAAATCTTTAGTATTGTTGTAGCTGATGCTCTGCAGGGAGAGCGAGCAGGTGTGACTCAGCTTCCTTCTGTAGCCTGTCCCAGTAGTGTGATGCTTATGTGGAGTGGGCAGCAGTGGGTCCTTCCTTCCTCATAAGGTTCTTGTTCCCTTTTTAGGCGGGGAAAAGTGGATTGAAACAAATATTTTTTGTCTTTCACAAAGAAAGCTCAGAAAAGAGAGAGTATATAAAAAGTCTGAGCATGTGAAATCTGAAAGATAACATTTCTGCTTTTCTGTCTTCTGTGTTTAAAATCAAGGTGGAGGTAAATGGCTTTGTGTTTTCCTGCCTGTCACCTGTTTCTTTTGCTGTTATCTGTGTGTTTTGGTATGTAACTGATTGTAGATAGAAACTCAGAATTCTTTCTCTGATGTTGTGAACGTGGTATGTATTAGAATAAGCTTCGACACTCAAATGAAATTCTTAAAGATAAATAATCTAAGTCCTATAATTAGCCCAGAGGGACCCGAAAGTGCCTGCTGCAATGCAAATAATCTGAAATCAAACTAGTACTAATATTTCAGGAATAAGAAGTATGCAAAACTCCTCTCCTACAAAATCAAGAGCACCTAATGCTCCCTCCCTACAAAAAGTTTATGCTTAAATAAAATTAACATTCCTGGTGAAGGTCCTGTTGAAAAAATCGTTCATTAAAAGTGTTGTGCATCAGTCCAAGCTGGTAAAAGACAAAATGTAAACAGAAATAGAGAGTCAATTCCTCCTACCCTCCCCCTTCTTCAAAGGCAGGAAATGTGAACTTAAAATACTGGAGGTTGGCATCATACGGGCTGTTAGGGCTTGACTCAGCTTTTCTCTGCTTAGGTTCCTGAGTTTGTGTGTCTGGGCTCTTTGTAGTGGACAGAGAGGATAACCATTTGGAGATGGACCTCTTGCTGTTTGGGCTACTACACTGTGAGAAGTTAGGGAAGTGAATCCCAGGCTGAAACACATTTAAGCCTGGTTTGGTCCACTTCAAAGGTGATATGCAATATATAAGTATCTAAAGTAAGGAAAGGGTGTTGGAGTTTATGTAGTGCTTTTGTTTGTTATGAGGGGTGTAGACACGCAGACAAAATGACGAAGGGTGAATTTTCGTGAAGCGAGATGGGAACTTTATGTTTACCTTGCAAGGACTTGTCTGGGCATAAGCTGTATTTAACTAAATTAGTTTAGGTTAAACAATACAGTTCCTTACTGTTGATGCTTATCAACATAAAACATCTTTAGCATTAGCTTTTTCTACTCAGGAGTAATTTCATACAATGTCTTCTCTTGTTAAAACATAATATGCATCCTCCCATGTCTACATGATTTTTGAGGTGTTTTTAGTGGCTTCAGGGATGTTGGTAAGCAAAATTCTGCTGAATGCTATGTGTTAGCATGCAACTGGGATGTTCCAGTGACAGGGCATAGCACAGTTTTTTTTAATTCTCAAAATTGCAATTTATTTCTTTTTTTCCCCCCCAAGGGAAAACTCTTTCAAATGAATGAACAAATGCATTCTTTTTTTAAAAAAAGTTATTTTCACCATTGTTCACTGTTTGCACTTCACATTAGAGCAATAGTTCTATTCTGATTTCAAATGCATACTGATTTATTATTATTCTTTTTTAATACTGAGGGCAAATCAGAAATTTTCCTGGTCTTAATAGAGCTCTTCTTTTCTCTAAAGGCTGTAAGTGTAGGCTGCTAATGAAATTACCTGGACATCAGGTAAATTGTGAAAGTAGTTAATAAAATAAAATATGTTGGAAAGTGAGTGGAATATTTCAGGACAGGAGAAAATTCTCAAAGCAGGTCAGCTCCATTACTGCATTTCTGGGGATGATTGTAGTTTTGCTTTATTAATTCTATTAATACAGATATTCACGTTTTTGCTCATTGTTTACTCTTTCACTTTAGGTAAATAGTGTGTTTCAAGGGTTTTGAATTAATTTCTACTGTGGTCGTAGGATGGTATGTTGGCAAATAGAAGGCTCTGTTCTTGAGGGATTTCAGGGAAGGGTGTTTGAAAGGACCTAATCTCTGCAACAATGAATGCTCCCAACCTTCTTCTTTCCATCTCAACATGGAAAAACTATTAAATATTGAGAAGAATATTGCAAAATATATATGTGTGTGTGTATATATATATATAAAGGAAAGGAAACTTAGAAGCTTATGTACAGAGCAATGCCAGGGCTAGTAAAACAAATACTAGCCCTCGATTACTTGCTGATTTATTTTCCTTTTTTTTTTCTAAAGGAATTAAATGCATAAAAAAAAAAAAAGTTTTATAAACCTAAGGGAAAAAGAATTTTCAGCACAATAAAAATAAAAATTCAGCACTTCTTTTGACTGGGACAGGCAGGGTATAAAATAAAGGCAGTGTTCCTGTGAGCAGTTTTGTCCAGCACCCACTGCTAATCTCAAAAGATAAAATTTTAGAGTCTAATACAGATTTATCATTCTGAATAGCTTATTTGAACAAGAAGAATATGTCTTGTTCTATGCTGAAGAGTGCTCTGAAAATATTAAAATATCAGTCTCATGAGGATTAAGCTCCCTTTTTGTTTTTATGCAGTTTAAGGGCCCCAGTTTTAGTGAACTTTAAGTTATTTGTGTTTACAATTCAATTTAAGCAGTTTAACTGTATCTGTGTAAATACACAAGCTCATTCTCTGAAAGGCCGACAGATGACCTAAGCAGGGAGAACAGTGCTGAACCTCTAAGTCTAGCATGCTGGAATTATTCAAAATACGCTCTTTTGGACATACCTGCATTGTAGAATATGTTATTGCAGTTCTCCTTTTTGGACATACCTAAACTAGGTTTAAGCTGTTTACTTCGTTGTGTTTGTGGTTTTGTATTAATAAAACAAGCTTACCTGAACTTCAGCTCATGCTGAATGATTGGTATTAATAATATCTCTACTTGTTTCACAAGTAGTTTGAAGATGTTTGCAGAGTTGCTTTTCAGATGTGCATAGTCTAAAATTCTCTCTTGCTAAGTTCTGACAGCTGCCCTGCCCAGTCTTAAACTGTAGTGATCTGTGACATTTGTTCCTGAAAACTTTCCTCTAGGTTGCCTTTTTTCTGCACTCCTGACCCAACCTGGAGCAGTTGATAGCTGGGCTATTAATTGAGTGGCAGCAAATCTTGTGTAAATGAGTTGTGATTTTTGCCCCAGGGGATCAATCAGTCTGCTTTGATACACTTCACCAGACAAATGGCTAGTGTGTGTGTTTCAGTAATATATTTATAACTGAAATACATTAAAAATAATGAAGGAAGCATTGTTTCCACGTGACTAAACTATGAACTCGAGCATCTTTCTGTGTATGACCCATGGTAGTGGAACGTTAGGTCGGACTGCGGGGCTGAGTGTTGGTCTGATCCTTGGCACCGTTCCGTGGACTTCTCTGTGCTACCCTACACTTCACTGGTGTGTTGAGGGAGCAGGGAGCATGTTCACTTCCATTTGGCCTACAATACAGTTAAGTAAACCCGAACTGCATCCCTCAAGCAATTCAAATGCTTTGAGAAGTATCCAGTTTTCTAATCTTAAGACTATTTACTGGAGACTCTTTATTTAATGCCAAAATCAAAGTAAATTGGTTATATGGTTTTGTTTGCTTTGCAATGTATATCATAGCCTTTATGACAAAAGGCTGTAGTGTTTAAACAGACTAATTTTTATCTAAAATCATCTTTGCTCTTGTTTCTGGATATTCAGTTTGGGCAACTACAGCTTTCTCCATCAGGTTAGAAATAAACTTCTACATTTATGTGCATAAGTAGTTAAATTTATATAAACCTAATACATTCTATAATCCTACAGGTTGATACAGAAAGAAGGAGTATATGGGAAAGTCTTCTGCTTGTTTTTTTTTGTCACAGTATATACAGGGCTTCCTAATTGGCTACCTATAACAGCAGTTCTTAATTTCTACAAAGTACAAATACAGTATCTGCAGTGTGTAATAAATAGCTGTTCTTATTTAGGATACTTTTAGCTTCCTTAAAGGAGACTGTGAGTGACCTTTTCATGAAAGGTCACATCTACTATCTGTGGTGTTTTATTCTAGTATGCAATTTGCAAGAATTGAGGAGGTGTAGTGATCTATATTTTGTATTGAGTGTACTACTTGGGAAAAGCAATTCAAGAAAGAAGACCTATGTAACTCAAATAGTTGTAGCCTGTGATTTAAACTTGTGCTTGTTTCTCTTGTGTATGCCTGGTGCTGCCTTGTGTATATGTTTAAAAAGCACTAAAGCTTGCAATGTATTTTTACTTGGAAAATGTGAATATATAATCTCTTACATAGTCTAGTAACAGAGGAAAATGTGTGGCTGCTAATTTTATTTATTTACATGATGCTTTCAAAGGAGGTAATGCTCTGTTGAAAAAAATCACCTAAAGTGTCCGTTTAGGGTGCCCATTGTGCAGTATTTAAGTCTTGGAATGGTTCATTAAGAGAAGCCTTCTTACACAGAGTTCTTGGCATTTGCTTAAATGTTGTTCTGATTGTGCTGGGGACTCTGAGGAACCTGAAATATTTGTGGTAATGACACCGCCATTATTCGTAAAGGTTCAGGGAGCTCTGGATTAAAGCAAAATGTCTTGTTTGTGTTGCTTTTTATGCCTCTCAGGTAGTGTCCCAGTCAGTAAATTAAATGCTTCAAAACTGTTTAGGTAGATGTTGAGAGGGCTATGCCTCTGTAGACTCTTCAAAAACAAGCTAAACTGGGTGTAAGATTTTTACCTTGCTGATCCAGTAATTAGGATGAACTGTAATAGTTATATAGATGATGAATATAAAAATAAGAGGCTGGATGCTTGACTGTATTTATGTAAAACTTGGCGGTACTCTAATAGCAGACTCCTCTAGCCACCTGCCCCAAAACTGCTGATGCTTCCAGCCTCGGCCTCTTCTCTTCAGCTTGGTATTGGCTCCTGTAGCTCCGTGAGTGCAAGAGATGATAGCCTGTACAGCTTTAATTCTTCAGGGCCTTCCAGAAATAACTTCAGAGTATGCATTTTAAAATTTAAGCTTGTTTTCAGGAAGATTAATGGGTAACTCCTTCCCGGTTCACAGAGAACTAACAAACAATGAGGACAGGTGCTGGTCATCTGGGATTCTAAACTGGGATCCTTGTTGCCTCTTTCAGCAAAATGTGTCAGGTTGCACTTCAGCGTCCTGATTTTTTTTTTTTTGATGCCACTAAACTCTCCCTGATTTTTGTGAAAAAAAGTTGCACTGAATCAACAGCATCGATCATCCTTCTTTTTTTAGTGACTAGCATATCCTAAGCCACTTAAATTAATGTCAGCAGCCATAACTGTAGCAATTGCTCACTTAATATCTTTTGAAATAATGTAATCTGGTATATAATTTAAAAATACTTCTATGAGTTTCCCAGTATTGCAACTTACTTGAAATAATTATGTTTAAAAGATCCCTGCATCTTTTCTAGTTATTTCACACTGAGCAGCAGTGATGCCTTGGGTCTCTTTCTGGAAAGTTTTCCTTGCTTACTGTTGGATTTTGTTACATTTTTTGTCAGAAGGCATGGCTGAGAGGCAGTGTGTCCCACAAGACAGAACCATTAGAAGGAAAGCAAAGTAATTTAGAATTAGGAAGAAGCTGGAAAAAAAAAATAACACCAAGGTTAATGCAAAATATTTTAAATTTAATTGAAATATATTTCTGCTGGGAAAAAATGTATTTTTTTTAGTTAATTTTGTGGATGTCAGTTATATACGTTCCATCCTTCATTGGTGGGAGAGCAGAAACAAACTGGGGCACATCCATTCTCGATGACTTAAAGCCTGTGAAAGCTTTCCCCATAAGTTTTAAATGTGTCTAAGTGGAGGAAGTTTCTAGAATTATCTCAGCTATTGGTGTCTGCAACACTTCACACAAGCTAAGAGATGATTTTGATGGAGGTGGGTATGATTACTTGCCTTCATTGCTGTTTTCTTTGCTGTTAGGTAGGTGTTGTAAGGCTTTTCCTTAGCTCCTACTGGTGTCAGTTGAGGCTCAGGCAGAGTACAGCACTGTGACTTGTTTGGGGTAATCCTAGGCAAACACTGCTCTGGAAATTCATAATAGGACGATTTTGGCGGGTCATGTGCATTCTGTGGAACAGCAGTATTTAACATCCGAAGTCAAAAAGGCATTTTGAAATGTCATCTTCCCTTGCACCCCCAAGAAGTGCAACATGCCATAATTCTGCAAGCAGGAGTTGAGCATGAGATATGCAAGTGGCTAGGCTGTAATTCTATAAACATTCAACCTGACCGACACTGGAGGCAAATTGCGATGTAGACTTCAAAATCCTGTTTTGAAGTTTTTTTTTTTTTTTTTTTTTAATATTCCTTTAAAATGAAATATGTATGATTTATACTGTAGGTGATGTTACTTATTAGTGAATTCTTTATCTGTTGAGAGGATCTTGCATTAAATGGTAATAATAAGTAGAGAAACAAAATTATGAAATGGGAAGCTTGAAAGACAACTGGCTGAGTTGATAATTAGCCAGGCTCTCAGCAATCTTACATTTTTCCTGACATGTCTCCAGGTAAATGCATCTAATGTTAAAGCAGGAAATGGTTGTGCAGTCCATGATTTAATAGCTTGGAGTGTGCCTGCTTTATCTTGCTTTTAAGAATTTCCTAGGACACGTTCTGTGGTGATAAATCCTGCAATACAAAGAGTTCTGGCTTTGAGTCTTGATCTCAAATGTTTAATTGCAAATGAAATGCTTTGAAATAATACGTTCGGAGACAATGGTTTGCACCTGTATATAATTTTAAATATTCTTTTCAAATGTTATTTTTTTTCTTGGTGACTATTTATATTCTAATAAAAAGGCCACTTAGTGAAAAGGGGACTACCAAAGCAGATGAAAAGTTAGAGAAGGTTGGCAGACAGTAACAGTGATGAATGCATAGGTAAGCCTATATGTACAACTTTGGTTGAAAATGTTGGATTTACTAGTCTTTTTATTTTTTTAAGATGTTGGAACAAGCAAGTAGAATAAGGGGACTTAAGCTGTTCTGAGAAACTCATTTTGTTTAGGCAGGTTCAATACTGTTTCTTTTCAGAGAAAAAGTTCACAGGCTAAAGTTGCACCGGGGTGTTTTAGGTTGGATATTAGGAAGAACTTCTTTACCGAGAGGGTTGTGAGGCATTGGAATGGGCTGCCCAGGGAAGTGGTGGAGTCACCATCCCTGGAAGTCTTTTAAAGACGTTTAGATGTTGAACTTAGCGATATGGTTTAGTGGAGGACTTGTTAGGTCAGAGGTTGGACTTGATAATCTTGAGGTCTCTTCCAACCTAGACAATTCTGTGAAAACAAATAGAACGGCAAAAAAGAACCATGGGCTAGGAGCATGGCTGGTTATTTTAAATGATTACATAGGAAGAAACAGATCTCATAAGTGCTTGCTTTGGAATATCTGAACTTGTATTTGTTGTTAGTTAATAATGAGTGTGCGACATCAGCAACTTCACAGTAGTGCTTCATCTGGAAATAAGCCAGCTGGGGATTCACTGAAAACCTGAAGTTGGTCACTCTTGCCTAAAGTATTGCCAGTTTATCTCCTGTAATGAAATACATTGATAAACCTCTCTCTAATCTTCATGTGTTTGGCATTTAAATTATCTGTAGGAGGGGAAAATGTTCCTGCTTGCAATTGGATATAACAGCTAGGGAAAGATACAGAACTCCAGATACTTCCAGTCTAGTTGTGATTTCTAGCTTAATTGGTTTTCATTTTTGATAGTGATACTGGCAGAAGCATTATCTGAGAACAAACACAACCTTGTTGCATGGCATCCTCTGGTTCTTTGAAATATAGTGCTTGCAATAAGAAAACTAAATGGTGACTGTGGTAATAGTGGAGGGGAAAAAAAAAAAGATGCTTGAACATTTGGCGGGGGAGAAGATCAGAAATTTTAAATTAAAAAAGCAAACTACTATTTGATTGTTAGGCTTTGGAGACCATTCTGTAGCACAGTCATTTAGTTTTATAAGAAAGCCAAGTCCTTTTCTGTGCAAACTTTTGAATAATTTACCATGCAGTATAGTCATCTCTTAGTAGTTATGCACATCGAACACAGCTCTCATTTTAAATGCTAAGGAACCTGGTAAACTTGACTTGACTAAAAACAGCAGTGTAGTTGTTTAGGACTCTTTAAACACTGATACTACTTCATAGGATTGCCACTGGTGGTACACAAATTACCAATAATATTCAATTTTTATGTCAAGATTTTTCTCTAGGTACTTCATGAGTGTATTTTGGATAGTGTAATGCTAGTTTCCTCTTCCATCAGTGATCTAGGAGGACCTTTTGCTCATGAAATAATAATTTCGTCCTGTTTTCTGAGACTGTTTCTTGTTCCTAGGAAACATGCAGGCATCTGAAACAAACTCCAGTTCACTTCGTAGGCCAGTAAATATCTAATATGCCTAATAGTGTTTCTTCTTTGGGGTATCTCATGTCTGTTTAGGGCAGAGGTATGCCATTTTTGGCATATGCCCAATTTTCCATTTGGCCATTTCCATTTGCCATATGCCAAATTGGGCATTTATGCCCAATTTTCAAGAAGGGTAAGAAAGAAGACCCTAGAAATTGCAGACCTGTCAGTCTCATGTCAGTGCCTGGTAAAATTATGGAGAAGATGATTCTTGAAGTTATTGAGGTGCACCTGGGGGACAATGCAGTCATTGGTTCTAGCCAGCATGGGTTCATGAGGGGTAGGTCCCACCTAGCAAATTTGATTTCCTTCTATGATAAGATCACCCATCTAGTTGATCAAGGGAAACCAGCTGATGTGATCTTTTTGGACTTCAGCAAGGCTTTTGACACAGTTTCCCACAGGATCCTACTGGACAAAATGTCCAGCGTACAACTTAACAAAAACATCATACAATGGGTCAGCAATTGTAATTAGGCAGGGCTCAAAGGGTTGTGGTTAATGAGGCCACATCTGGCTGGTGGATGGTCACTAGTGGGGTCCCTCAAGGCTCCATTTTAGGGCCAGTCCCTTTCTATGTCCTTATAAATAATTTGGATGTAGGACTAGAAGGTGTTTTGAGCAACTTTGCCGACAACACTAATCTTGGAGGAGTTGTGGACAAAATAAAGAAGGTGGAAAGGCCTTGCAGAGAGACCTGGACAGATTGAAGAACTGGGCGATCACCGACCACATGAAGTTTAGCAAAGGAAAGTGCTTGGTCCTGCACTTGGGACGCGGCAACCCTGGCTATATGTGCAGACTGGGCGATGAAACGCTGGAGAGCAGCCCCGCAGAGAGAGATCAGAGGGTTGTGATTGACAGCAAGTTGAATATGAGCCAGCAGTGTGCCCTGGCAGCCAGGAGGGCCAACCATATCCTGGGGTGCGTCAAGTACAGCATCGCTAGTCGGTCGAGGGAGGTGATTGTCCCTCTCTGCCCTGGTCCTGCCTCACCTCGAGTACTGTGTGCAGTTCTGGGCACCACAGTACAAAAAGGACATTAAACTGTTGGAGAGTGTCCAGAGGAGGGCGACAAAGATGGTGGAGGGCCTAGGGGGAAGACATATGAGGAGCATCTGAGGGCACTGGGCCTGTTCAGCCTGGAGAAGAGGAGGCTGAGGGGGGGACCTCATCGCGGTCTACAACTTCCTCGTGAGGAGGAGCGGAGAGTCAGGTGACCTATTCTCTGTAAACACCAGTGATAGGACCCGTGGGAACGGGGTTAAGCTGAGGCAGGGGAAGTTTAGGCTGGACATCAGGAAGAGGTTCTTCACCGAGAGGGTGGTTGCACACTGGAACAGGCTCCCCAGGGAAGTGGTCACTGCACCGAGCCTGTCTGAATTTAAGAAGCGATTGGACTGTGCGCTTAGTCACGTGGTCTAAACTTTTGGGCAGACCTGTGTGGTGCCAGGAGTTGGACTTGATGATCCTTATGGGTCCCTTCCAACTCGGGATATTCTATGATTTATCTTTGCTGTTGAAAACTTAACATGCTTCAGCTTCTGTAGGAAGTGTTAATAGATGATAAACTAATTAACGATCAGATACCAGTGACTCAGTTAAAACTGATTTGGGTTGTGTTTGAACCAGTGACCCTTACTACATAGATAGACTTGGTGTTCATTTCTGATCCTAGTATTTTCCAATTTTAGCACACTGTGTACTATTTCTTTATGTCATTCCTGAATAATAAATTTTATTAAAATGCTCATTTTTGTAGAATAACTAACTTATCGCACTTCTCAAAAGAAAATATTTATGTCAACTGTAATAGCAAATGAACCTCTTAGTAAGCAATTATGCTACATTTTTTGAGAAGCAGTCTACAAGGGCATGTTAAGTACTGCCATGTGAACTACAGCTCATGAATTCAATGAGCTGCAATTTCATCCATCCCATGAAGGTGGTTTTGGATTTGCTATTTGTTGTTCTCTACTGCAGACTGATCCTAGTCTATCAAATTAGGTTCAGTTAACTAATTATGAGATTTGATGGGATTAGAATGGGAACAAGAAGTGAGAAGCAGCCCTGGCAATAAGCAACAAAATAAAGTTGAAAAACATTGCCAAGAAATTTGATGTATGAAGATGTTCATAGGATAGCAGAATGAAATAACTGAAAATCTAAATGGAAATACTAATTCTTAATGGAAAAAAAAAAAACAAGTTGGTTTTATTTTCAGCTGTTTGACTATTAATGAATGTAACTGCTCTTAGAGAGTAGAAAGTGAGAGCACTGAAGAAGGGCTGTTTACAGCTGACTAGCTTAACACTGTAACTGATACAACTGGAAATTGTGTTTCTATTAATAAGATATATGTAACAGTCTTCACTATTATTACTGTTAGAAAGTATAGTTGATATTCTTTATGATCATACAGAGTATTGTGAGTTAACTTCTCATGGTCTGGGGCAGAGCCCAGCAGGTAAGTCTCAAGTGCTGATAATTGATTGCCATTAAGTATTCTAAATACATTAAATGTAGATGTTACACTTCTGCATCTAGAGTGGAGATTTGTGAGAAGGGCAACAGTAGTCATGAACTGATCAGTTTTAGGTTTCAGTGCTGGGCCCTGTGTCTGGTCTGATGTTTTTAGCTGTCACAGATAATGGAGAGGGGCTTTTCTGTTCGAGACATACTTTAAGTTAGACACTCCACTTAGGATATAGAGCTATCTGTGTGTACTGAGTCAGTGGAGTCAGTGTATTTGTCCAAACAATTGTCATGAAATGTGGTTTTAACGCTTCAGCTTTTCTTGTGTCCCCATCAGTGATTTGCCTCTGCGTTGCTTTGAGCAACTTTGTGCTTAAGTTACCATTGGGTTGGTGGCTGGATCCAATCTATCGTTAGGCTGAGATTCTGCAAGTTGAGGTGGGTCTTGAACACTGGGTCGTTGCATGTCACTGGGCTGATGAAATTTCATCCTTATATCTTTCAAACTTGCTGTATGTGAAAGGAGATAAATGGTCTTTTCTTCCCAGTGCATTTAAAAGCTGAACCGAATTACTTTGGCAAAGCTCTGAAGTGCTTCATGGTTTATGGCAATTTGTCCATTTTATGGAAAGATCTGTGTCAGGGTACATGCTTATGAATTGTTCCCCAATAATGTGATTTTTCTTTCTTTTGAATTTATGCGGAGTTTTGTTTATGCTGTTCTTTAAAACCTACAACATGAATTTATAGGCTTTTTTTTTTTTTTAACAGAGCCAAGCCTTGAATTGACAGATGATATTTAAGAAAGGCCTACTAGTTAACAATATAGAAATCATTGACAATTTTGTTCAAATTTGTCTTTGTAAATTACACTTGAGATCTGTAGTTTCAAAAATTATATGCAATTTAAAGAAGCATGTACAATGGTGTTAGTGGGATTTAGTAGTGTTCTGTAACAGCTGCAATACAGGTTTTGATTTTCTTAAATGTATGCCTTCTCATACTACTTGTATTGTTATATATGGGGTAGGTTGGTCGTTATATAAAACTAGCTATCAAACGGTATGAAGTGGGTTGGAAATCACTTTTATGATAGAAATATTACAGGAAGTAAAGAGCTTAGATTTACTGAACTTTTACTGAGGTGGTTATAGTAGCTTGAAAATTTTGGAGTGCATGTTGCCACTTAGTAAAGTGTAAATTGTGGTAAACTAAATTGTGTGCATCTGTCCCAAAAAAAAGCTGCGTTTCATGAATCTTGAGAACATTTGCCTAAATGTGATTGAGCTATATGCAACATAAGGTATTTTATTTACATGTATCACTGGTGTTTGATTTTGAACCTTATCCTGTCTCTTATTTCCTTATGTGTCTATCTGAACAATTCTGTTTCATATTGTGACTCATGAATAATTTCAAACCTAACCAATTATATATTATACATAAAATCTTACATGTCAATTTTGCTTTTGGGTGAGGAAAAATTTATTGTTGGGGTAGTTCATAAATGTTCATGACATATTGCATCTTCCCACCGTGTTTTTAAGATGTATGAAACTAGTGAACTGTGTTTAATGCTAATAGTATTAAAATGCATACTGTACCCTTACAGGATCTACATTTGAAGAAACAAGGGGGGGCGGGGAAGCCATACAGAAACAATGTCCAGCACAAAAACACAAACTGACTGGGAAATGAGCCAGAAAGTCTATCCGTAATATTGCAAAATAGATCACGTAATTATTCTTTAGCTTCTAAATGTTACTGAAGTATGGACTGTAGTAGCCCATTAACTTCTTGATTTCTATTTTCTTATACAGTTTTTTTCAGAGTTTTGAAGATCAAGATATTTTCACGAAAGGAGTTGATTTGTGGGTGGTTTGGGTATGTTCTTTAATAAATGCTCAAAGTAAAAATACGTATATAAAACTGAGGACAACAATTGGCTTCTGACTGTGGAAAGTTGGTAGTGGCTTTTCTTCCTATTTAGAAAACGTATAGTAAAAATAGAAGAAAAATAAAAAAGGTTGACTGTTGCAGTCATGGTAGGCTTCAGGGATATCAGAAAACGAGAATTTTTAATAAGGTTAAATTTATGTTTCCACACCAGGGAGGAAAAAAAAGTGCATAGTGGTACATACAGTCCCAAATAGCATGACAAATTTAAGCCAACAGTGCTGTTCAGCCATGGCATTGAAGTGTTTCCACTAAACATATCTGTTACATTAATACTGGCATGTCTTCAGTATCATTAGATATTAATACTAAGAATGTTTTCACTCTTTACTTGCATCAATAATAATGCACTTCTTAGAGGCTTATTGAGATGTTCTTCTGAAATATTTAATTGCTATTTGAGAATGGATTTTGGAGACCGATGTTTTGAAACTTAATATTTGCATTAGTGCATTTGTTCCAGTTGCATATCAGATAGAACTTTATTTGGATATTCTAGGCTTATTTCCTCTTTCTTGCATAATAGCTCTTTATGTGGAGAATATTATGTCCATTCTAGTGCCAAACAACAGTGATTTCATCTCCTTCCCTTGGACAATGTTACATTATTTTCTGTATGGTATGGTATGAGTGAACGTGGAAAGGTAAGCTAATGACTATGTGAAACAAATTCTAGATACGTAATGCATCTTTCTGTAGTCTCTTAGGAATATCGGTTGATACTGTCCTAGGAATATAAACAAAACCTTCCCTTTGAGGAAGGCTTTGTTCCATTTGTGATTTGTCAGTGATCCTGTTAACCCTTACCTAAAATTTAAATCCATTTGCAATGAGTGTTCCAGACTGAAATAGTCTTTCAGGAGATTATTATTGTTGTGTAAAACTTAATGTACAGAAGATAGAATGCAGAGTCTTAGTTGCCTAGCGTGCTGATCATACTTCTGGATGCAAAGAAATTATTTAAGTCATTTTCATAAGGGTATTCATTTTGCTGTAGTTGCAACATTGAGTCCTTTGTACATATTATAATAAAATCTTTCGTACATCCTATTCAAAACAAAGATCAAGCTAAATAAAATTCTCAGAAAAGAGCTTAGTTGCATCAGAAATCCTTTTCTATTTTTGTCTGTGTAACAGCTCAAGAGTAAGGTAAACATAAAAAAAAGTTTAAAGTACATTCTAAGACTCTTCTGTGCTGCATAAACTTTAATAGCTTATGCAAAATTATAGATTATATCAGTGAATGCAAGCTTGCAAATTAGATGTGGTTTCAGCTGTGATTATTTGTAAAAACAGCATTTTTTTCTTGCATGTAATATCTGCTTATTAACAACATTGTTATTAAAAAAAAATTGGTGGGTGAATGAGTTGTCTTTTTTCTTTTTAATAGCACATTCATGAGATTGTACTAGTAAATTTTATTTTCTTGACACTGCTGAAAGTTATGGAGTCATAGGATGGTTTGGGTTGAAAGGGACCTTTAAAGATCATCTGGCCCAAAGCCCAGCCATGAGCAGGGGCATCTTTCACTAGGACAGGTTGCCCAAAGCCTGATCCATGATCCAGCCTGGCATTGAACACTTCTGAATTTCTTACTTAGGTTCGATGTAAATCTACCCTATCTCAGTGTAAAACTGTTGCCCTTTTTCCTGTCACTAGAAATGAAAAGTTTTGCCCTGTCTTTCTTGAAAGTCTCTTTTAGGTATTAGAAGGCCCCCATAAGGTCTCCCTGAAGCCTTCTCTTCTCCAGGCTGAACAACCCCAACTCCCTCAGCCTGTCTTCATAGGAGAGGTGCGCCAGCCCTCTGATCATCTCTGTGGTGCTTCTCTGGACTCACGCTGATAGGTCCATGTTCTTCTTGTGCTGGGGGTCCCAGAGCTGAATGCTGTGCTCCGGGGGGTCTCACAAGAGCAGAGTAGAGGTTGGGAATCACCCCCCTTACCTTGCTGACCACACTACTTTTGATGCAGCCCAGGATACAGTTGGCTTTTTGGGCTGCAGGAGCACATTGCTGGCTTGTGCCCAGTTTTTCATCTACTGATATCCCCAATTTCTTCTCCATGTGACTGAAAAAAAAAGTTGTATAGGTATCATTTGGTGTAGTTTTGGTGACATGTATGAAGAATTTAGTGGGCTAGTAATGGTTTTCTGTTAAACCTTACAGATGTGTACTTTCTTAAACAAAACAGCATATTCTGTGTCAGTAGTTTCCCTGTGATGAAATGCTGTACGTGCATATCAGACTGTTTAACTCTGAAGCTGATAATGAAATGAGTTTGTTTCATCTGAGTGTAACCTATGTATTGTGACTGTCAAACCTACACATGTAGAATCATTTTACAGTTCACAGAGGAAAAATAAGTACTTCTGAGTCTGTGAAGTGCATGTGTAAAACTGCTTGACTCAATACAGAAGTGCTTGTTTTCCCTGCCTGGCTGGTTAAAAGGTAGATTCTGTAATTGGGTGAGGTAGCTCCTGCCTAAGGTGTCTGGGAGACTGTTGATTGCCTAAAAGATCACAGAATTACAGAACATCTCGAGTTGGAAGGGACCCACAAGGATCATCGATTCCAACTCCTGGCACCACACAAGTCTACCCAAAAATTAAGTCCATATGACTAAGAGCACAGTCCAAATGCTTCTTAAACTCCAACAGGCTTGGTGCTGTGACTATGTCCCTGGGAAGCCTGTTCCAGTATGCAACCACCCTCTTGGTGAAGAACCTCTTCCTGATATCCAGCCTGAACCTCCTCTGTCTCAGCTTGACACCACTCCCTCAGGTCCTATCACTGGGCACTAAAGAGAATAGATTGGTGCCTTCCCCTCCACTCTCTCTCACGAGGAAGCTGTAGGCTACAATGAGGTCTCCCCTCAGCCTTTTCTAGGCTGAACAAACTAAGTGACCTCAGCCATTCCTCGTGTATCTTCCCGTTTAGGCCCTTCACCATCCTAGTAGCCCTTCTCTGGACACTCTACAATAGTTTCATGTCCTTTTTGTACTGTGGTGCCCAGAACTGCACGCAGTATTCGAGGTGAGGCTGCAAGATGGAGAAAGTCTCTCTCAATTTGTGTTTGGGCTACAAACAGGCTGGTCAGTTGCTGCTTGTACAAGGATAGCCTGCAACTTTGCTGCTTCTGTCTCTGCGTGTTGTTGAAAGACTTCTACTAAGATCCTACCGTGAGTTGCTACGGGACAAGAACTCTGGCAACCTTTGAGGACACACATCCATTGTATCTTGTGATGTCCAACCATAAAGAGATGATATGGGGCTGCGTGTTCCACTGTGGTGATCTTTGAAAGGAAGAAAAAGTCCAGTTTGTCATTGTTGAAAGCTATCAGTTGTAAGGTGAAGGTCTAGCATGAAGAACAAACTTTCTGATGTTTCAAGGTCTTCAACTACTACTCAGTGGCCAGGCTTTGTCTTCAATTTGTGTGCCTGTACTTCATCTATTTTGTTATCATGAATTAGCTCCAGGTCGGGGAAATTTTACAAATGGAAGTAAAAAGACCAAGAGAAAAAGGTTAAATTTATAAAGTGTGTTTCAGGTTGGTACTGGCTCTCACTAAACTTTACTTTCACTGCTGATTTGATAGGGTTTGCTTTCTGAATATTAGCATATCTGGATTTCAATCTGGCCTTTTTAGTTAAGTCCAAGTTTTGCTGGTACACATGTTTAAATATCAGCAATTGTGTTTCTGGACTAGGACCAGCTATACCTGACTAATGCTAATGCACAAAATAGCAGGGATTGGATAATTGAACATTCCTCGTCTATTTGCTTGTTCAGCTATTTCCTGAAATATACAGGGAGAGAACTAATAACTCAGAAGTACATTTAAATTAGGGCAGAGTCTCTGATCTGTCTACATGAGATGTTCAACATAATTTATTCTCTAATCTTATACTTTAAAAACATTCTAGAAATACTGGATTAAGTAATGAATAGATCATTTGTTTCATAAGTCTTTTAAAATACAATTTTTGCATACTGTGCAAAATTTCCTCCTTGATTTCTTTCTCCTTTAGCACTACTTTAGATGAAGATGGAAGTAAAATGTAGTTGAAGTGACTGTATTGTAAGGGGTGCCAGTCCCTCAAAGGCTTCTGTCCAGTGCTGGTGAAGGAGGAAATCGGTCAAGTACAAACAATGTAGCTTTTATTACACTCAGCCAGCAATAATAAACCTTTGTGCTTCACCAAGATTTTTTCCGTTTGCTTTTTAAAAAGACGCAGACAAGGAATATCCTGATCCTTTCCTTGCATTAATGTGGGGCTGACTTGCATCAAGTAGTTCTTTCGGGGGAAAAAAACAAAACAGAAGAAGAAATCTGGAAGATGAGTTACAGGACAGACCAAAATATGCTGCTAATGTAAAAATAGCCTTGAATGTTTTAAAGGCATATATTTCAGGGTTGAAAAGAAAAGTGGCTGCGCAGGTGTTAGATGCAACACCAGTGTATCTAACACCTGCTTAGCCATTTTATTTTTCAGTGGTTAAGTACCCCTTTTTAGCCTCACATAGTTTGTAGGGGACTGCTGTTAAGTTTGAACATAGGGTGCTTCATGCATCTCTGATATTCGTCAGACTCCATGCAACTTTAACTTCTGTAGGATGAAGTGACTCTTCACATCATTCCAGGATTATTGCATTTGTAAGCATTTTATTTGTTCTTAGTCAATCATTAGTTTTTATGAGGTGAAAACATGTTTTGGGGCACAACCATTTTATGTAGTTTTATGGTTGGTCAGCTTTATTTGTTTTCCTTTTTTTCTGGGGGTACAATTACACTTCTGTTCATACAGTAAGTTGTCAGGAACATACAAGACCTAGTATGTTCAACTGCAGCAATTGAAAGAACAAAAGCTACTGGAACAATCTGTTGTGTACCTGGCCTGTTATCTGTCTTTTACAGAGGTGCTATAGTAAACCTTCAAGCCCTTTTTTAAAGTTCCCGTTAGTCAGAGGTGCTTGGAAAGGTCTAAATCTGCCATTGACCTAGTGACATAGGAAATTGTTAAAACTTTAACTCCTGTGGGAAACTAAACTAAATATCTCTGTGCTGAATTTAAGTGAAGTAATTTGCCTGTAGTGGTTTTACCAGGGCTGGCAACTAAGCACCACACAGCCATTCACTCACCCTCCCCCCTCCCTCCTCCCTCTCTGGAATGGGGGAGGGAATTGGAGAAAAAAAAAAAAAGGCCCATGGGGATAGAGACAGTTTATTAGGATAGAAAATAAAGGAAAATAATAATAGTACTACTACTACTACTAATATGTGCAAAACAAGTGGTGCACAGTGCAATTGCTGACCAATGCCCAGACTATCTCCAAGCAGCTGCCCCCCCACCCCATCCAGCCCCCCATATTAATTGCTCAGCATGACGTCAGATGGTATGGAATACCCCTTTGGCCAGTTGAGGTCAGCTATCCTGGGTCTGTTCCCTCCCCCCCCCCCCCGAGCTCCTACTTCACCTCCAGCCTGCCCGCTGGCAGGACAGAGCGAGAAGCTGAAAAGTCCTTGGCTTGGTGTAAGCACTGCTCTGCAATAATTAAAACATCAGCGTGATATCAACATTATTCTCATCCTAAACCCCAAACACAGCACCATACCATCTACTAGGAAGAAAACTAATTCTATCCCAGCTGAAACCAGGATGTAGCCAAATTGTATATGCTTCCAGTTAAAGGAGAAACAAACAAATGATGAAAGAAAGCTTTAATGTCCTTTTACATGTAGATAAAGATTTGATTATGTGAATTAGACTTAAACACAGCTTTGTAGCTTTGTGGCTTTTTTTTTGCAATTATATTTGTTTGTTCCTGCTTAGTTTTATTCACTACCTTTCCTTTTACCTTCATTGTGAGGGGAAAAAAATCACAGTGAAAAGCACTTTTCATCATCAGAGTAAGTGGAAAACAGTGTATTAATGATTTACCTGAGCTCATTCGTTATGTACTACTAGAGGCAAATTGCAACTTTTTTTTTTCCCCTATAGCAAGTTAGGGGTCAATCCCTTTTGGTTTAGACTGTACCTCAGACATCCAGTTCAAAGTTTTAATTTTAGTACTGATCACGGATCAGGGAGTAGGAGGCATGTATTCACAACAGCAGATAAGAAATGAAGCAATACCTGGAGAGAGATTAGGATTCATTATTTGGGGTTGTAATATAAATATGGCTTTACTCTTCACTGTGATGAAGATTCATAAAATCATAGTGAGCATCCAAAGGAGGGCAATAAAGATGGTGAAGTGTCTAGAGGAGAAGACATGAGGCGCAGCTGAGGCCTGCAGCTCCCTCACGAGGGGAGCGGAGGGGCAGGCGCTGAGCTCTGCTCTCTGGGGACAGCGACAGGACCCGAGGGAACGGCATGGAGCTGGGGCAGGGGAGGGTCAGGCTGGGGGTTAGGGAAAGGGTCTGCACCCAGAGGATGGTCAGGCACTGGGACAGGCTCCCCAGGGCAGTGGTCACAGCACCAAGCCTGCTGGAGTTTAGGAAACGTTTGGACAGCGCTCTCAGACATCATAGGGTCTGATTTTTGTGTGGGCCTTTGTGGAACCAGGGGTTGGGCTTGATGATCCTTGTGGGTCCCTTCCAACTCGGGATATTCTGTGATTCTATTCTGAAATACCAGGGGTCCATAAAGTATGCAGAGAAGCTGATAATTTTGCTTAATGGCACCCTGATATTTATAGTACTTTAATAGAGACCCAAATGATTGGGAGCCAAAAACAATTTATCTGGAATTAGAAAGGAACTCCCGCCATGGGTGTTTTGTTGAATTGCTCTTTTTGGAAATCATGAACCTGTCCCTGAAGTATGTGAAAAACAGGAAGTTTGACTGGCGTGTCTTAATTAGCTAGCGTGGTGATTCTGTGTTTCTAATTCTTAAGGGTTGTAATTCAAAAAGAATTAAGTGGGTGGTTCAACACCAGGACTTAAGTGTTTGGTATTCTCTGGTGTATTAAATCTTAAGGGAAGTTGAACAAGGACTATATTCCAAATTGTTAAATTTTGTTTTAGTGGTGTGTCTCTATTGACTTCCTGTATAATAAGTAATTAAATAAGAAAGAAGTAATGCGTTTTCAGGATCTTTGAAGTCTGGAAACTGCAAAGAGGTGGACATTTCTTACAGAGCAAGTTGGAGATGAATCTTTGAGTCAAGGGCTAGCCTGTACTTAGAACATGCAATGCGAGTTCCTTTATAACTTCAGCTGAGCAATAAAGAATTGGTGATATTGATATTTTAGTTCAAAAAAATAGGTTGACAAGGGGCGAGACCAGAATCCAAAATAGAAGAAAGAAAAGATCACTGTGGCATGCCACTGGCAATAATATTTCTTGTGTAATTAGCCCTATATCCCCGAGAACTGATCATCTCACTTGAAGCGTAGTGGGTATATATATATTTTTTGCTGTCTAGTGTCCTACGTCGTTGCTAAGTAGAAAGATGTTTTCTCTATCCAAGTGATTCCTAGTGTAAACTAGGAAATAGAACAGCAGATGAATGAACAAAGTCATGGAAGCAAGATACTCTGGCAAAGCTGTATATGGTGAACGCTGTAGGAGGCATTTTGGTCCCGTTTTCTATGCGGTTAAGCACTCTTTATCAGGCTGTGTCCTCAGATACATGATCACTGAAGGATATAAAAAGGCTTTGCAAAAGAAATTGCATAATATTTACTTATTGTGTTCCATAATACAAGATACACAATTTTAGAACAATGTGGCATCCCATGAAACCTCTAAATTTATTTGTTTCTGTCTTGTGATTTTTATGTGTAGATCAGAACTCTCTAGGGTGGTGGAGGTATAGAAGCAGTGGTCTAAAGAGTTATGAACAGCAGCCCACAGCTGGCTTGGAACAGTGTGAAGACGCTGGGAAGGTTGAACAGTAGTCCACAAGGCGTTTGGAGCTGATGCTGGTCTGTGGCTTGGAAAAACAAAAAAAAACTGAACAATGCCACTTTGATGTCTAAAACCTTCCTCCTCCTCCTCCTGTGTTGCCTTGCTCATCTGTTGTAGAAGCCCACAGCTGTTTGTGTCATCTGATTTCTCCTTCTCTCTCTCAAATGTTAATCTTCTGGTTACTTGGGCAGGCTCCTTTCCTTTGATGTGTCGCTTCTTCCCTTTTTTCAAGAATTGTTGATGGCCCTCTCCACCTTTTAAGATATGTATTGCTAGTCTGTTCAAGTTCTATCACAAGACAAGCCATAGATTAAAGAGCAGAGAAATCCGACATTCAGCAGCGAGATTGTAATCTGCTACAATTTACCTGAATTATCTCTAACACTCAGCAGAATTGCCTGTCCTATTTGTGGCTACCAACAAAGACCGTCACATGGCCCAGTGGGAAATGCTTCTCCTAACTGTAAATAATAGCAAATACATCTGATGCTTTCTGTAGGCATCTGTGGAAATCACGACCATCCCCTATGGGGCTCAGAAAGCAGCCCTCAGGGTCGTGGATCTCACTTGACCTAGTTTATTCTTTGTTAAAACAGATGGTATCTATCTGAGCAGGGCAAACTTAGTTTTAAGAAAGAACTGGGGATTAAAATGATGGGAAGTTGGAACAGCTGGGCCTAATTAATGGGAGCAAGCAAAGAGGCAAACTGAACATTAAGTTCAGTCACCTACATCAATAGCAAAATAGTCAGTACATGACTAGTCACTAAATTATTTTAGCTGATTATTTTAGTTGCAGGATTGGTTTTCCTAGCATCAAAAGTATCTTAAGTTGCATCAGAAATATTCCCACATTCGTTATTCTTTTCTACCAGGCTTCAAAGAGCGAAATCCTGGAAGCTGGATACGGTATTTTGGCATGGTGTAAGGGAATCCAGCTTGTTTTATATGACTGAGAATGCCCTTCTTGTGTTTGATACCCAGCCTAAGCTGGTCCTCCACAGTATTTGTCCTCCTCCCTGTTGTGTGTTTAACACGAGAAGGTTACCTAATTGAGAAGATTGTTGGCATTCCTTCAAGTTCTGCAACCGCACTGAATTTGCAAAGGGATCCAAAAAAATTATTGTTTCTGTTGTAAACAGATTATACTGGATTAGTGGTTAGCATTTTGCATGCTTGTTCTGTTTGCCCCCTTAGTCCTGAAAATCTTGGAATTGTGTTCATGTTGCAAATGGCACGAGCACTCTTCATTGCTTTTGTTACTGGTAGCAAGAAACCTTCATTTGCTAGATGCATTTGAGGGGAGATGGGGACTCATCCAAAATGGTATGTAATTCCTGAAGTGTCTTGTTTTTAACTTAAAATAAATGTCAGTAGAATATTGTGCAAATCTGCAAACACCATATTTCCTTTGATTACTAGATGTAAGATGTGCAAGGGCAAAATATTTCTATTCTAAGGTAATACTAAGGTTTGTTTACCTATGTCAGTGAGGGGCAAATCTTGCCAGTTTCAAACAGCTGAGCTTTGAGGAGATCGGGGCACAGAAATTGCACAGGGTTTAGCAGAAGTTGTTCCATGACCTTAGTGTCACTTCTGTGGAGGATGAGAGGCAGCGGTGCTTTGACAGAAGACCAGTAACCCTGCCTCTTTCCGCTTCAAAGAGCGGTCTCTCAATTTTATGGGAGCGGTGCCTCTGTCTTACAGCAGCCACTTCACTGCCTCAATTTGTTAGGCTTCTTGCCATGAACGTGGGGGCAGAGTTCCAGCTAGCCCCAGTGGTAAGGCAGGCGTGTGTAAAGCAGCTAGATATTCCTGACTGTGCTACAGAACCGTAACAACTCTTTTGTAGCCTGCCCACCCTTTCCAGATGTCTGCAGAAAGGTGAATGTGAGCAGGAGATCTAGAACAAAGTGAGGTATTTGAATTGTACTTGTTTTTGTGTCCAAACATCATCTGGTTGTCCAAAGACTGGGTAAGCATTAAAACAAACAAACAAATGCCACAGTTAGTCCTGCATGTGGCTGTGCGAAACCATAAATTAAACCACACTTGTGTGCATTTATACAGCTGCTGTTTTTAAGTTTCAGCAAGTTCCCTGCTGTCCAGTTCTTGTTAACAGCCCCACAATATTAAAGAGTTTTTTCTATGTTGGAAAAAAAAACTGGTACTCCTGTGTTTGCTCTTTAGTTCTCTTTGCCATAGGAGGAGTTTAAACGACTTAAACAGTACAAGCAAACCTCTGTGTAAATTGCAGAGCATTCCTATTTTTCTTTGTGACTTTGAGAGTGTGTATTGTTTGTCAAAAGTGCTGGAAGGGTGGTGGTTGTACGTCTGGGTACTGTCACTGCCAACAGATGTAGGCCTAATGGATTTTCTGAGAAGATTTGAAAGGGAGACAATTCATATCGTGAGAAAGAGACATCTGCAAACAAATGTTGGAGGATTTCTTGGTCTGCAGAGTTAGAGGGATTCAGGATTGTCAGCTTGATTTCCGTAGCTGCTTGAAATTAGGCTGGAGATGTTTGAAGAAAGTCTGCGTGCAACCAGGCAAACAATAAAACTGGTTCGGGAGGTTGTAGGTTCTCGTCCGTCTGTGTGGTCTCTGGCTTTTCCCGGAGGCTCCCTGGATGAGGTCTTGCCACCCTTCTGGAACAGCCTGCCAGGCGCTGCAGCTCCCGGCAGGAAGGTTTTTAAAGAGGCCGTGTTTCCAAATTTAGAGCCATTGCTAAAGAAGTCCCTGACGGGTCCTGCTGTGAACGTGGTGGAACGTGGCGTTGCTATTATTATTTCTGAGCACCGCTGCTCGTACTGCTGGAAAAAATAAAACGTTCTAAAACGAGAATTTCTGGGACAAGTGGGACGATTCATGAAACATGAGGGCGTTAAAGACCCAGGAAACAATTAGTTATGTGTTCACCTCCTACTTCCCTCATGAATGTGTCTGTGGGAGTACTTTATTTCATGCAAGTATCAAAATGCATATGAAAACAGCATTTACTTGCGGAGCTGGTACTGTTAATTTCCCTGAGTCAGCATTTGTAAGACTTAGAGTTTTTAAGACGCTTTTTAGTGTTGATGTATGATAAGACTAGTTTTCTGCATTCAAAATGTTTTTCCAGGTACTTGAACTTGCATTTCAGCTCCTAATTCTGAAACGAGCAAAGTTATTTTTTTCATGTATGCATCCAATAAAGTTCTAAATAAATATTTTAGTCTGAACAGGTGGCTCTCCTCGGATGTTCTGTTTTAATGTATTTTTTTTTTTTAAACTTAATAAGCTCTTGTCCATGAAAACAAGATTATTTACAGGTATAGTCATGTATTGTGACTGCATAGCTAAGGGATTTAATTGCATGATAAATTTTCCAGGGTAACGTGGTGGCTTACTTCAATACAACAGCAAGCTTTATCTGAGACCTGTTTACAGTTTTCGTGGTTAAAGAACTGTAATTCAGGACGGGTGGGAATATGTGTTGGTTTTTTATGCTTTGATATAATCTTTGGGATGACTGTAATCCTTGGTGGGTTTGTGTGGTGAGAAATTTTATCTCGAAAGCTGGTTTTGAAAGCTATATTGGTAGCGGAGCTGCAACTTTTATAGAACTGGATTGCTGAAGTTGTTAGTTCCTGGTTTGTAGTGTGAATATCTTGTTCTGTTTTTACTAAATGACATGCTCTTAAACAATATTACAAGTGACTTGAAAGAATAACTGGTAAATAAAATATAAATGTTTAAAGTGTAAATACATATAGTGGGGAGGAAAAAAAAAGAAAACATTTGGACATGGGGTGGGAAAAAAAAAACAAAACACAACAACAAACCTTAAGTTTCCTGAATCTGCTAGAGACAAAATCTCCATTTTGTTTATTTGTTTATTTATTGCCACTCCAATGCAGTTTTGGAACATCTTTTATTTTTTTTTCTCCTTCCACCCTTTCCATGTACTTAGTCATCCCCTTCACCTGCTACACATCTTAGAAAGTTGTCTTGTGGTGTTGGTTGATCATAACCAATCAACCCAACCTGAAATCAGCTAACACGTTTGCTAATAATACTGCATCAGGTTAATGGGCTGCCTTCCGATGGTACGTGCAAGGCAGTAATTGTGAGTGTGAGTATAAAAGTTTGACTTTTTTTTTTTTGGAAAGCACTCCTGCGCAAGAGAGTGACCTCTTCTAAATCAGGCAATTGGTTTAAATGCCACTTTATAGTGGGACATGTTTCTGTCAGAGAATAGGATTAAAAATCTCTTCTGTACTGTTCAGTGGAACCTACATAACATTGTTTAAAGAACAAAAAAAGAAGAATGAGGAACCACCCAGAGAGCTGAAGTAGTTCATCTTGAAATGTGTAATACTGTGCTGCTCACAAATGGAACTGTGGCTAAACATAATAGTTTTAATTTTCCTTTCAAACTCAAAAATAATTCTCGGTTCACTTATGTATAATTGTCTTGAGTGCAAGGCATTTAAAAGGAAATTTAATGATTACTGTATTGAATGAAGATAAATGCATAATGCATTATTCAAAAGACAATACTTTTTTTGACTGTTTTTTATTTGCCTTTTATATTTTTAAGAGTGAATTGAAAAAGGAGTGCATTAACTACAAAAAAAAAAAGTGCCTGAAATGTACTCTTACCATGCAATGTAACAATTCAGCACTACAAGGAGATATTTTTTTGTTTATATACCAGTCAGCACTTTTAAGCATTTTTTTCCAATCACTCCCTTTCCCTGTTGAATCACTTCACTGCTCTGTACACATTTTAAGGGAATAATCTCCTCACCTGAATATTTGCAGACAGCTGTTTTCAGTCGCTGAAGTCTTGGTAGATTATTTTTTTTTGCTGTTGATCTTTTTTTACGTTCCGTGTTCTAGTTATGAGTTCCTATTATTTCAAACACTACTGGATTTAGCTACGTTGTTTTTAATAAATAATATATGAAAAGTTTTTGTTTATAATGAGTAAATATTAACTTAAGTCTATTACAATTGAATGTTAATTTCTTGCTCAGTGATGATTTTTTTCCCTTTATGCCATGTGCTGTGTATATATAGGATAAGTTGAATGCTATTTCTGAATCTCTGTTGAGATTATGCTCCTACCTAAATTGAAAGTGATCTTTGAAATGGTGATCTTTCCCAGCCTTTCTTCTATACTTGAGAACAGTTTTAGGTTTCATTTATTTTGGTTACATTTGAGTCTTCTCTGTTACTGACTTGTGTTTTAGATCTTCCTCTCTTGTCAAGAAATGCTTCCAGTATCTATCCAAAGAATGGTAGTATCACAGTATTGTTATTTTTATTACACCATTATCACTAAAACTTGACAAATTCCAAAGGAAAAAAAGTGTGGGAGCAACTAAAAAAAAAAAATATCGACTAGGAAAATATATGAGGTCCTGTAGGTTTTAAACTAGCAAATTGCTTTTTTAAATAATACATTGATGTTTTCTTCAACTTTTCAGGCACAGGTACATTTGGGCGTGTTCATCTTGTGAAGGAAAAAATGGCCAAACGTTACTTTGCACTGAAAGTAATGAGCATTCCAGATGTCATTCGACTGAAGCAAGAGCAACATGTGCACAATGAAAAGTCAGTCTTGAAAGAGGTCAATCACCCATTTTTGATCAGATTGTAAGTTGCTGTTTTTTTATTAAAGTAGTATATGAAGTGCAGTTAAAACTAAGCATTCCAGACTCTTATTGCAAGTTCTTATGTACGTAACCAACAACAAATGCTTAATTTCTGATAAGTAATCTAGTCTAAATTAGACTTCAAAGTAAAATATTTATTATGGAAGAACTAAAAATATAAATACAAAAATCACAATTTAAGCATTTAAGCAATAATTTATTACAAGCTTTTTATGCTCTCTCTCTAGTTTTTCATTATTTTTTTTCAGACAGCATTATAGATTTTCTTAAGTGAGGGAAAAACAAAGAAATGTTCATATTAGTTTATCAGAATGAGCCCTAGAATAATTCTTGAGGAGGACGCTTTTGCCCTTGCATGCTGTTGCGTTTTCCAGCATGTGGCTTAATATTAGTAAGATGAGGCTTAATATTAGTAAGATGAGTTCTAAGGAATGTGAAGTTTGAGATGCATGCAGGAAAGCAAGATGAGAATACATCTGGTTAGACTGGTTAAAATATGGGCAGAACAGGAGGAACAGGATTTTATTTGTATACTTACGTACGTAAATTCTATTTTAAGAAAAGAGAGAGGGGAAAAAATACATCCATGCATCTAGAGCAGTGCAGCAAGTGTGGGAACTAAGAAACTTATGTGAGAAGTGAGACTGGGTTATGAGGATTGGTGTCCATACAGAAGCAGGGGTCAAAAAATCCAAACTGATTAAGTTTTCTTGTTTTTTCTTTTTTTTTTTTGTTCTTGCCTTGTTTCCAAAATGTCAGATTTTGATGTTGGCAACAGAAAGACACAATTCAAATGCAAGTTCATTTGTGTGCAAAGGAACTGTTCTTGTCTTCTAGCTCTCTTCCTCTTCTGTTGACATGCTCCATGTGATGCTGCATCAGCTGTGCTCTTAAAATTGTCTGTGTCCCTTGGCAAAGGAGACTCAAAGGAACCTAGCTGGAATGAGCTATTTAAAGTTTAAGTCATGTTCATATTTGTGTGCTTTATGTTAAACAAACGTTCATGGACAGTTACCACTGACTTGATGACAAATGAGGGTTTTTCCAGCCTGCTTCTCTCCTACTCAATACATGTGTTTTTATCATTAAATTTTTGTCTGTAGTTGATCAGCAAACAGAAAAAAATGTTTTCCTTCTTCAGTGCCTTTAAACCGTGCTATTTACACTCTGGTTTTTGTGTTCCCATCACCACCTGAAACATGGATAGTATCATCCTCTGGCTGCAAATTCAAGGAATTTGTTTCAGTGCAGCATAATACTGTATTTTGCAGCACTTCATGATGGGAATTTAAGTAGTGCTGTACATCATCTAGTTCAGACCTTCACCATTCCCGTACCTTAACTTTACATTGTTAGTTTGGTTTTTTTTTTTCTTTTCCTGTTACGTTTAAGAAGTATTGTATAGGGAGTTTCTGAATCAGTTTTTCTGTAAACAGAGAAGTTATTTAACTATTTCTCTCTTGAACTGTTTCTTGGAAATGTTTTATGCTCTTGTAACAGATGGTCATTGAAGACTCCTATACAATCTTTACTGACAAGTTTGAATGAAGTATCATAACTCTGTGAGTGTAGCAGTTCACATGGCACTGTAATTTTTAACCTCTATCTGTAATTTTTCAAGAAAATCTGAATTAATAAAAATCATGTTTTATAACTCTGTAAGCTACAACATGTTATTAGACTGAAAGAGTTCACAATAGCTTCCACAGTTCATATAGAGAAGCCAGATTTTAAAATTACATGAAACCATGTATGTTATTCTAATCTCAGCTTCTGTAGTATTTGCCTTTTATATATAAAAATACAATGCAAAGCAATCTGTATTACAAATAAAGCTATTTTTTATCCATTTTTCATACATAATAAATAATACATCAATTTTTGTGTATAGACAATCCTTTAAGAGTCAGTGCTTGAATAAGTGACTTCCAGTACAAATACTGTGATATAATGCCTAGTTTTTTTATGCCTTTTTTTTCTCGTATTCTTTTTCAGATTTTGCCCTTTCTCTCCCTTGTATATCATTTTTTTTATATTCATGGTTTGCTTCATTTTACCTGTTCCTGTCCCTCTTTCTTCATTTCTTGTAGCTGTAACTTTGCCTAACTCCTTAAAAACATCTAAAGAAAGTTTTTTTTTGTAGTTCAGAAACATACTGTGAATGTCATCAGTAGCCAATTAGTGATGTTGAGGACTCTGTAACAGGAAATAGAAAAGCCTGTGCCTCACTCTGTTTCTGTTCAAACCCATGCAGGAGCTGTAGCTGGTGTCTGATAGTCTGTCTTGTTTGGTTGCCCTTAGTTCCAGCATCAAGAAAGAAAATCTTTCTCACTTGGGTTTGGAAGCTGAGTTTGCCCTGCTTATCTTTCTTGAGACTCACTATCTTGTTTAGGAACTAGCTAATGAAGCCAAAAAAAAAAAAAAAAAAAAAAAGATATTTGATCTGTACATTTTTGTGATACTACAGGGACATTTATTAGAAGCTGAAATAACTTCCATTCTTCTATAAATAAAGTAGATGAAGATACTTTTTTTTTTTTTTTTTGACTGACATAGTAATAATTAGATGTTTGTTTTAAAATAGTAAAATATTCTTCCAGGCTTTATCAAATACTGGTTTTCTTCTGAATTGTTAAGTTACATTTGGAAGTGTGGTGTATGGCTTGGTTAATGTGGGTAGAAAGAAGAATAGCTTAGTTCTAAGAATGTGGGAGAGAAGGTTCCCGTATTCTGTAATGAAGCATTTGAAAGCCATGTGGAGTGATTTTTTTTTTCCTTGGCTGTTCTTTACTCCACTTTAGGAAAGAAGGTACCACAGTATTTCTTAAAAGAAAGGCAATACTCTGAGCAACAGAAGGTAACTTTCATTATGTTAGTTCTGAGGTAGAGACCCTGCTTTGTTTTTCTATTGATTTGTTAAAGATATCGTAGAAAAGCAAGCATTGTGATCTGACATTTATCTAGTAAACTACTCACTTCAGTTGGGGTTATATATTACTATGTAGGAAGCGTACAAGAAGGGAAGGAGAGCTCTCTGGTGTCCTCTTTGTGAACATACTGTCATAAACATCTTTACAAATGCAGATTCTGCTCATCCTACCCTTTACTTTGGCAATATTTGATTAAGTAAAATATAATGTATGTGAGAATCATCTGATCCTAGCAGACTAGCAGCAAACAAAGTCAGTTACAAGTTGCCTAGCAGATGCTTGTTTGGTACAAAGCAAAGGAGTCTGTCAGTTATTTTTTTCATTCTAAGCCAGTGCTGTTCACGTTCTTTACTCTGTGTTTTTACTTTTCAAGTTAAGTCAGCTACTTGAACAGCTCTTACATAATCTTGCTATATTCTTGGGTTTTTAATATTTGCACAATAGGAACCATAAACATATTCTGTACATGCTTGGGTAATAGAGATTAGTTTACAGAAATTTACTTCTGAAGCAAATCAGAGATAATTTGTTTATTCAATAAAACAATATTTTTATTACAGATTCTGGACCTACCATGATGAGCGTTTTTTATACATGTTAATGGAATATGTGCCAGGGGGAGAACTTTTTAGTTACCTGCGCAACATGGGGCGTTTCAACAACAGCACAGGACTGTTTTACTCTACGGAAATTATTTGTGCAATAGAATACCTGCACTCCAAAGAAATAGTTTACAGAGACTTAAAACCTGAAAATATATTACTAGACAAAGAAGGACACATCAAGCTTACTGATTTTGGATTTGCTAAAAAACTGGTGGATAGGTAAGTAAATTTTTGTTATGGTTTAATACAGAAAACATAATTATGGTTGGAAGAAAAAAAAATGTATTTCAGAGCTCCGATTTTCCTTTCATTCCCAATGTTGTTGATACATGTCAAATCCTGTAATATAAAGGAGATGGGTTTTATTGAAATAAGTATGACACCTTAGGTATAATTAGGAGCAGTATTTTTGAGAAGCTACTGTAGAAAAATGTTTTTATGTGAGTAGAGTTGTGCGTTTGGGTTTATAGCAGTCCTTTTTTTTTTTAATGTTAAAGTAAAATGAGGAAAAAAATGAGATGTATATATCAATATATTAAATGGGACATAATATTCTATACAAGTTGAATTGCTATATATTTTGTAACTGCTATGTCCTTCAAATTTCCTTTTAGATAAATTTTGGAAATGCAGTAATAACATTTTACAACTGGATACTATTTTTTCACTGACATGTTGCTAAAATGAAATTTCAATAAACAGATTGAAACAAATAAGGTCAGCTTCAGCACCTCCACACACACACACGAGAAAAATGCTGAGCATATTTTAGAAATCAGTTTATGCCTATTTTATTTTATGTAAGCTTTTGGGTAATGCAGAGCTTTTTCTCCTTCATTTCTTTCTCTGTTCTCTCGATTTGAACTACTCTTCTAGGATTGTTGTGTTACTAAAAGGAAGCAAGAAGTTTCCTTACATTGAAAATAAGGGAAAATAAACTAGTCTGTCATGTTAGAAAAGTGCTGTGACAAGGTATGGTGTTATGCCCCAGCACCCTCTAAGGAGAGAGACCAAATCCAATTGTTTTAGTTGAGATAAATAGATGACTATTTGAATCAAATAGATGCTCATCCTCTTTGCTTGCCTACATGTATTTTACCTGTTTGATGCTGCTTTTGCTCAGTTCAGCATATGGGGGAAATTGACAGGCTCAAATTGAAATGAAGGTGGATCTGAGAGACTTATTCTTACTGGATCCCCTATGAAGCAAAAATCAGGTGGGACAGATCAATGCATGGTATGGTGGTCATAAAAATTGCATCGCTGTGTGTTACACGCTCGCAGTACTTACTGCATTGCAACAGCATAGAAGAGTGACAGGCACAAATAAATATGCTGGTTCTGCTTACCATTAAGTCTAACATTCTATTTTAAATTCACGATGTTTTAGTATCTGTACATTTGCTTGAATTCAGTTCCTACTGAGCAAGCAGATTGATTTATAAAAATTGGCTTTTTTTTTTTATAGTTTGCTTTTAAATCAAAATGACTTTTTACAGGAAAGGGTAAGGCAGCTCTGTTGTAAGAAAGTAGGAGGGTCTCTTTATAAGACATTTTTGTACTGATTTTTATAACTTCCTACTTCTGCTAGATGTAGATGCTGCCACTTACTGGTTATTCTTAATTCACATTTCTGTGGATTTAAGCAGGAGTAATTTATACAGGGTGATAGTTTACATAAAAGTGTATTTTTCAATCTGGAAGATAAATCCGTATAAAATTCAATTTGTTCAAACACAATTCAGGACATCAAATCAATGGTAGTTATCACTACCATTTCTTTATTCTTTTGCATCCCATCTTTGTGTGTCTGTGTGTCAGGTAGGCATGCTAGTCATTTTGTGTTGAACTGAAACGTAGAATGCTACAGTAGTTTTATATTTGTAGCTGCTTTACCTGTAAATGTACAACAGGTAACATAAAATGCTGAATACAGGGTTGGAAGCAACAAGGATTTATCAGTCAGAGCATTGATAACTCAAGTAACTCGAGTATAGTATAACTGAAATGATCTTTCAGAGGAAAGCACAAAAGTGAAGTTCATAGAATTTTACATTTTTCATGCACAGATTGCACTCAGAGTGTTTTGAAAGTTTTAAGTAAAGTTATGACTTTCATGTTTTTGTTTTTTTTCTCTCTTTTTTTTTTGGGGGGGGGTGGGTGGGTGGGTAATGTTGTTCACTGTTAATTTTAGATTATTTAAATTCCATCCCCACCAGTCCCCTCCAAAACAAACAAAATAATAATAAAAAAAAAAAAAAAACTATTAACTTGAGACATGCTTAAGCTTAAAGATTTTTGAGACACTTGTTTACTCCTTCTTAAACTGGATGTGCCTCATGACAATTCTGCACAAAAGACTTGAATATGGAAAACAAGACTCAGCAAGTCTTGTTTTTATGTAACTGCCCTGTGTGTCACTGTAGAAGCAAGAATATCTTGCAGAACAAACTTTTGAGGGCTGGAAACAAAGTAATTTCCATTGAGTATAATTACGAAGAAACCTCCAGAAAAGAACACCAGAAAGGACACGGTAACCATCCAGACTTTTAACTTTGTCAGGTAGTGCTATTAACAAGTCCAACAAATGTTATTTGATAGCTTATATTTATGACCAGAATAGATTCTTTTGTTTCATTTCCTTGTTTTAAAATTACATGCTCAACCTTATTAATTATTGCTACCTGGATTTCAGCTCTTAAGCTGAAAACCCAGAGCAGTGAAATTTTTGTAGCAGCTCAAGGAACTGCAAAGGAAACAGTATATTTTTCTGCTTCATGATTTATCTGCAAAAGGATGATCTGCAAAAAGATGAATATGCAACAGTCATGAAATGCTGCTAATAAAAGTAATACTTAAGACAATTTGATCTTTTTTATAGCATTTACTTTGCATTTTTCAAATGCTAAGTAGTTTGTTTCTTAACCAACAAAACAGGAAATAAAAGCTCTGATCAAATGGTACAGATCCAGAGCTTGACAAAGAATGTGGTCTTCCTCCAAGTTTTTGTGCATTTAGTAAACTTTTTTTTTTTTTTTTTGGTTAAATTTAAGGGGAGTAGGTGACCTGCTGGTGGTAATAACTTTGTTTTCCTGGTGCAGCTTCAGGTTATGTTGTCTTTACCTCAATTTATAGTTTTCCTTTAATTAAAAGATCTTGTGTACCTGTAACAGAGGTTCATTTTAGTTATATTGTCACCAGCCAGTTATATGGGTCCTAAGAGTCATAGTCAAGTATTAAGTAAGATTTCTGTATCTAAATGACTGATAAAAGGATTAAAATCACCACACATTTCACTTTTGCTGAATTTATGCCTTCATACTAATTTTGGGGAAGCAAAGGATGACTGTTGTGGGGCATTGTGCTGCCAAGGGCCTGGCTTATTTACTAAAACAAACGTGCCTGCTTTACTTGCTGTATTTGTGCAGCCTTGCTTCCCAAATATAAGAGTAAAGCTGGCAGCTGTTTTGTTTGCAGGGCAGGCTTTGTCAGCATGAATAACAGTTTGTATCATGAATTGTAATAGTGCGTAATGCTGAAACACTGAATACTTGTAATACTGAAAACTGGGGGAAGGAAGCGTTTGTCATAGTTTTGTTTTAAAAGGTACCAAAGCTTTTCTGCTGGTTTTCTTAATTATCTAGTCATGATCTAAGCAACTGCTAGATGGCAGTAGCGTGTAAAGCAGCTCTGTACATAAGAATTTTCTTGAATATGCTCCATTTGGAAAAGGAGTTTGTTTTCTAGCAATATAAATTATGCCACCCTTTCATGACAAAAAATGAAGATTCATTCATTACACCAGTGAGTGTAGTTTAAAGAGCTATGGAGCATTTGAACGCACAGTATGTCAGTAACACAGACAATATAGCTGGAGTAATTTTGTTGTTGCCATGGTAAAACCACACCTAAATAAATTCAACTCCATGAATCATAAGTCTTTAAGATTCGACTGACTATACAGATCCTCTTCCCTAAACTTCTGTGCATGAATAAAGGCTGAGGGGAGAAAAAGGCTCTGATCAAATCTTTAAAAAAAAAAAAAAAAAAAAAAAAAAAATAGTTCATAGTTTGATATGCCATAAATATGGATCTTGAATATGAACATATGGTTGGGAATTAGGTGGTTTAAGTTGAGCAGAACAGTAGAAGGAAAAACTGGAAGATGAAAAGCATGTGTATTTGTGTATTACTTGTTAAAGGTGATTACCATTCATGTTAATGCATTTGTTCAGGACCATGTTACCAGTTTGATGCCTTGGGTATATTTGCATTGCACTCACAAATAAAACAATCAGTTTCTCTTCTTTCTCTGGAGCCTGTATTTAAAAATAAGTCAAGATCATGAAGCCAGACTAATCCCTCACAGGTATTCTTACAAAGACAGGTTCACATTTCTGAAAAAAGTAGTCTCAGAATATTTTATTTCAGATTATAATTTGTTTTTTGTAAGCATTAACTGCTTAGTTTCAATTTGTTTCATTAATGTGTAGGATATGAAATAAACATTTCAATTAAGTAGCAATAAAACTTCTTTTATTATGGTATTTTAATAAGAAACCTATGAGTAAAAACATGACATTAAACAATATCAAAAATAAAAGGTAAAATAACAAATATATCTCACAATTGCTTATCAACACTTTGTAAATTCTTTAAACAATTGAAAATAGAAAACATTTAATTTATAATGGTTATTCTGAAAGTGATAATAGGTTACATCTCCATACTATTTGGAAAACATCTTACTTAATAAAGGACTTTAAAAGGAATCTTACTATTTACTGATTTAAGCTACTACTCTTTTATTCCCCCCTTCTCCCTTTTCTAAACAAAAATCTTTCCTGGTGGCCAATAATCTTGCAGTCTTCTGGGCCTGTCAGAAGTAGTCCCAGGGGTCTGTTGTTTCCAGGGTACAAACTACTGTTTATAATTTCAAAGCAACATATAACCGAATATATAGAGGTTAGAGCAGTCAGGAAACTTCAGCGCACTGATGTCTCCTGCAGCCAAGAAGTTTTTAATTTCCATATTTCACCTTCTCCACCAGGAGAACTGGACAGCATCACAACAGTCTTTTCAGATCTTGTTAGAGATCTTGTTTTGTTTTGTTTTTTTCCTCCCCCAGGACATGGACACTTTGTGGCACTCCTGAGTACCTTGCACCAGAAGTCATCCAAAGCAAAGGTCATGGAAGAGCTGTGGATTGGTGGGCCCTGGGAATTCTTATATTTGAGATGTTGTCAGGGTAAGTGGTAACGATTGCTATATGACAAGAAAACTGTGTAGAAGTGTCTGTGTACTGGTTATGATTCTTTACTAGCTCTATTTGTGATACTCTACAGAGAAAATTTCAGTGAAATTTATTATTAATATTATCAGTTTCATTTCTGTCTCTTATGGAAGGAATCAGGAAGCTGTTAAAAAACAGCTTTTTTGTTTAAAAACAAAAACCAAACCACCACATATCAGCATTACTACTGGGATAACTGATGGGGAGAATGTTATTTCTGTTGTTTTTGAAATTTGTTTCATAGCAGTAATAACAGAAGATACAAAATAAAACTAAAGAGATTTTTCTGTCATTAATATACTTAACTGTTTTGGACTTGTAAGTGCGGGTGAAAGCAAGGTTTTCACAGCTTCCATAGAAAATGTGTATTTTCAATTTGTTACATAGTTTCTAGAACTTCTTGCAGTGTCAGGGTACTGATCCCTGTGTGCTTGGTGCCATCTCACACGCTGGCTGTATGTCATTTTGTCATTATGACCTTTCATTCTGGAACACAAGTCCTATGAGGAGCAGCTGAATGAACGGGGGTTGTTTAGCCTGGAGAAGAAGAGGCTCATGAGAGATCTCATTGCTCTCTACAACTACCTGAAAGGAGGGTGTGGGGGGCTGGGGTTCGGCTTGTTCTCACAGGTAACTACAGATAGGACTAGAGGGAATGGTCTCAAGTTGTGCCAGGGGAGGTTTAGGTTAGAAATTAGGAGAAATTTATTCTTCGAATGAGCAGTCAGGCATTGGAACAGGTTGCCCAGGGAAGTGGTGGAGTCACCGTCCCAGGGGGTGTTCAGTGTGTGATATTGGTGGTAGGGTGATGGTTGGACCAGATGATCTTGAAGGTCTTTTCCAACCTTAGTGATTCTATGGCTCTATATTCTCTAGTCCTATAGAACGAAGTCAGAACGAAAGCATCCCTCCATGGACTTGTTCTTCCTTTTCTATATGCAGTGGTGTCAGTTCAGGGTTGTGGTGGTTGGGCAAGCAAGTCCAGCAGTTTCCAATGAATGATTGCCTCAGAGCTCACAGCATAGATTTGGTGTGAAGGAACCCACCTAACACCATCAAAATTGTATCCCACGGCAGCACTGCTGCCTGCTGCTTGCTTTCTTAAAGTCCTGAAGGTTTGCACTTATGTTTGCTTTGAATCTCAAGGCCACTTCTGATCAGAAAAAGCATAGAAAGCTATTATGGCAGAGATGGCTGACTGATCTAATAAAAAGTTGGTACTTTGTGTAGGCTGATCTGTGCAGTGTCCAGGCTTCACCTTTCTTCCACAGCGACCTGTAAGGGTAGGAGTCTCTTGTTCCCTCCTCTGCGGGATGAAGGGAATGTGAGATTCCCAGCAGCCTTTTTGCCACTAATCTTGGTCCTAGACAGCAGGAAGATAAGTGTCTGAGGCTGTAACATTAGTGCAGGAGTTAATCTGCCACCTGAAGTCAGCGATTTCGCTTCCTGCCACAGGATTTGGTGGGACCCCTGAATATCAGCTTTCTATGCTGTCTGTGCAGACCCAGAGTAAGTGCAAATTGGGCGTTTTTCCTTTATGTGCCTTACTGAGGTTGGTTGGATTCTCTCTACTACAGTAGTAATAGAAACACATTTTCCAAAGTTAACATACTGAATACAGTTGATACTCAAGTTCTTATTTCTGATGAGTCAGTGAGACCTCAAAACTGCACAGCACTGAAGTATGATGGGCATATACTTTACTAAAAAAAATAAATGAAGAAGGGGAGAGCAGCTGCAGTCATTTCCAAGTGTAGGATCTTCTGTGTCCTGACATGGTGTGATGAGATCTAAGTTGCCCCAACTTAATGCGAATACTTTGGCTATTGAGATTCTGAACTGATAGAGGTAAATTATACATTTCTAAAAGACAACTGAGATCTTATATTGGCTGATTGACAGAGCAGCCGTCTGCTGCAAGTAGTTTTGTAACGGCCTGCATACCATTACAGTATTTCTGCTTTAATAAATGTGTGTTGGGTGGAGTCTCTGTCTAAATCTGGTTGTTCTTAAGATATTGGTGTTTCACGGACTGAGGCTGAGAGGAGCAGAGACTGTATTACCCATCTTTTCTTTAAGAGGGCAGGGTATCATACAAGGGTTTTTCTTTTAGCATTTTACAAGCTTTTCACGGCTGTTGTCAGCAGCAATGTTTTAAAGCACTTTTCCTTAACAACTCAAGATGTGGCTTGGTATTTACTATCAAGACTTTTAATGCAAAAACAGTCATAAGTGTTTCTTTATGGCTTTTCTTCTGTTTTTTTTTTTTTTTTTTTTGTTTTGTTTTGTTTTGTTTTTAATCCCTTCAAACTAAGGAAAGATTTAAGAAATGGGTATCTTGGTTTCATCTGGGATAGAGTTAATTTTCTTCCTAGTAGCTGTTACAGTACTGCATTTTGGATTTAGGATGACAATAATGCTGATAACACACCAATGTAGTTGTTGCAGAGCAGTGCTTACACAGAGCCAAGGACTTCTCAGCTTCACATGTTGCCCTGCCAGTGAGGAGACTGGGGTGCACCAGGAGCTGGGAGGGGACACAACTGGGACAGCTGACCCAGACTGGCCAGAGGGGTATCCTATACTCTGTGGCATCATGCTGGACAATAAAACTGGGGGGAGTTGGCTGGGGGTGGCAACTTCTCAGGGACTGCCTGGGCATCAGTCAGTGGGTGGCGAGCAATTGCAGTGGTGCCTCACTTGTTTTGTGTATTCCTTTATCATAATTACTCTTTTCCTTTCCACTTCTGTCTTATTAAGCTCTTCTCAAGCTATGAGTTTGTTTTATTTCCTCAATTCTCTCCCCCATTCCACTGGGTGGGAGCAGGAGGAGTGAGTATATGACTGTGTGGCACTTAGCTGCCTGCCAGGTTAAACCTCAACAACAGGAAAATTATTTGAAGATGAATAAAACCTGACTTCAAGACTAAGTTACTGACTGCAAATAAATAACTTAAAACATTTGGTAGTTATTTCCTTAAGTTACTCTCTGAACCCCAAAAGCAATTGAAAAGAATAGGGAGATATGTGTGTAAGGAAATAGTCTCTTCAAAAATAAACAAACAAAATAAAACCACACTTTCCTGTTCTGCAGTGTAATATTTCTCTAACTTAATCCCTAGAGACCCATGGAATTCAAGTTCTGCACATTCTAGATTTAGGGCAAGCTCTCATTTAGGTTTAAGATAGCAAATATGGGAAGGGGAAAGAACAGGGAAAAATGAGGGTGAGAAGAAATCTTTCCAAAACAGATAATAACATCAATTCTTTATTGAGTTAATCTAAACAAAATAAACAAACTGTCAATAGAAAGAGTTGAAAAATCTATATATCTTGATTGATTTTGTTCTGTTACACTCTGCCGTAGATTAAAATGTACATGTTAACATGCTAAATGTGTTGGATTCTGATTGTACTGTTACCAGAAACATAGCTAACTGAATTTTCTTATTTAGTGAGGACTTTGTTTTGATTTTGCTTCTGTAGTTTTATATAAGAGATATTCTGGTCTATTGTTTATGGGTAGATAATGGTTTGTGCCTATAGTTTCATAGTTTCAGACCTGTATGGTTTTCCCTTGAGGTTTTGCAGCATCTCTTCTTCAGTGCTAAAAGTATCTATTAACTTTGAGACCAATGTCATTGTTATGCATCAGTTAGCAAAAGGAATGGTTTGCAGCTGTTGTCCAATATACAGAGAATTCTTAGCTTCTTTTTAGTTGGTGGAAAAAAGGCAGCTGTTTGTATTTGCCTTGTGGTGTGAAGACAGTCTGAAAATCAAGGGTTTTTTTGTTGATTTATAGGGTAGCTTCCAGCACAACATTTGCACTGTTTTGTCAGAAATCTGTGCAATGTGTTGCAGACTGATCATTTGCACATTATCTAAGTCAAGTTTGTTCGTTTTTGAGTTTGAAAACCACCTAATCTTACTAAGCTAACATCATTTTGCATACAGGTCAAATACACTTTAAGCAGTATTGACATTAAATTTTTGCATGTTTAAGTGTGATTTGCTTTCTTTAAATAATTCATTACACAATAATTTATGATTTTCAATGAGAAAATTTTAATATATAAAAATATATAAAAGCATATTTAAGTTCCTTATTCTTCTTGATTGTATGTATCAATAGTATATAATACATTTGGAGATAGGAGGAAAAAAAAATCTGCATTTCACATCAATCTGCTTACTGAAACTGTCACCTTCATGCTATGTAGTTACAAGATCTTACTCTAATTGACTTATGCAATTAGATTTGCTAATATGCAATACCAGATACAAAATAGGAAATTGAGTCTACTATTTTTCAGTGCTTTGGAGAATGCAAAGGACATAGATGTTGCATGACTAACAGAGAAATTTCACATGATAGTCTCTGGTGTGCAAAAATTTTACCCATTTTAAAAATCTATCATGTTTTCCTTGTTCTGTTCTGTCAAAGCAAGAATTTATAAACACATTTTTCCTGAGACTCTTATATTATCCAGTTTCCTTCCAGCTGAGACTATTCAGTTTTTCTTAATGAAACTCAGCTTTCTGAACAATAATAAAAAACAAAACAAAACAAAAAAAAACCACTTATTCAGCCTTTTCTTAACCAGATAATTTGGTAGTTACAATTTTCTGTGCTTTGAAGTATAACCTTCTCTCTGTGAGTATATAAAAGGAAATGCTAATCCACTTGACCATCAGCTAAACAAAGAAGCACTTGGTACTTCTGAAAACATTTACATGGTAGGAATAAAGTATAGTACTTGTTGAGGAATAAGCTACTTTGAGCAACATAAAATCATGGAAAGAATATGAAATTAAGAAATGTGTTCACCCTTGTTTGTGGTACCAGTGATTCTAAAGCACTGTACTTGTGCATGTGCACACAGTTTAGTTGTCTTAGAAAGTATTTATAAAATGTTTTCACATCTCCCTAACATTTTAAGTGTTGGACAATAGTAGTGTTTGGACCTAATTAATATAGATAATATTCAAAATCCCATTTTCTAGTTCATAAAGGTTTTGAGACAGAAGCATACAAGGGATACTTTGGTCATGTTATGGAAGTCAAGGTGGGACTGAGATTGGTTAGTTATTCCATTCCCCTAAAATATTTTCTATGGTAACTTCTAAAATGGTAATTCTGAAAACCTCTTGGCACTTGGTCTAAGCTGATGTACACTCCGAGACTCTTGCAGGAATCAGAAATTTATCTCAATTCTTACTGTAGGTGTGAGACAAGAAGCAGTGTTATTTGTTACCTCGTAACTTTATGGAAAACTCTTTAGAAAATAAGAAGTGTAGAATTCTAATTGCATCTTGATGTGATAATCATTCTAGAGAGCTTGTGAAATAAGTATTTTATCTGGCCCAACACAAAAAAAACAGCTACACTTTGATAGACTTTCAGGTTCTGGACAGTTTGTCTCCTTTAAACCTTCTCTAACAAAACCTGTACTTGAATTAAAAAAGTACAATAAATAACTGCATTGGACAGTCCATTCATATGTGGGGCCTTTGACACTTTGGATGGAGGCTAGTTAATAAGGGTATGTCTGTGGTTACAGTGCAAGATTAAAAAAAAAAAAAAATGATGATGCTGTTTTGGAAAGTATAGCCTTGAATTTTATAGGTAAACGCAGACATGTTTTTTAATTAAACACTGAAAGTTTCTTTCATTTTTTTTAAAGTTATTAATGTAACAAATAGCTCTCTTGTAATTCTTCATTCTTACTTATATGTTGAACGTGTGCAAAAATGTATATTTTGTTATAGCAGCCTCAGTATGGTTTGATAATTTGTCAAGTTAGTATATGATTGAAGCCTTACAAAACTATGTAATCAATTATTTCTGAGGAAAATTACTCTAACATCATAACGTTTGTAGGATTCTTGCAAATTCTTTTTCTAACTTCTAAAAATTTTTTGTATTAAAATAGGTTTCCTCCATTTTTTGATGATAATCCATTTGGTATATATCAGAAGATTCTTGCTGGCAAAATAGATTTCCCGAGGCATTTGGATTTATATGTAAAGTAAGTCTGAGACTCTCAACACTGTCTTTTATGCTTTGAATACTTCCTGAGCATTATTTCTAAAGGATCTTCATAGATCAGATACCAGATTCTGATTTTCTGGAACACCATGTTAAAAAATGTTTTAGATCATATTTGCTTTTGCAGTTGAAGTAAAATTATGTCTGATAGATTTCAGGTTGGAGATATAATTCACGCTGGTTGTATCTGTCTCATACTTTTCTGTTTGAATATTAAATACTTTTCCACCTTGCATAAAGCTCTTTGATGCTAGGTTTATGCGTGGGAGGAAAAAAGGAGGAGGTAATTTAGCATGAATAAAAATTAAATGGGCAGGAGGAGGACACGAAACTGTTCCTTTGTACGTATAAGTACCAGTTAAATAACTTCTGACACAACTATTTGAAGTCTTTGATACTTCTAAATTTCAAGTGTAAAACTGCTCTTCCAATAGAAGGACCTCGGTTTGATAAGAAGTTTTAAAAATGAATAAAAAACAGACACACATAATATTTTTCAATCATTACAAGTGTGTTGCAGATAAAATGGTTTTTTCCCCTATTTAAAAATCCCCTAATTGAAGGTTTCATAATAGAAGTAATCACTAGTATATAATAGAGGCTCTGAAGTGCAGTGAAGCACTTCATGAAGTTTCTTCTCAGAAGCAGAGATGACTCAAATGAGTGAAGGCTGGAAGCTGTTCTTACATACCCAGCTTAATCTTTTTGAAGTGGCCTATAGAGATGGTGTTTGCTTAATAGGTTGATTTATAAAATGTTGTATGGCAAATCTAATTAAATCTGTCCTATATCCTCTAAACTTTCAGGTATTCTTTTGCAAAACTAACAGTCTGGGGAAGATTATTTAAGCCTCCACTGAATAATCAGGGTCACTGAATCAAGACTATTTGCATCAGATTATGCTGATTAGCATCTGTCATTCGTGTGTGTTCTTAAAAGAGTTTTTTCTTACTATCTCTATCACTTTTCCAATAAGGATAGTCTTGTCTGGTCTTCATAACTCAGTCTGACTTAGGAAAAAGACTGCATCTCCAGTCATACTGTGTCAGTCTTTAATAAGTGTAAGAGCATGACCAGAAGATGAAGAGCTCAAATTAGGGTCTTATCACTACCAGCTTGTGAAAGCATTTAAAAGTAGAGATGTTGTTAGTTTCTGCCTGGACTCAGCATTCACAGACCAACACTTAGCTCTACTATCCAGAGGACACCTTGATGCCATGAAAATTCCTAGTTATGATAGTAGGCATGTATATTCAGGCTTTGCTCTTCAGACTAGACATGACCATCAATGAATTGTAGGATACATTAATCAACGTAATTGTTGATATACCTCTTTGCTAGTTTTTCTTATCCAGATGTTCTTTCAACTTGTGCTTGGCAGTTCATTCCCATTACACTCCTGCCTTTAAGGGGTCTCATGGGATTCTGGCTTGGACTTTCTTCTTTTAACACTTCAGTTTTGGGTGATCTCATCCATTGGCTTCACCTGCTTTCCTGCTGTGAGTTGTGAGCACAATTTATCTCTCTTGTTCCAGCAACCGTTCTTCAACCATTTTTGTGATTTAAAAGTTCTTTTAAATCACAATATGGAGAACTGAATAGTCTAACATCTTTGCATCATTAGCTTAAAGTACTTGCTAAGATTATTTTCTCCTAATAAGGCAGTCTACTTTTTACCTTAAAACCCTTTTCCTTTCATTCTCTTCTTCCTAACGGTTGGTATCTCAGCAAGTATGAGGACTGTCTTGTGTCCCATCTGTCATATCCATGCTATGTTCAAAGTATTAATGCTATACAGTGTTTATAACAATTGAACTTAAACTCTCTGCTTTTAGGCAGCAAAACTATCTGTCTTGTTGCTGAACCCTGGGAAGCTTCCCTACCTCAATATACTACAGAAATTTACTTGTTAACATTTTTCTATCTCCCTTTTCTTCCCCATTGCCCCTCCATGTGCATATTTTACATTTCAAATTTGTACCACTTCTGCTTTCCCTCTTGCTGCGTGATCACTGTCTCTTGCAGTGTTGTAAGATCTGCTGTTTCTTCTGGCCTGAGATAGTCTCTTTTCAAATTGCTTTCTACCATGTCTCTTTTGCTAACCTTCCTGCTATTTGATCAGATGTTTTATGTAAGTCCTTTGCCCCATATATAAGTCCTTAACACACTGGGCCACTAGTGCAGATCTCTGCTGAGAGCAGTTTCTGTTATGAAGATGATGATAAATTAATGAACTAGAAATTCTGAAATTAGCAGAGTTTTGCATTACATCACTTCCGATAAAGCTTAAGTATTAATTATGCTCCACCTAATTCTTTGTCCACTAGTGAGTTTATGAATATTTCTTTATATTTTTCTTTTCTGCTTTTGTAAGCTTCTCTTTGCAAAGACAGATTTTAAAAATGCCAAATGAAACGTCAGTGCTACAGCAGTTTAATGATTGCTAGCCTGGAAGGGCTTTGATGTAGAATCATTCCCCACAAATATACAGCAACATATTTATTCAACTGATTCTAATGTAACAGTTTCAAAATTGTTATGGGGAAACTACAAACTAAAGAAGCACTCAACTATCTCTTTATTCAAGTTAATAGATATTTGTTTTATTGAATGCAGCAGATGTGTTTATCTTTAGTGACGACACACATCACTGAGTTTAGCTTTGCTTTTCCAAGATGAATATCTGAAGTAAGCCAAGAAAGATCCATTGAATGTTTTCTAGTTATGCTGGAAAAGCTCCATGATTAAGCTTTGGTCATATAGGCTGTGAATCTAGTTTTGGGTTTCTGGATTCATTTTCAGTCCTACTTCAGTTGAAAAGACTGTTTATAGCCATTTTTATAGCCTTTCCCCTAAGAAATAGTACTCTTAATGAAGAACTAGAAGGAGGTATTTCCCAGAAGGTTAATATTAAAGAAGTCAGTCACATGATTTAACCTAATCCAAACATTGATTGTCTGAAATGATGGTGAAGGTTTAAAAAATGCTTTCTGTCTTGATTTCTTTATTCTCCTTGTATCTGTCAATTGAATATTTCTCTAGTTGAGTTTTAGAACTATATCGCTGCCAAATACAACAGCTTTTGAAACAGTTCAACACATTTTCTGTGAGCTCATATGTTCGTCATGCATACAACTTGAGCGATATCTAGGATACAAGACATAATACTGTTTTTGTTTGGGGATAGTAGGTATTACAACCAAGGGTGGAGAGGGAGAGGTGTGCCATTAATGCTTGCCTTTTTTTTTTTTTTTTTTCTGCAAATATGCATATTTAACCTTCTGCAGAGTTAAAAACCCGAATTGGACATACTTTCTAGATCTGCAGCATGTCGTGCAGTATTTCATCTTTCAGGTCTATTTGAAGCTGTAGAAACAATAGTAGCAGTTATGTTTTTTTTTATCTCATTGGTAGTTTAAGAAAGCAGAATGATACTGTGCTAAAATATATAGCAAAATAATAATTGATACAGAAAATAAATATCTGAGAAATACAAAAATGCATTTTCTCCCAACTCATAAGTAATCAAGCTCACTCAGAAAATTGTGATGCTCATTTTGATTTGTGTTGGAGTTACTTGGTGCTTAAAGTACTTTGCTCTTAAAATGGAAGTCTTTGTGTTTATAAACTTAATTTCAACTTTTAAAAGGTTGACTTAGGTTTATGTAGAATTGTTCAATGACCTAGAAGCTCAGAGGAAGATTCTTGTTTTCAGTGAAATGAAAACTTACGATCTTACTAATTGAGACAGATGACCAGCTCTTCCATGTTTTCTCTGAATATTTAACTGCTGCAGAATTTAGATTTGAATGTATAAAGTTGAGGGTGTGACTTTATCTATTTTATCTATTTATATATATATATGTATAAAAATGCATGTATGTATTAGAGTTGTGTCTGCCAAATAGATTTGAGATCCATTTTGAGATTTGGAATGCCCAGCAAAATACAAAAATACAAAGAAAGATATGGTACTACTTGGGGAAGAAGAAATAGGAAAACGTTTTTTTTGTTGTTTTTGTTTTTGTTTTAAAAAAAAGCTTGAGATAACGTTGCAAGTTCCTTTTAGAACACTTTACTCCTTTTTATGATTGACTCTTATCTGTTCTGAAATACAAAAGAAATGAATGCATAAATTATACGCGGTATTAACTAGCCAAAGTGAAGCGTGCTTATGTTATGTAACATCCATATGACATTCAAATACATATTACTTTTGTTTAACAGAGGACATGTTTTCTTTACTACAGAGACCTTATTAAGAAGCTGCTTGTGGTTGACAGGACAAGACGGTTAGGAAACATGAAGGTAAGCATAAAATGTTCGATGTAATACACAAGATACACAAGGTTGAAAGAATTCTATAGGAAAGATTTAGAATAGCTTTAGTTTTTATAAGCATGAAGTTGACATACATTTTCCCATACATGACTTCATTTTTGCAATCCTAAATGCAAACGTTAACTCTGCACTTCTGGAATCTGTACTCATAATGTTGGATTAATTCTGTTTTTCGTGATAGTCTTCTCTGCCTTTACTCCCCTTCCCCCCCAACCAACTGTTTTTGTACATTTGAAGACTTGCAGTAGTCTAGAAGCACGGTGCTATGTCCCATTTGTCCCCTGGAGAGCCAGATAACTTCATTCTTTCTTTGGAGTTGTTTAATCCCAGAAAGAACACTAAACAAATTAGAGGCTTGATTATTTTAAGATTATAGAAATTGTTTCTGCACCATGATGTATAGTTATAATAACTCTTATATAATAACTCTTCCTGTTACGATTTGACTTCTGGAAGAAATCGCTTAAAAGGCAAAGCTATGCCCACACGTCTCAGGTAGCATCCCAATGTACCTTAGAAGTACATCTCTACCTGTGATATGCCAAGGTGACACAGAAAGCAATACTGTGAATTCTGTGAGGTGACCTGTTGTAATACTGCTTCTAATGTCAAGAAGACAAAGAGTTTACTTGATTTTGCAGCTATGTGGCAGTGATGGTGGGTTGTGATGTGAGAAATTACCTGTGTGTGAACTACCTTGGGTACATTAACAGACCAGACAAAGCACCTCAAAACTTACTGTAGGTTAATACACCCTTCTAGCAGCATACGTTAGTCCTGTATTTGTTGGTTGCTGTGGTCACAATGTTATGGATACCTAAATTGGCTTTTGTAAACTTCTAGTTGTTTAGAGACAGATAAAATTTCCATTCCTCTGGCCAGGATTGGTCAGAAGTTTGATTTTTATTGCAAAGCATGTTTTATGTTGCACATAACTGAAGAAGGTAAAAGATGCAGTCACCCAGGTTCCTTGAACATGCAAGTGCAGACCCTAGGACCCACTGTCCATAAGTTCCTTTTCAGAACCTTTTTTACAGCACAAACTTAAACTAATAGGAAAAGCTGGAAAATAAGTACTTTCCTTACCTTTCCAAACTTAAACTTTTTGCAGTATTTTTCTATTGGGAGGACGAAGATTAACATCAGACCATCACAAGCTCAAAATTTAGGAAGTTATTGGCTGATGAAAATTCCTATCTTTTGATAGTTTCAAAGGAAAACAAACACAAAAGCAAACCTTGGTTTAATCAAATGTTCTGGGGGGCGGAGGGGGGAGAGGAATGTGGTTGATGGTTTTTGTGTTTTTAGTCTGTGGTTATTTAAGGTATTTTTAGCTTGTTTACTATAAATGGCTAAAATGTCAAAATCAAAACTTCTTTTAATTAGAAGTGGGGTTTTGGGGCTGGGTGGCAGTGGGCCAGTATTAAGCCTGATCCTTTTCTGTAACCAAAGTTGGTTTAGAAAAAATTATATCTGGTTGGACATTTTCTGGTGAAACATTTGATGAGAGAGAAATTACTCTCCTTATTGCCTTTTTGGATAGGTGCATGGGTACCAACCAAAGTAAAACTGAAAAATAAAATAAAAATAATCAACAGCAAGAAAAAGTACAATATTTTTTGTTCCATGGGGCTGGATGTGGTGGTAGCTTGAGTGTTGTGTGATAAAACTGTGACCAGGTCTGATATGGAGAACCTGCTGTTTTTCCCTAGTGCTTAGATCTTTGAGAATGAGTATGTGCTTGAACGATGTTTTATCTTGAAAAATAAATGATGTTTTTGCTCTTTTTGTACAAAATCAAGTCAGCAAAGAGAAAGTAATCGTTACAAGACAATAAGGCCTTTAACTGTTCATCTAAAATGAAAACAAATAGCTTTATATGTGTTCTTTTACAGCAGTATTTAGAACCTCTTGTTTTCAACACTAAACATCAGTAATATTTGACAGAAGTATTTCCTGGTCTTTACGTTTACTTTACACACCATCAACCCACAGTTATTTTCTTAATTAATGTAAAAAATAATTCTTACTCTAGAAAATGTGTCTGAATAAAAGGCATTGTCTAAAACTCAGGAGAAAACAAGTAAATAGAACTGCAGTGAATGGTTTTGTAGGTATTTAAAGGCTAATCTTCATCACCCTTGTGTCAGAAAAATGCTGAAAGAAAAAAAAAAAGACTATATTGCTGGAACTTAGGATCTATTAGGGAAGTAACACTATAAATTTATCCTGTAGAATCTTTTTATTATCACCTGATAAAAAAAGAGATAAGGTTAAATGAACCGTTAGCCTGTTTTGATGCCACTGTTCTTAGGATGAAATGCATGTCTTGGCATACATATATCTTATTAAATGGTTGGGATGTTTGTTTTTTTCTTAAAGAATGGAGCAGATGATGTGAAGAGACATCGATGGTTCAGGTCTATAGACTGGGATGCTGTACCTCAAAGGAGACTAAAGGTACATCCTGCAAAATGCTGCACAGGGCATGATAACCAGAAATTGTTCGTTTAAACTATTCTGTTGAGGACTTGATGCTGTGTGTGTGTGAGCAGTATATGCCTGTATCAATAATAATATGCATTTTTGTTCTTTTACACTACAGAATTAAATTATTTGATTGTTTATTTGCAATCGAATACTCTTACAGATAGCAAGGTAGAAAAGCCGTAGTTTGTTCTGCTCAAGTAAGTTGATTAGCATTACATGCAATGAGTTTTAATTTTCAGTTGTAGGTTTTTGTATGTAATTACTGTTGTAGGGATGAAGGGTTGTTGTTTCTTCAATGTATATATGTGGAAATATTTTACTGAGTTTTATTTTTTTCTGCCAAGTTCAACTCAGGTAAATGCTTTAATAAAATGTAAAGCATATGGGAATAGGATGAAGAGAGAAGGTGAGAGAGAAGGATTTATGAATGTAATTCTAACATACTTTTTAACAGCACTGAGTTCTAGTGTTATATGAGGGCAGATGTTTGCAAAAGCTATCAACGCTGTAAAAATGCTTTTAAAGACCTTTGGAAGTAAAACTGCCTTCCTTCTTTCCTTCCTCAAATTTCTGACTAGTACGGTTTCTTATAGCAGTGATTTTTAGTAATATAGGTTGCCATATACAGTCAGTCCAGTACTGATTACGTTTGGTTTTACTTTTCTTTGCATTAATTTCTTAGAATTAATTTCTGGGTAGCTATCTTAAATTGTGTTTGTGGACAGTAGTTGAGAGGTGAAAATGTTCTTGATGTATTCTTGTAGACAACATCCTAAAGTAACACTGTAGCTGATTTTTCTTTTTTATGTTGGAATTGCTATATCCAGTTAATGTTTTACCTAGTGGCATTGTAATTAAGACACAATTTTCAAATTATTTACTGTAAATTCTGGTCATGAAAAAGTGCAAGGAACACAAATCGTGAGATCATATGATTATAAGTATTTCAACCCTGAAGTTTACAACAATCTACTCTATTACTAAATAGGTAGCAAACAAATAGTATTAAAAAACAGACTGTTAGTCTTGGATCCAAACACCCGTTGTGTAAAATTTTTATTTTTAAAAAGTCACTGTAGCATTTGGATTATGAATTCAAAATGTTGTTTCTTATTCTTAGTGATGATTGAATTAAACTGTTAGAAGTTGAGATGCTGTTGAATTATACTTCAGATCAAAGACATAAATTGGCTCAGAAATTTACTTTGTTATTGTTAGAGGCAGAATCAGTTTTCAAAATCTTAGTCTATTACATACTGATGAAAAGATGTAAAATATGAAATAATGGATACAGTGCTCCATTTTCTTTCTAAAAAGTCTGAATTGACCTATTGTACAGATGAAACATTGATTCACAGTCCTGATAAGATCTCAAATGTCAGTATTAGGCAAATAACATTAAAGGGTAGGAGAGAGGAGAGAAAATAATTCTGTCAGTCTTAATTTCTCTCTCTCTTTTTCTGTATCACTTCACAGAACTTGTTTTCTTGTCAGTATGCTTACTGGGAGGCAGGAATATCACGCATCCTCTGTGGTGAAGCAGATATCTCTGAGTTTTCTTGAAGATCCATTCTCTACAGGCCTTGAGGTTCTTTGGCTTTTTGGAAAGCACGATCAGATTGAAGTGGATTTAGACCAGGCTACATCTTCCCTCAACATTTAGAAACAGCATTTCTGAAGTCTTCTGTCAATTTGGGTAGTTGCCCCAGCGTAGGAACTTTTGAAAATACATTTTCAAGTTGTTTTTGCAGTTGCACATATTAAAAATGTTCAGGTATGCTGGAGGATTGTGGTTATGAAGGATTAGGATCTGGAGCACTGTCTTGAGTACGCCTTGTTCAATACTGGCTCTCTGGTACTCTGCTTAGTCACAATGAGTAGAAGCTGAGCTTTTGGAATAGAACAGATTCTGCCCATTTTAAGTATCTGTGCAGTATGTTGTGACTGCCATATTGCCAAAACAAGGCTTTGCTTTTGGTTGAAGCTTGGTCATTGCTGTCTGTAAGGACCCTTTCTTTCCATTTGGAAACCTGCTAATGGCATTGTTTCAAACTAAGAAGCCCAAAAAAATCGGATTAGATTTCAGAAACGGTGGAAGCCAGGTTTTTGAGAAAATGGAGAGTATTGTTTTGCTTCGTTTTGTAGTTCTTCCTGTCATGTAACTCTCTTTGGCCAGTTTGGTGGTTGACCTTAAGGTTTTCTCAACCTAGAGTTGTTTGTTTGGTTTATGATGATATTTAAGTTCTTCATATCACTGAGAAGGGGACAGAAAGCTGAAGGTCACTTGAAAGAAGAAAAGAGTTTTGTTTTGTTTCGTTTTACCCTAGAGTAAATTCTCTAAGTGTCCTGGAGAGGTGGTTTATCTCCTTCCTGTGGCCAGAGAGTCAGAGTAGTCTTGATGCTAGACAGAAGACAAGACACTACAGGTAGAGTGAAGCTAGTGGGCAATACTATAGCTGAAGTTGAAGTGAGCAATACTAGAAATCCAAAGGATCCTCTGAAGAAAGAGATAGAAACACTTATATCTCTTGACATTTTCGTTTTTCTTAAAAAGATCCATTTGAATTAAGATGCTTTTACAGATATCCTTATGAAATAACGTTTACTTACAGTGCAGCACTTTCTTCACGTACTTCAATTTACTGCTAGGCTAGGAAAAAGCACAGTAGGTAGTGTGAGGCAAGCACGAGTCATTTCAGCCTCTTTCAAAGCAGTCAACCTATTTGAAAGCAATGAAGAGAAGAGACTTTTTCTTGCAATTGCCCTCACTGCTATCATGACCCTTCTTTAGTTGAGAGGGATCTGATGGTGATTATGGTGATTATATTATCTGATGGTGATGGTGATTCTTGCTAACTGACCAAAGAGGTAAGGAGTGAGGAAGGAGAGTGGCAGATTACTCTGTAAAAGAATGTGCCTGGAAGCTTAATTGCAATAATATTTTGAAGTAGTTAATTTCCATTTCCAAAGCAGCTAGAGCTTGAGTGCTAAATAAATAGGTATCTGCATTATAAGTGTCCTTTAACCACAGTATTTAACTGCAGATAAAGCTTTGGAACCTGTCTGTGTTGCTGTAAGCTTTTTTCTTTCACAACAATCAATGTTGGTGAAAGAGAAGAACTTCTATCAATATGTACACCACCCCTACCAGCAGCACCCCCTGTTCTTTTTCTTAGTTCTTTACAGAACGTATGCTTTAATATGATGGAGAGTGGCTGATTGAGAAACTGTACTATTTTTTGTGCTTTTTCTGACTAGCCTCCTATAGTGCCGAAAGTATCTAATGATGGAGATACTTCCAATTTTGAAGCTTATCCTGAAGATGACTGGAATAAAATGCCTCCAGTACCCCCTAAAGATTTAGAAATTTTCAAGAACTTCTGAATGCGACATATGCAATGGAAGAGGTATGTCCAAATGTCAGGAGCTTGCTTCAAAACATTGCAAATCTGTGAGTGAGAGCCTTGTGCAGGAATTACATCTTCTGATTAATAATAGTGATTAATGCTTCCATACAGCTCTTAAAACCAACATGAATTGGCCATAGTAATAGACAATATAAAGTAAACTCTGAATAATATGTTGTAAAGCAAGCCTGCTGAATGATAGAGGTAATTTATATCATAGGCTTTGCTGTTCCTATAGTGATAGTTATCCACTTATAGATATTTTTTAAAGTCCTTTCATCCTTAAAATGTTTTTCAATAGCTTGTTAAAAGCACATATCTAGATTAATTTGACACATAACAGTCACGTTCGTTTCTTGATTGTAAGTTTTTTGTGTTAAGAGTGAAGACTTTTTTTAGAGGAACAAGGTTGTTGAATTAATTTTATACCCTGGATTCTGTTGTACAACAATGAAAGGCTGATAATTTACATTCAATTCACATGCACTGTGTTGTGGTTTATATTTTTTTTTCACTGCTTTTTGTCTTAGTAACTGGAAGGAAACTGAAGCGAAGAGCAAGTCTGAAGAAAAATGGATTTCATGTTTCAATGAAGACCACCTTTGTGAATGAGAATGATACTGCATTCAGATATGAATATGAGAATATCTTATATAAGGAATTGGAGGCAGGCAAGAATAATTTTTAGCTGTAAACATTTGGCATTAGTTTAGTAAACTGTAATATTGATGGTCTACTCTGAAGTAGACTGACTAAAATGGTGTATTAGGATTTTTTTTTAAGTTATGGTTTAGTTAAGTTTCCTGCTATTCCCAGATCCTTTTTGCATAGTTAACTCATAGACTTAATTTTATAAGTTTATAATAAACTTGTGTAATTAAAAGCACAAATTAGTGTATATGTATATAATGAATACAATACAACTAAAGCACAGGAACTGTGCAAAGATGTAAATTTTTGTATTTTGCAGAGTCTATGATTTTTATTTTTCAAATAATGTTTTTCAAGAAGTTCTCTAGGGATAAAAATCTTAAAAGGAAAAATGAGTTTTTCATCATCGTGTATACATTTTATAATTCTTTGTAAAAAATAAAATAAAAATAATTAAGTTTTAAATAAGATTTGTACCTAAAAATTCCAATGCCTCACACTTGCAACCATAGTACTTGAAAGCAGAAAGACAAGGGCATGTTTTATTGTTAAGATGCATCTTAATGGCTAATCAATGAAGTTCTGTTACAGTGATGTCTCTATAAACCAGGATATTGCGTGACAGTAGACTGTCTGAAAAGTAATTTCTCACATGACAACTATCTGTAAACATGCAATTCAGTGCATATTCATAAAAGGGCTCTCACTAGCTTTTAAAGGGGTTGTGTTCTCTCAAGCTTGCTGTCTTCTTCACATGTAAAGCATGAGCCATAACAAACTTTTTCGGTTATTGACATGCCTGTTGAATGCTTGGCACTTACGAATATCAGAGGGAACACTAAATGTAAATTAGAGATTGAATTTTCTGCTTCTGCTTTTGGAAATATCCTAAAGTCTCCACTGCCAGGAATTCCATATGTACAGAGTTCAAGCCTTAGATGTAAGGAATCTTTTTTTATACTTTGCTAACAGCTTTCTAGCAGATTAAATACACTGTGTTTAGGAAGTATTTGCAATACTGCTTCATTTTAAGTAGCACAAAGTAACAGTATATACATCTATATGTATCTATGTATATGAATATACATAAACATGAAGGTAAATTGTATACAATTCAAGGTTCTTTTTCATATTTCATATCATGATTCTTGTTTTAATGCAGGGGAATTGATTTTGAAGTGCTTTGATTCCAAAAAGTAAATACGTAAGTTGTTGTATTTGTATCTGACTTTTAGGAAAGCTACAATGCTTAGATTTTTTTTTTTTTTCCCAAAAAAAACTCATCAGCTCACTGGAGTTTCACAACTGTGACTAAGAGCTCTACATAAAACTACTTAATTAGATGACACTGACAGTTTCTCCTATAAACAGTTTTCTATATTTATCCAAAATGCCATGAGAAATGTAGGCCAAAGATTATTTTTTCTGAGCTAAATTCTGAATGCTTATAAATAAAGCATTTTACTAATAGCTGATAAAACTAACATGTTTGTAATTTTACTACAGATATACAGCTGGGGCCTCCTGATGGAAAAGTTACCTCCATTTTCTTCCGTTTAAGAAAGCCTTTCTCTAAACAATGCAGAGGTGTAGTAAAATAGTATGTGTGCTTTGAAAGCTTGCAACTTCTAGCTTATTAGATCTATTTCTTTATAAAACAAATTTAACATTTAAAGAGACTATATAACTGGCAAAAATGTACAATACGTAGGAGAATCGTGCTACTTCAAAGCAGTAGCTCTGGAACATTAGAGTCATCTTGATGTTACGAAGTGTCACAAGCTGATGGCCCCAGCTGATGATCAGTGAAAACTGTGTAGTCATATATAATAAAATTCAGGAAATCCATAGAAAACCATACTTTTAACACGGTAAAATTACCTTGTTCTCCTGAGAAGTGAATCTGGTCTACTTTATTTGTATCTGTGGAGTTAGTTATTCCAAACCAGTTGGAGGAACTGAAGTATGTAAAAACAGCTTACATTGTCTAAGAGAAGAAAGCACAGTTGTTTTTTTGTTTTGTTTTTTAAAGTGTAAGCTTTCAGTATTTTATGGAATTTGAGTACTACAAAAGCAGTTTTTTATTTAAAAACATATTTAGGACACTTGGTTGTTGCAGTACATATCATTTTTGTTTTGTTTTTCAAAATTTAAAAACTGCACTGAGTTTAGGTCTTCAAAGCTGAGGAAATGAAGTTGCGTTTGATTAATGTGCTACATTGGTGGTAAGAAGTTTTGGGTGTTTGAATAACAGGAAATAGATTTTCTTTCTACAAATCTTATCCATTGCTGGCAGTGGGTGCACTTGCTATGATAGAGACTAAAGAAACAAGTAAAATCTTTGTAATAGTGCTAATCTCTTGACTTCACGTTATTTTCAGAGCCATGTGTACATATGCCTAACTACTGACCTCGTCAACATGCTTTCTAGTACAAAGCTACTTTCAATTTTTTTAATTAAAATAATAAGAAACTTTGTTTTTGAAATGTTATCTTAAATGATCAGTTTTCTGTACAATCTTAAAACTAATGAGCTGTTATTACCTTCCCATTTTATTTATTTGCACAAGTGAGTTGGTTTTATTTCTAAGTCTTTGCTGGGACTTCATGGACCACTAACATAGTTCTATCTGAGTGCTCAAGTAGAAGTTCCCAATACACGCTGCACTAAGGACTCTGGTTTTATTTTTTTAAGCAAGCTAGAACATTTCTTCCCATTCAAGTTTCTTTTCTCTGAGGTTCATTTTATTATGATTGCTTCTGTTAATATGTGTTTTTGCATATAGACTTTTGCATCAGGACTTTTTTTTTTTTTTTTTTTTTGCAAGAGCCCATAGGTCTTTCATATTCTGCTTTGGTGAATGAGAATGTTAAACATTAAAAAAAAAAAAGCAACCTTTATTTTTGAGTTTTTTATATAAATATATTTTTAATTGCCCAATTCAAGGTTTTAAGTGATAAATGTGCATTGTAAACTTAATTGCCTTGTAACCAAATGATGAAAATGCTTCATGATTTAAATGGAGAACATGCTGTAGATTTTCCTGTATATTAGCTTGATCAATGAGTATGTGTGCTACTGAGCTTTAACTAATGTGATCTTCCACTGTAGAAAAGTCATTGTTAATTGATCAAAATATAGGTACCGAACTATGTTTAAATGGATCAACAGGGATTTTGCAGGTTTGATAGCGATTGAGATACGGCTGTTCCTCAGCCCATCTGCTTGCCATTCAGAAGAGGTGTGATTCAGTGCTTCCTATGCTATAGATTTATTTTTCAGCTTTTAATGACTGTAGCATGATTTCTTTTTTGTACTGTACTGTGTACAGACTTCCCATGTTTTGCACTTTTCTATGGCAAACCTGACTGCTTTATAAATACTCTGTTGTGGTAGTAGGTAGTGGTAATGGTAGCAGGCATTTGTGTACTACATAACCAGTTTGAAACGCTAGACTTGCAAGGTTAACTTGGACTAATGTTGTATGTTGCTGATTGCTTGTTGTAGCTCACATGTATACGTACTGTTCAAAGTTATAAAGTCAGCCCTCATTGCACAATGAAAATCACTGTGATCTGTACATAAACCCTAGTAAAATTTTATTGCTGTTTAATTTATGTAATATCTGTCAAATCTGGATTCATTTAATAAACCTTTATAACTTTTTAAATGTTTAAACCTAGTTTGCTTCCATTTATGGTGGGAGGAGGTACAGGTTCTTCATCCAATAATTGATGAGAGGAGTAGAAAAACAACTGTTCCTTCTTCTCAGGAGTTAAGTCTTTCCAGAGCAAGACACAAGTGGTGGAAAATATTTCAGTTGGCATAGTAGTAGTACCAAGAAGTGCATTTTCCAATTCATTTCAGGTAGTGATCTGATACTGAAAAGCGTTGACTTGGACTTCTCATTGAACTTTGATTAAATGACCCTAGTTGCTTTGACATTTTCACAACTTAATGACCTGAGCGCTGTCCAGAACATTCATTTCAATCATTGCAATCATTTCTTAGCACCAAAAATATTCTTATGATGTCAGGCACACTAAACTAAATCTTTTTTTCCATCTTTATCAATAACTTCAAAAGTCTGCTTTTACCAAAAAATATTTAGCTGTTGGTTTTAAATTACTTCTCCTAGTCCAGTTGCATTTTATTTCTTACCCACTAGATAGGTTAATCTTGCAGAGGTAAATATGTAGGTATAGAACTGACTGGATACAGTAGGGACAACTTAAGGGGTTTTTAACAGTTTTGTGCTTTATTTCTTCCTGGCTTAAGTCTATTTTGTGTGCATTGATGTTTTTCTCTCATTAAGCACTGTCATGTGCTTTTAAAAACTGCTAATGGAAAGCGAAGAACACTTCAATAAGCCCTGGCAAGCTTTTAGTCATGTCTTAGACATGAATCAAAAAACGGCTCAGTTAAAATATACCCAGGACACTTGCTAACATTCAAAAATTTGGTATTTGTAAAGAATTTGGTTTGGCATCTATTTCTTTTGTCATGTGGTAGAGGTTTTGTTCATTTACTCTAAGCTGAGTACTGTATGTTTTTTGGTTTTACCTGTGACTCAGAATCTTCTCCAACAAAGGTAATTTTAAATATGTTTTTTCACTAATGAAGGGCAGGTAAGTTCTGCTGGTCTGTACTTGTTTCCCTGGATCACATTCTTGTATTACTCACTGACCCCAAATCTGTCTCATCTGCATGATTCATTAACATTTTTTACTGTAAAAAGAAATTCTGAAACAATCTGACAAGAATTTTCTTCTATTCTGTGACCTGCTGAATAATTCAGTGTTAGTCCCATGTCTTAGCTCTCGATTTCACTGTTAAGTAGTAATGGTATTATAAGAAGCAGTTGAAAGCAGCTGTCACTTTTGCAGCTCTGAATCTTGCCCAGTGGTTTGTGAATCTGTATATATTCAGATATCAAACTCTTCCATCTGTGAACTCTTGCCTTCAGACTTTGAGGCTGCTTTTCACAGGGATAGTAAAAAGCATGTCTCAGTAGAAATCTATAGCTTTCCTTTCTTTTCCACTTCTTTCTGCCTACTCTCCAAAATACACTGCATGTGAATCCATGTCAAGCTTTGTATTTATCCTCTAAACCAGGAATATTGTAAAGTTTCATCAAGCTGAATTTTAAGATCTATTTTTTTCAGCTTATCCAAGTATTTTTCTACTTCTCTCCAGGAAAATTCTAAGCTGTGACAACAGGAAACTTCAGTACTAAGTATGGTGGAAAATCAGCTTGAGGGGCACTTCACTAACAAATGCTTATGTGATTGGACTGGAAAGGGAGGAGTCTATACTGGAAAGTTGCATTCTTAAAAGTACATGGAATCTCTGGTATGAGCAATAGAATCATAGAGTATCCTGAGTTGGAAGGGACCTACAAGGATCATTGGGTCCAACTCCTGGCACCACACAGGTCTACCCAAAAATTCAGACCATATGACTAAGAGCACAGTCCAAACACTTCATAAACTCCAACAGGCTTGGTGCCATGACTGCGTCCCTGGGGAACCTGTTCCAGTGCATGACAACCCTCTCAGTGAAAAACCTCTTCCTGATATCCAGCCTGAACCTCCTCTGTCGCAGCTTGACACCATTCCATCGGGTCCGGGTCCTAGACTTAACACAAATCTTAATCCCGCATTTTAGTGTTGTTTAGCTGGATAGGTCAGGAGTAAAAACAAGTGCTATGATGCCTGAGTTTTTTGTTTTCCCAATTAATAACAATTATGTGGATAGCTCTTTTTCTTACCATCTTTCAGATTTATGAAAAATAAAATCACAAAGACATTACCTACTGTAACAATAGTTTTAGCTGGCCAAGAGTGACGTTTGAGAACCTTGTCCACCACTCCCCCCATCCTCCTTGGAGTACGAAACCTGTTTACTGCAAGTTGCAGTTAGGGTTTGGCGTGCAAAAGAGGTATGCATTATAAGATTAAGCTTCAGTATCTTAGTTCTAGAGAATCTCTCCAGCTTCTTGCAAATTTTCCTTAAAGCAAAGGTGTACTTGCTGAAGAATGCATTTTTAGAAATGTTAATTATATCTAGCAACAAGGTATGGAAAGAAAGTATTGATTTATTTTCTTTGACTCTTGCATCACAGAACCACAGTTTGGTTGAGGTTAGAAGACGTCACTGGAGACTGTCTGGTCCCTCCCCTGCTCAGTCAGGGACTTCTAAAGCTGATGGCCCAGGACTATGTCCAGGTGGCTTTGGAAGATTTTCAAGGAGGCTCTATAACCTCTCTGGGCAACCTGTGCTCGGTCATCTGCACAGTAAAGTGCTTCCCGATCTTTTAGTTTGTGCCCCTTGCCTCTTGTTCTGTCACTGGGCACCACTGAAAGATCCTGTCTCTATCTACTTTGCAACCTCCCTTTGGATATTTATACACATCAATAAGATCTCTCTGGGCCTCCTCTTCTCTAGGCTGTACAGACCCAGCTCTCAGCCTTTCCCTGTCCTTTGATTGTCTGTGGCCCTTAGCTTGACTCTCTGGTATGTCTATATTTCTCTTGTACTGGGGAGTCTAGAGCTGGACGCAGTGCTCCAGGAGTTGCCTCACTGGTGCTGAGGTAAGGGGAAGGATCACCTCCTTTGTTCTCCTGGCAATGCTTTCCTTAATGCAGCCCAGGACAGTGTTAGCATGCTTTGTGTCCACCAGGAATATGCACTTCTCAACAACCTCTATCCTGGAGTCTCCAAGAAACTCACCAGCTCCTTCAGCTGCTCACAAACCTTAGGACTCTTTCCCACCCTGTTCCACTCATTATATTGCATACATCTAACTCATCTGCTTCTTCTCTTTTCCTCAGCAGGAGCCACAAAAGCCCCCAAAGCAACCTTCCTCACACCCTTCAGTAAACCTAGACACCTTGAGAGTCACCCCTCTCACCAAGGGTGCTCTCTTACTGACGAGTCTCAAGCACCACAGAGATCCTCCAAACCTTACTTCCACAGGATCCCAAAGCCTTGCATTCCCCTAGACCACCGCAAGACAGCCCCAGCCCAACTCAAGACATCCTTAGAGTCCCAAGTCTTCCTCATTCCCTCCCCCTACAACTCTCTTGTGGTCCATGAAACTCCCAAATCTTACTTTCCTCCCAAGGGATCCCAAACACATGAAGCCCCAGCTCATTCCCCCACCTTCAGAGCTCCTTAGCTCCGTCACAGGAAAACAGAATCCTTCTGCTCAACACCCTCCAGCACTCCAAGAGACCTCCAAACCTTACTTCAATCCAACAGGCTCCCCTACTCAGCCTAGGCATCCCCCAGCCAGCTACAAATCCCTCTGACCCCCACACATCCCTTGGACATTCCAACACCCCCCAAAACCATACATCTGTGCTACAGCACCTCCCTTGTTCACCCCCCAGACACCTCCGCATCCATCAGGGTCCCACCTTACCCCCATTTCTCCCTCCGCACTCCTCAGCCACTACCGACACTCATGTCAGTGCCCAGCCCTGCCAGCCCTATCCCCAGGCACCCTGCACAGGATGGAGGAGGAGGAAGAGAAGCGCCCTGAGTCCCCTCACTGCTGCTACTATGTTGTGCCAGCGTGGCTTGCCTGCTGTAATGACACTCTTGCTATTGTTAAGTCAAAAGTAAAAAAAAATCCTCTCCCCTATTTATGTCAGCTGCTGTCTTAAAAACATGATGTAGCAATCTCGATGGTTAGAAGTGGTAACTGTAATTTTTAAATTTTAAAACCTGAATTTAATTATATTTTGTGTGAAGTGGGTAATCAAAAAAAAAAAAAGTCTTAGTCTGACATGGAGCAATTATACCAGTTTGGGCTGCTTCTGTGTGATTTGCTGTGTTGTTTTTTTTTCAGTGACAGGGAGTTGTGGCAATTGAGAGCAAGCACCTTTTACTGAACCTATAATTTAGGACCACAGGCCGCTGCAGTTTCCGAGGGAAATCCCAAAACTGCTGTGTAACCTGGTGCTGTAAGCACCAAAAATGCAGAGATCTTTTATTTCTAGTGTGTGGAGCTCTAAGACATTGTAGAAGTGCTCTGTCTCTACTGCACTGATTCACTTAGCTTATCAGGATATATCACAGGAGTTTTTGTAAAGTGTAACGTGTTTCATCTTAAACAACTAACCAAACAAATCTTTGATTTGTACCTTTTTGTATCCAGCACACTGTCCATACTGTGGTTTTTGATACTTAAGAAGAAACAATGGAAAAGAGAGCTATTTTGGAAAAACAAAAAAGCTTGAATTGGATTTACATTCAAGAAATAACTGTGTCTGAACAGTCTTTATTTGTACATCTGCTATTTGCTCTATCATTGAAGGATGTAGAGAAAATAATGCCTGCTCTAGTCTCTTTGCTCTTTGTGGTGACTGCCAAGCTGTAAAATCTGCCCTTCTTCCCAGTACTGTGTAAAATGAGAGAGCTCCAGAAGCCGGAGTTTATTTCAGTTCTAGCCATTAATTAGTCTAGATTAGAAAATACTTGAGACTAAAACCCCTGAGTCAGAAAATGAGAAAAATGCTTTACAGCCATCATCATCTTCACATCTATTCTGTGCAAGTGCAAGCTGTGCATAGGAGAGTGCTGTGCTTCAAATGCTGCTCCTCATGTCAATCACTTGAAGAAAACAGCAGCTTGCTCAAGCATGCAGCGTGTCAGCCTTGAGATCTTTGTCCTGATCAGACTGTTATCATAAGCCTTCTCATTGTGCAGGACTGAGTCTGTTCTCTTTCAGCAGCTCTGAGTATGTGACCAAACAGCATTGAAAATATTAAGATTGGACTTTAGAACGACTCAGCTTTTCCATGGCAGCTTTCTTTAAGTCCACTTTTCTTAGGAATTTAAGCATTAAATTCCTTAGGTTTGATAACCTGGGCCAGGAGCTGGCGGGGCTCATTGATAGGGCTTTAAACTAGGTAAGAAGGGGGATGGGGCTGAAGCAAGGACTGTTGGGGCTGTGCCAGGGGGAGCAATGGCAAGGCCGGAGGATAAGGTAAAGGCCCAGCTGAAGTGCATCTACACCAATGCACGCAGCATGGGTAACAAACAGGAGGAGCTGGAAGCCATACGACTTGGTTGCCATCACGGAAACGTGGTGGGACCAGTCTCATGACTGGAGTGCTGTGATGCCTGGCTATAGGCTCTTCAGAAGGGACAGGCAGCACAGAAGGGGTGGCGGGGTGGCTCTCTATATTAGAGAGTCTTTCGATGTTGTAGAACTCAAGGCTAGGAATGACAAGATCGAGTCCCTTTGGGTTAGGATCGGCAGGGACAACAAGGCTAGTGTCCTGGTCGGGGTCTGCTATAGACCGCCGAACCAGGATGAGGAGACGGATGAGGAGTTCTACAGGCAGCTGACAGAAGTTGCGAAATCGTCGGCGCTTGTACTCGTGGGGGACTTTAACTTCCCTGACATATCCTGGAAGCACAACACAGCCCAGAGGAAGCAGTCTAGGAGGTTTCTGGAGAGCGTGGAAGATAGCTTCCTGACGCAGCTGATTAGTGAACCTACCAGGGGTGGTGCCCTGCTAGACCTTCTCTTCACAAACAGAGAAGGACTGGTGGAGGATGTGATTGTCGGGAACAGTCTTGGCCAGAGTGACCACGAAATGGTGGAGTTCTCTATTCTTGGCGAGGCCAGGAAGGGAACCAGTAAAACCACTGTACTGGACTTTCGGAGGGCTGACTTTGGGCTGCTCAGGACACTAGTTGGTGGAGTCCCATGGGAGGTGGTTCTGAAGGGCAGAGGGGTCCAGAAAGGCTGGGCGCTCTTTAAGAGGCAAATCCTAATGGCGCAGGAGCGGTCTATTCCCATGCGCCCAAAGATGAGCCAGCGGGGAAGAAGACCAGCCTGGCTCAACAGAGAATTGTGGCTTGAGCTTAGGAGAAAAAAGAGGGTTTATAATCTTTGGAAAATTGGGCAGGCCACTAAGGAGGACTATAAGGATGTAGCGAGGCTGTGCAGGGACAAGATTAGGAAGGCCAAAGCTCATCTGGAGCTCAATCTGGCTACTGCTGTTAAAGATAACAAAAAACGCTTTTATAAATACATCAACACAAAAAGGAGGACTAGGGAGAATCTCCATCCTTTACTGGATGCAGGGGGAAACTTAGTTACAAGAGATGAGGAAAAGGCGGAGGTGCTTAATGCCTTCTTTGCCTCAGTCTTTAGCGGCAAAACCGGTTGTTCTCTGGATACCCAGTACCCAGAACTGGTGGAAGGGGATGGGGAGCAGGATGTGGCCCTCACTATCCACGAAGAACTGGTTGGTGACCTGCTACGGCACTTGGATGTCCACAAATCGATGGGGCCGGATGGGATCCACCCAAGGGTACTGAGAGAACTGGCAGAGGAGCTGGCCAAGCCCCTATCCATCATTTATCAGCAGTCCTGGCTATCAGGGGAGGTCCCAGCTGACTGGCGACTAGCAAATGTGACGCCCATCTACAAGAAGGGCCGGAGGGCAGACCCGGGGAACTACAGGCCGGTCAGTTTGACCTCAGTACCAGGGAAGCTCATGGAGCAGATCCTCTTGGGAGTCATCATGCGGCACTTGAAGGGCAAGCAGGCGATCAGGCCCAGCCAGCATGGGTTTATGGAAGGCAGGTCCTGCTTGACGAACCTGATCTCCTTCTACGACAAAGTGACGCGCTGGGTGGATGAGGGAAAGGCTGTGGATGTGGTCTACCTTGACTTCAGCAAGGCTTTTGACACCGTCTCCCACAGCATTCTCCTCAAGAAACTGGCTGCTCTTGGCTTGGACTGGCGCACGCTTCGTTGGGTTAGAAACTGGCTGGATAGCCGGGCCCAAAGAGTTGTGGTAAATGGAGTCAAGTCCAGTTGGAGGCCAGTCACTAGTGGCGTCCCCCAGGGCTCGGTGCTGGGGCCGGTCCTCTTTAACATCTTCATCAATGATCTGGATGACAGCACTGAGTGCACCCTCAGTAAGTTTGCAGATGACACCAAGCTAGGTGCGTGTGTCGATCTGCTCGAGGGTAGGAAAGCTCTGCAGGAGGATCTGGATAGGCTGCACCGATGGGCTGAGGTCAACTGTATGAAATTCAACAAGGCCAAGTGCCGGGTCCTGCACCTGGGGCGCAATAACCCCAAGCAGAACTATAGGCTGGGAGAGGAATGGTTGGAGAGCTGCCAGGCAGAGAAGGACCTGGGAGTGATGGTTGATAGTCGGCTGAATATGAGCCAGCAGTGTGCTCAGGTGGCCAAGAAGGCCAACGGCATCCTGGCTTGTATCAGAAACAGTGTGACCAGCAGGGCTAGGGAGGTGATCGTCCCCCTGTACTCGGCTCTGGTGAGGCCGCACCTCGAGTACTGTGTTCAGTTTTGGGCCCCTCGCTACAAGGACATCGAGGTGCTTGAGCGGGTCCAAAGAAGGGCGACGAACCTGGTGAGGGGCCTGGAGAGCAAGTCCTATGAGGAGCGGCTGAAGGAGCTGGGCTTGTTCAGCCTAGAGAAGAGGAGGCTCAGGGGTGACCTTATTGCTCTGTATAAGTACATTAAAGGAGGCTGTAGTGAGGTGGGGGTTGGCCTGTTCTCCAACGTGCCTGGTGACAGGACGAGGGGGAATGGGCTAAAGTTACGCCAGGGGAGTTTTAGGTTAGATGTTAGGAAGAATTTCTTTACTGAAAGGGTTGTTAGGCACTGGAACGGGCTGCCCAGGGAGGTGGTGGAGTCACCATCCCTGGAAGTCTTCAAAAGACGTTTAGATGTAGAGCTTAGGGATATGGTCTAGTGGGGACTGTTAGTGTTAGGTTAGAGGTTGGACTCGATGATCTTGAGGTCTCTTCCAACCTAGAAATTCTGTGATTCTGTGTGATTCTGTGATAAGACAAGCCATTCAATGCTTCTTAAGTTTGGTGAAGAAATGTTATAAATAAGCATTTCAAATTGTGTGTGTAATACACGATACTTTCTCTGACCTGATTTTAATTTCTCAGTTAAAAAGAAATTTCAATTTTATCTAGGAGCATCTTCTAATTGAGATATTTGTAAAAGTATTTAACTGAAGCAGGGGTGCTAGAGTGAAACCTTCATAAGTGGTACCTTTCATTTCTACTGATTAATAGGGTTTGTATGTTTTTGAGATGTGCTGATTAAATTACTCAATTTTCCATTCTTACTCTTTGGTCAAGCTTTTACCCAACTTAGTCACACAGTTTGGAGGGGAAAAAGACAAAAGATGGTAAATATTTACGAGTAAATAAATTGGAGTGTGTAAATTGTTTCATCCTTTGTACTAATAAAATTTAGCTGGCTGTGTATAGTTAAATGCATTATTGAGGAACCACAATGTTTGTTCCCCATTAATGCATTTGTGGTTTGCTGTATATGTATATATATATATATATGTATGTTGGTTATATATGCGTGTATGTGTGTGCTTTGTTTTGTTTTTTAATTAGCCTCCCTTTTGAAACAGTGCTGCACTCCTGTGCCATGACACTAGCCTCTTCCTGCCAGTCTGTCATCATGCATGTAGTAGTAAGTCAGTCCATTAACACAAGTGATCTATGAGAAATACTTCCCTGCTGTGAGCTGAACAGCGGATGAAAAGCACTAGTTCTGCTTATTTGAGCTGAAAATGAATTACAACAACTGAGAGTAACTGAAGTCCTTTTCTCTGCATTTGCCACTAGAGAGCAAGACTATTGCAAAATGCCATGAAGTAACACAAAAGTCAAATAACACATTTGAATCCATTCTAATATTTTGACATGAAGGATCTGTGACTCATGTAATCCCCAGCAAAACTTTGGTGATGCAAGAAGGAATGTTTGGTGATGGATCACTTGAGTAAGCGTTGTTAGGGTACAGGTCTTTTTAATTTCACTTCCTGGCTGCTGAGGAAGGGAGATTTTTTTTTTTCTTTCAAGGCAGGTCATCTATACATGAGTGGTCATTACACTTTAGTCAAGTTTTCTTGTTGATCCCTGATTTTGAGGTAATGTATTCATGGACTGTGAACATGTGTGTCAAGTCCGGAGAGTGTAGATTGTCCCTGTAATTAACTATTTTATAGTTTATTTATACCGCTGGTGATTATTAACATGCAAAATAAGACAGGTTTGAAATTAATGTGTTAATTTTTTTAAATTTTAGAATTTTACTACACTGACTTGGCAATTGAATAAATAAATTATATGAATTCAGTTTAAGAATAAGATATTTTAAAATAACAAATCTTTTGATATAAAATATTTTAATTTTTAAAATAGGGTAATACTATCAGAATAAATAAATATCAGGAAGGTGGGCTATTTAGAATTCTTCAACTGGGGATTAAAACTGGCAACTACTGAATAAGAAGAATAAAAAGAGAGGAAGTTGCAAACTATTCCCTCTTCCACCCACATGTCAAAACTTATGTAATAGAGAAGAAGTAGCTACAGCACCAGCTGTATGTGTGTCTGACAGTGAAGATGAGATACCTACAGGGCATTTCTCAAAACTTCAGTCCAGGTCATAGTGAGTGATTCTTAGATTTTCCTTCCTCTGTTGCTATACTAGACAGATCTTACTGGTGTACTTTCAGTAAAAAAAAAAAAAAAATAAAATAAAATAAAATAAAGAGAGAGAGAGAGAGACATGTTGGGGTTTTTCCTTTGCCCTAATTTGGGGGTCATTTTTTTCTGAAAAGGATCACAAAATGAATTGTGATTTGTTGTCATTCATCAGTACTCTAAATACCTTTCATATCACATTGAAGTGCAAGTCTTTGACAGAAGAAGTCTAAAAACCTGGTTTATTCCCCCCCAAAAAAGTGTTTAACTGGGCAGAAAAGGAACAGCTGAGTTAATAGTGTATCTTTTTTATCTACATTCAAAATTAGTAAGTATTTTTATGAAATATGTTGACTTGCATGAAGTTTGAAATGTCACATTTTTTAAGCAACAGATGTGTTAATGTTATAAAGTAATGGGCTTTTTTTTGTTTCTTTTGTTCCTGGATGTGTATTAAGCAAGGAAGACATCAAAGAGTAAATCTTCCAGTATAAGCAAATTTTCAGCAGAGTAGATGTCTTTGCATGGGTAACAAGTTCAGCAGCCAAACCTAGGGATGCACAGAGAAAAATGGCTTCACACGAGTGATAACCTCTCAGCCTGGGAAACAAATTTCCATTGGGCTTGTGGTGGTACGCAGTAGTTACAAATTTCTTATTTTATTTCCAGCTATAAAATAAGACGCTTCAGTTATCAAACCATGGAGCAATAATTTTTGTCAGCCATTCAAATATATTAAAAAAAAAAAACTTTTTTTTTATTATTCCAGTGCTAAAATCATGAGCTCTACAGAAACATACTCTCCTTAAAGATATTTAACTTGTCATGAGTCTGTATGTCTATTTTTTTCCGTTTTCAAATTGTCAGCAATAGTAGTAAATACAATAAAAAAGTAAAGGAGGAGAAATTTACCTTGTAATATCTTTAAGCTTCTAGTGTATTCTATACATGGAATGGAGGAGATTTCATGGTACTTGAAATAATTCAGTCCATAAATTCTTTCTCTCATCTCTGGTTGATTTTAGATTGGCATAGGTGCAAGCAGCTAAAAAGAGAAAAGCTGCAAGATTACAGAAGCAGTAATTGACTTTTAGAACATATGTTGACCAAAAGTGTGGATTTGTTTTGTTTTATTTTGTTTTGTTTTTCTCTGTATAGGGCCATAACATATGATGTATTGGAATGAAAAATAAAAGCCACCTTGAAAATCAGGTTGGAGTTACAGCACAGTTTCATTTATTGCCAAAATTTGTTACATATACTGGCTTCTTTTAGCTAGTTCATTTTAAAGACATCTATAGCTGTATTTTCCTGTATTGTTTTGGAAGCGCTTGCTTCATATTCAAGCCTGTTTCCCTGCTGCCCTGAGGGTGACATGCAGTAGAGTTCACTTCTGTTTATTCTATCAGAAAAATCTAAAATCCTGGTTCTTGTCAAGGTGTTATGGGAGATAGCAGCAATAAATTGCAGACTGAAATAATGCACAATGTTTCAGTCTGAAAGACTATAGAAGACTATGAGTGAGAAATAGACCAAAGCATTAAAATAAAATAAAATTAAATTAAATTAAAAAAAAAAAAAAAAAGGAAAGAAAAAGCCTGATCATGCTGGTGTCTTTAAAAGGATTTCCACTAGTATGTTTTAATTAAAACACTTTCAAACAAGGTCTTAGGAAATAATGATTAAGAATAAAGACAAATTTCATATTAATGTAATTTGTTTCATCTAAACAACCTATATTATTTTGCATGTTTGGAATTGGGTTTGAAATATAAATAATGTTTGAAATATAAATAAGTGATTTTGTGTGTAATTGTCTGGAAAAAAAAAAGCGTTTCTAGGTAAGAGGATAAGTGAAAAAATATATAATCTCTAAACTTTTCTAACAGAAATGTAACAGTACATAACAAATGTTTATCTGTTTATTTATAGCAAGAAGGGAAAACAAAGACAAAGCAAAACAAAACAAAAGCTGCATTACGTTTTTTTTTTCATGGTATCACCTTAGCATTTTTTTTAACTTAAAAATGGAGTATACAAAATAAAAGATCTTCAATGCTCCTTTCCTTTGACATTGTCTCTCCTCTTACTTCTATAAATGTAAAACCAAAACTAACTGCAAAACCCTACCACCCATAAAGTAGTTGATTTAAGGCAGTTGCATGCTTCTAGGGGTAGAGAGAGTATTTGAAACTAAAGAAAGAATAGTAGCATCTCAGAAATGGAAGAGGAAACATTTCCTTGGTTTGAAAATTCTCTATTTGAATCTTGTAGCTGGAGTCTTATGTGACACTAGAAAGACTTGTGGTTTCAAGATCAAATTAAGTAAATTGTTTTGTGGAGGAGACCAAAAAGGAAGAAATTGGGGAAAGTTTTGTCTTTTGTTTAAACATTTCAAATTAATGTTTTGCATACATCCCAAATGACATTTTTGGAACTGTTCCCAGAAGTTAAGAAAATAAAATATGCATAACTTACTTTATTTTAAAGAATAAATATTTTTTTTTCTAGATTTAAATTAGTTCAGTTTTAAAGTTTTCCAAACAACCAACAAACTAATAAGTTCATTATTCTCACAGCTTTAACTTCAGAACTTCAGTAGAGTTGAAACAGCGAGCAAAGGAATTTGCTCAGTTCCTTGTCTTAAATATTTTTGAGGGCTGTTTAGCTTCTGTAGACTTAATGGAGGCCTGTAGTCATGAAATTGACTACACTGTAATGTCAACCGTAGCATGCTTGTAGCTCATGACAAGCAAGTTCTTCTGCTAAAGGTGGTGCTAATTTGTCGTCTCTATAGACAGCTTTGGATTTGCAGCTGGAAGAAATCGTATCTGTGTTAAACAGCTCATGGTAGGAAGAGTGTTACTTCATCCAGTTCCATGTGTAGAATGAAGTTTCCAATAGTTCACAAACTGTTTTTTGTTTGTTTGTTTGTTTTTACCTCAGAGTGCTTTAGATAGCCATGCCATTCATCCTTGTTTCGCTCGGGTCTAGAAGGGTAGCACAGCCTTGGGCTTGTGAAGGGGACAGAAATCGGTTTAGGACCCAGCACTGCAAACTCAGTGGCAGAAAATGGGTGTGCTTATATATGGGTGTGCTGTTGCTGGCTATGCTCTGAATCCAAAGAGTACTGGATGCTGCTCAAAATATGCCTCTGTCAGTTAAAGATGTTTCACCAGAAACATTTCCACCCAGTCCTGGCTATGGTGATGCGACAAGCTGTCAGGTAGCAAAGTCATGTTACATTGTGCTTGCATTTCCACCAGCTGTGACTATCTGGATGATTCATAACCGCTAAGGAGCTCCTGTACAGCTAACTGGAGTGTAGACAGAGAGCGCATCACCACCAGAAAGCCCTTCCAGGAACCATGAGTGCAAGGAGGATTGTGGTCAGCTTGCCAGCCAACTCTTTCATCATGGGCAGGCAGGAATGGAGCACAGCGAGACCTCTTGGAAAAGAAAAAGTTACCTCAGGCAGGAAAAATATTCAAGGCAAAGGCTGCAGCAGCCATGCATTTGTTTGTTCCTTGGACTGTGTGACAGACCCTTGCAATCCATCTGAAGATGTATAGCTGTCCGCGCCCACCCCGCTTTGTTCAAGCACCCCAGCTGTATAACTACCGTAATGCTCTTGCAGGGCTCCTTGTGTCAACGGAGTAATTCCCTTTGATACTTTGGCTTTTAGTAATAAAGAGAGTGCATCTTTCCTCCTCAACTGAAAAACATGGGAATTGGCCTGGAATATATTTAATGGAAAACAGAAGATGACTGATGCCCTTTCCAAGTAATGATTTATGAATAAATAATGAATTTAATGAATATATATTATATATATATATATATATATATATATATAATATGTATATATACACACTCCTTGTTTATTTATTATTCTGTTTATGTATATACAGTAATAACACCTTTTTTTTTTATAATACCCCTCTTCTGAAATATCATGTAATGGAACAAAAACAAAAAAGCCAACAACATTACAGACAGAGTCAAGAAGTATTTGGCTACTGTTAATTAACAGAACCGAACTGAATTGTTCTTGGATGTGACTGGAGGATAGAGGAAGAATTGTTCTCTCACCTAAAAAAAAAAAAAAAGCTAAGGAATAAAATAACCACAGAAGTACTATGATATTATATACCAGAATTGTTGTATTTATTTTTAAACAATAGAAAATTGCTCAATTGTTTCAACCAGGCTTAGTTCCAAAACCTACTAAATTTGGAATTAAAGAATTGATCTCGAAACACAGGAGAAGAAAACAGACTTCCTCTCTCATTTCCAGTTTGAATTGATGAAAAGCTGGGCTCTTCTTTAGTTACCTTGGCAAGCATTAATCCCCTATGAACTGTCTTTTACTCATGGATCACAGAATGCCCTCTTCTCATATGAAAAACATGAATTTCTAATCCATTGTGTCTTGTAAAAAAAAAGATTGTTTCTTTAAAAATGAGCTACAGCACTATTAAAAACACTTTAATAGTTTTATACTACCGTACATAAAAGTAATCTCCGCTTTCAGCTTGTGGTGTTTTGTGTTTTGAATACAGTATGCATTCTAATGCTATTAATCAAAATCTTAGTAGTATAATACATAGCAATAAAAGCACAGTAAGGCACAGTGAGATAGCAAGTACATCTATAATGCACAAAGAGCTCTGATTCCTTCTGATGATCCTGATTCTAAAAGAGTGATATAGATGAGTCAGGAGATGGAGACTGCACTGAAAATTTAAGTAAACGGCTAAGAAGCTTCAAAATTTCCTTAGAAGAAAGACATTTGCACTGACATCTGGAGAAGCTGTATCTTTACTTACAAAGCATATCATCCTTTGAAGTGCTTAGTATGGATTTAAGAGCATAAGGAGGCTCAAGAGTTTTGAGACTTTGGTCACAGGACTTTTTTTTTTTTTTTTTCTCTTATCTGTGTGAGTCTGCTGAACTTTACATTTTAAAATTGAAATATATATTCTGTAATGTTTATGTTTGCAGACACTAGTGATTCTGGAAGTAAGTGATAGCATCATTAGCATTAGTGAGTGTGGTACACCTTGCTCACAAAATATAGTCCATGTAACGGGGAGTCATACAGTGGGACCATTTTCCAAAAGCAAGATGAATTTGTTTTTCTGGTATTTTCTAAGAAGGTCTAACCTAGAGTAGCAATCATAGTTTTATTCAGATGAAATCTCTGTAGCTGTTTAACTGAGTAATCATTAAAGACTCACTCTTGTATATTGAGGTCATACAAGTAGCTATGACATCTGATTTAGGAAGACTGTGGTACTGATATGCATTGCTATCCTTTTAGGTTTGTCCTTGCTCATTGAAAAATAGACTTGTCATTAAACTAACAGCACCTATAAGCTTAGCTTGTACCTGAACATGATAATGAGACTGGAAGCATTGTTGTTTGTTTGTTTGTTTGTTTGTTTGTTTTTGTAATACTTCAGGTCTTTCAAAGCACTTCACAAAAACAAGATAATCAATTTCTTCTCAGGTCTGCTGGTCGATCTTCATTAAGCCAGTCATAGTGGGTCAACATCATAATATTTCAATTTTAACTGAATGAAACATTGACTGTTAGCTCTGAGTGTGTAAATCAGTCATTTTGAAGGGAAAAATAGCACCAAAGGGTTGTACTAACACCAAGGTGCAGTGAAGAAAAAGAATAAAAAGCAAAATCCACCCCCCTAAAAAACACCATCACCACCACCAACAACAAGAAAAAAGCAAAATACAGACCTGAATGAAATTTTCTGTTTTTCACTTTCAATAGTCCCCCAGAGAAGTTGCTAGGAGGTTTTAGTGATGAAGGATAAGGTATTTATTGCATTTTTGTATCGGCCTTTATTAGTAAGGCCAATTTTTCTCCGGGTACCTAGACCCCTGGGTGAAGAAGAAGGTGATGACAGGGAGAGATGAAGCCCCTATGGAAAGCCCCCACTGGAAAACTGTAAGTGACCTCCTACATGTTTTGGATGTTCATAAGTCTATGGAACCAGATGAGAGTCACCAAAGAGTACTGAAGGAGCTGGTGCAAATTTTCGACCAGACACTTTCAATTATCAACATTCCTGGCTAACTGGGGAGGTCTTAATTGACTGGAGGCTAGCAAATATGACTCCAATCTACAAGAAGGGCAGGAAAGAACATCTTGGGAATTACAGGCCTGTCAGCCTGACCTCAGTATCAGAGAAGGTTATGGAGCTGATCATCTTGAATGTTGTCCCATAGCACATGTGGGACAATCAAGTGATCAGAAAAAAGCAACATGGGTTTAAGAAGGGCAGGTTCTGCCTGACTAACCTGATCTCCTTCTATGACAAGATGACCTGCTAAGTGGGTAAGGAAAAGGCTGTTTTGTCTGCACTGATTTTAGTAAAGCATTTAACACCATCTCTCACAGTATTCTCCTGGTGAAACTGTCTGCTCTTGGTTTGGACAGGTATACAGTTTGCTGGTGGAGAACTGTCTGGGTGGTTGGGCTGAAATAGAGCAAATAGAGCTCAATCCAGTTGGCAGCTGGTCACCAGTAGTATTCCCCAGGGCTCAGTACTGGGGCCAATTTGTTGAACATTTTTATCAGTGACCTGGGTGAGAGGATTGAGTGCACCTTCAGTAAGTTTGCTGACAACACCAAGTTAGGCACGAGTATCGATCTGTTTGAGGGTGGAAAGACTCTGCAGAGGGCTCTGGTTGGGCTGGACTAATGGGCTGATGCCAACAGTATGAGGTTCAACAAGGCTAAGTGCTGGGTCCTGCACACACGCCATGCAGCTCTACAAGCTGGGGGAAGAGTGGATGAAAAGCTGTCTGGGAGAAAGGAGTATTGGAGTATGGGTCATATGGGAGTATTGGTCAATTACCAGCTGAATAAGAGCCAGCAACATGCTCAGGTGGCCAAGAAGGCCAACAGTTTCCTGTATCAGGAATAGCATGGCCAGCAGGACCAGGAAGGTGATTGTCCACCTGTACTCAGCTCTGGTGAAGCCACACCTCAAGTGCTGTGTTCAGTTTTGGGACCCTCACTACAGGAAGTCTCTTGGGCAGGTGCAGAGAAGAGTAACAAAGCTGGTGAAGAGACAAGAAAACAAGATTTATGAAGAGCGACTAAAGGAATTGGGGCTGATTAGTTTGGAGAAGAGAAGCCTGAGGGGAGACCTTATCAGTCTACAATTACATGAAAGGAGATTGCAGGGTGTTGGTCTCTTTTCTCAGGTGACGAATGATAGGACATGAGGTAAAGGTCTTAAGTTGTGCCAGAGGAGGTTTATATCAGTCATTAGGAAGAACTTCTTTCATGGAGAGGGTAGTCGAGCTGTGGAACAGGCTGCCCAGCTATGTAGACATGGCACTAAGGGGCCTGGTTCAGTGATGTAACTCAGTAGATCGGGTTGATGGTTGGACTTGATGATTTTGAAGGTCTTTTCCAACCTAGAAGGAAAGCACATCTTTTTCTCCTGCAATGCAGTGCCTTAAGGTACAAAAGCATGGGGAAGGCAGAGGGCTGTTAGGCCACTAGATGACACATATCAGCTACCCCGCCAGAAGGACACTGCCAACCACCTGTGCACAGCCTAGGAGGATGTTTTGAAGAGTGCTTCTGTAGTGAAATGCTGCTGCCCAGCACCGCGGGGTAAGAACCCAATACCAGGGTGTCTCTGCTGTCTTTCAACAGAACATTTCTATAACAGTAGCAGAAATATGGGAGCCAAAGTAAGGAGTGGCTTTTTTCCATTTTATTTCTGTAAGATGAGAGTCTGTAAGCATGGTCCAAGGGAAAAAAATAAAAGAAAAGAAAAAGACTTGTGGGGTAGAGTTTGTGGTCTGGGGTTTGCACTGAGATGTTAAATAGCAGCCAGAGAGAGAAAGCAGAGCTCTGACAGCTAGCTGGGGGAAGAGACCAGATCTAAAAGAGCAGCAGGGTAGGAAAGGGAAGTTGTCACAGAGCCAGAATGAATTAAAAAGGAATGAGGCTGAAAGGACTTGAATGGAGAGATTTAGTTTGTCTCTTTTTGGATGGAAAAGCAAACTCCATAAGAAGGAAAAATGTTTTAAAATTGTTTTTTAGCATGTTGCTCCCCAAGAGCAGGCCTTTTGAATGGCACAGATTGGTCTGCAGAGGAGTCCCTGCATCTGGAGGGAGATGGGGCTCGGGGAGAGGTGCTGCTCACCCTGTCCGTGTCTGCAGGCAGCAAAGCTCACTGCTCTGCCAGGAACCCTGCATTTCCCTGGCTCTGGAGGATGCAAGTGCACAGTTGTGTGTGTGTGTTCTCTCCTTGCAGCCCTCTCTCAGTTGGTTGCTTTTAATTGACTTGTGGATAAATTAAATAAACACATGCATTACTGTGTAAAAACTGACTCTGCTTCTTAGCTATCAGTAATCCATTGTGCAGCATCAGAGTTGTAAGTTGGAATTTACTTCCAAACAGAAATAGATAGCTTAATGTCATTAACTGTAGTAACTTTTTATTGTATGAACCTGCATTATTTCTACCTGTGCTGTGTTTCCTCTGGGTAAATGTACCCAGTACCTTTGCGTCTCAGTATGTTCATGTACTTAAAGCTTTGATTGCTGTGTGAGATTTTATGTTTTTCAGTACTCTTAGGATAAAATTATGTAGAAATACTGTATGGGGGAAGAAATAAAAAATTATTAGAGCCTGAAGTATTAAATCTTTTTCCATACCTAGACACAGTGAAAACAACAGAAAAATTATGCAGAGCAAGCAACTGGTTTTGCAGGCTAATAACTAATAACTAGTTTTTGCTGTTAATTGAACAAAACCCTTCTGGGAGCCCTAAGATGGTTTCTGTTCTGTTTCTTACCTGCTCCATCTCTCTTTTCTTCCTGTAGATGAAATGCTGTGCCCACATGTTTGCAGAATGAAAGTCTGTTGACAGCAGTAAAGGTCAGAAGTGAAGCATAGGTCAGCTTAAATTATAGGACAATTATCTGAAAGATTTTGAAATGGGATTTGAATATCCAAAGGGATAAGCTTAGAAAAAAAAGTGTTCTAGATTCTTACTCAGTAACTGAATCTAGGACTTGTACTTGCTTTACATATTTTTTTTTTTTTCCCAAGCATAAAATGTCAGATCTTACCTTGAGATATATCTAGACCCTGTCTATTCCTGGAAAAATAGAAAGATCCATGTTTTCTAGGGACTTACAAAGTGAAGATATGAGTGTGATTCCTGAGAGGAGAACACTGATAAAAGCCTCAGCCTGCAGACAAGCTGTTATGAATTTCCTAGAGATTGCTGCAAATGAAGAATTGATCCTGATTTTCCGAAATGCCACTCTGCCTGCTAACACGGCTAGCATAGTTAGAAGATGGCTTCTTGGCCTGAGGAAAATTGCCAAAAGGAGGTACTCGGTTAGCCACATAGTAATAATTGTTGGATGATTGGCAAACTGTCAAAAATTAGATGTGGATCCATGGAAAAGAAAGTAAGTGCTACTGTTAGAAATAATGGGCATGCTGCTGTTACAGGACTGAATTTCCTCTCCTTCCTGCATTGGCAGATGGACATGCACATTGAAAGTCTCCCTCTGATCGAGAATAAAAGCCTCAAGTCCTCTCTTACAGGTTGGTAGAGTTAACTATGAAAGCACAGTCTCCCAATGAAATTGTGTTATTGTCATTTTTTTTTGTAAGAGAAAGTGACTACTTGCCCAAGAAATGAAAACAGAATTCCAGAGAGCATCATTTTCTTTGTCAGCTTTGATATCACAGTGTGTCTTCTTGAAGCTGGGTGGTATTGTAGGGGCAAGGATCTAGCATGACTGGATGAGAAGGCTAGCAAAAGCTCAGGGGATTAGAGCTTCATAGAGAGACTTGGGCTGCATCCCTGCACTGGAGATTATTTTTATACAATGCAATGGTCTAATTAGGAAACATATACCCTTGCTTTCTCAGAACCCTAACTGCAGCTGTGAGTTTGTACTCTCAGTAATTTACCTTCTTTCTAGTCCAGAGCCTATAGGACAGAAGATTTCAGATGTACTTCAGGTTCCTTTCTTTTTTATTAAATTCCTTTTGTTCCTCTCTTTCTGAGGAAATTTGGAGGACAAGGAATAAACCATTAAAAATAAATCTTCTATAATCATATAACAATCAAGAAAATAAGCAAAACACAAACAGCTTGAATAATTAAAGCTGTGTAGCCAAGCCTTAGCTGCAGGGCTGCCTGAGTCGCCCAGTCCCCCACCCACCCACAATCCCTCAGAGCCTGCCAAGAGCCAATGATCTTGAGCAGGGAGCTTACCTGCCCCTCTGCTCTCACACAGTTACAGATTCCTGGCAGAAAGGCCCCCATGAGTGGGATGTACCAGCACAAGCCTCTCCCCTGCTCCCTGAGTACTTCTAATCCTGTTTCAAACTATAGGCAGACAGCTGTGAGGTTGGTGTGAACCGTTGATTCCAGCTCATATGTTGAATGGTCCCTGTGCCCTTTCACGACAGAGGTGATCTATTAGCATTTACATGCAATTCAGTCATGGCACAGCTGCAGGATATAGCAATGCTGCAAGTGACATAAACAAGGCTGGCCCAAACTCCTTCTATCGTGTTATGTTCTCTAGCCCTGGGGTTTGCACTTGCGTTGTGTTACAAAGTCTTTGGCCAGGCTCCCTTCTTCACCGAGGAAGCTAAAGCGCAACTCCCTTAACAAAGTCCAAATCAGAATCACATTTCTGGACCGTGAGCTGGACTGCTGGCCCCCAGCCCAGCTGCTCTATGGGGAAGCATATCACAGCCTTGGAAACCACCCTGAACATACCATAGAGTAAGAAAGAGAAAAATGGCTTTCGCCTGTCCTGAACGCTCACAGCACTAAGGGGAGAGGGAAGTGCCAGAGCTGGCCTGGGCTCCTGCTGGTGCCTAGATGAAAGGCAACATGGCTCTCCCCGCACTTCTCAAATATCTGCTCCACTGATTTGGGCTGATTTTCCCCTAGAAGGAGAAATTTAGGGGGTGGAAGCTGAGATCATTTTCTGATAAAGCAAAAACATCTGTTAACCTTGAGTGCTGTCATGTCTGCATCCAGCAGCCAAGAAACCTCCATTTCTGCTCCATATTGTCACTGGGCAATACTTCGATCAGCAGGAAAGGTCTAGGGAAAACAGATTTATGGAGAACAGAGCTTTGCTGGTGTGAATAAGAAGGGCGGCTGCTCTCGCTCAGCCCTGAGGTCCCCTGAAAAGCAGGTCCTCCGCTTCGACTGGTTAGTGAATTAGTTGTGCGTGGTGAATCTTGCAGGGAGGACTCAGAGAGGGAGGGTTTTTCTGGGAAGTCACTAGCCAGGAAAAGGACCAGCAGAGGATGCAGATGGAAAACTAATGTCTTCTCACAGTTACTTTGAATGATTATATCTGTGGCTTCTTTTGGTGTGTATTGTGATGCTGTCTGTCACTGCATGGAAGTTCTGCACTGTGAAAGAGGTCTTTTGAGTAAAGAAAAAATGATTATTATTTTTTCACTATAAAATTGTCAATGAAATCCTATATATAGGGATTCAAACTGAGACTTATTTATCTTAAATTAACACTAAAAAGGAAAAATGTTCATTTGGATTGTCTGTAATTGAAATATCAGGTGGCACAATCTCAGATGTAAGTGGTGAACTCTCAGGACTCAGGCAATTGACACCCTGACTTCCCTTTCTTGCTTGTGAGAAGGATGGGCAGCCTTAAAACTTGTTTTGATATTTAATTCTACATACCTCTGTTCCTGAATCTAACCTCTGAATGGCATGAGGTGGTATTCATTTTTCATGGTCTAGGACATTGATACTTCCCTGAATATTGCTTATCAGAAATATTTGTAATTGATATCTGTTTGTATACATATGGTTATTGAGGCCAGAGAGAAAACATTTAATAATTCATTTTTATTAAATCATAGATAATGTGTTCTGAATGGAAAATTGAAACACTTTGCAGTGAGATCTCTACTATCTAACAAACCTACAATGATGTCAGTAGGATTTTCTACTGACTATTGCTGTGATTATATAGTTATTACTCTTTCAAGGACTTTTAAATATATCTCGACAGCAATGCTAACAGCTGTGGTTTCGCAAATGCAGAATGCAGTTATTATTCAAGAGATTTGACCGACTTTGGAAGCTTTCCTTGCAATTTGCTGTAATTATGTGACTGCAAGAGGTGCTGTTAAACATTTTAAGGGTCAATGAGAGAGAATTTAGTTATATTATGCTGACAGTTCTTTGCTTTCCACACATAAAGTATTAAGTGTTTCAATCCTTGAACTGATTAGTAGAAAATCAAGATTAATGTCTTACCATACTGTAAAGAGAAGGAAATGTGGGCACTGTTAGGAAAAAAAAAAAAAAAGAACCCTGATAAACTTGACAACTATAATCCTTTTGTGGGAAGGACTATGGTAACAGAGTATGACATTTTGGCTTTGTTAATGAAAAAAGCCTTATGAAATAAACCAAAACTCAGATGTTTGATCACTCTAGAGTGACATCATACAGGCATTAGCTGACTCCACGTATCCTAGCCTTACATACGCAGGACTTGCTGTGGAGGAGGGTAGCTAAAAACAGCTGCTTTGCCTCAAGTACTCCAGATAACAGCTTCTCAAAACAATCTCCTGGTGAGCAGGGAACTTGTTGTGACTAAGTCATTTTTAGTGGATGTTTCATCTATTTGTCTAATTTTGAAAGCTCTTCTTTCTTTGGGATTTTCTAGTGCAAGAATCGTGAAAGACAAATAATGTTGTTTGCATTATGAATTATTGTTGCTTTGTCTTTAACACATGATTTTACAATTTGTATGTGTGTGTTTATCTGCTTTGTACTGTTCAACACAGATGGGTTGACTTTGTGGCCAGAGCTCTTGTATATGTCACGCAAATAATTAACAATAGTGCCACCCACCAAGAAATTTCAGTGTCCTATATATTCCAAATCACTGTCATGAGGGCAGTGGGATTGGCAGAAGGATAAAATTACTTGATGAGGGTCACTCAATTAAATGTTTAAAAAGTTTAAATTAAGCCTGCAATCCTAGCCTCCTGACCTCCAAACCCTTTTTCTTCTCTAATGGACCTTTTGTTAATACCACATGATTCATGAGCACAGTAGGAAAAAAAAAGAAAAAAAAAGAAAAAAAAAAGAAAAGAAAAAAAAGACACTATGTAGCTTCAATTTCATTATATCTTTGTTAAAAAGAAAAATAAGAAATATGATGGAGCTGAGTCACCAAAGACTTCTGCACATCTGAGAGAATTCTTGATAATCACTTAGGAATGCATTCTATAATGGTTAAGAGTATCCCATTTTGACATCCTTTCATGTATGTGGAAAATATGAAAATGGAAAATAGATGAGATATGTTTCAGATCACATAGTAGTAAAGACAAATTTGTTACACTTACAAACTCACTGAAAACATAACTCAAAATCATGGGATAAAAATAGTGGTCTTCTCTGTCACTTGTAGAAGAGCTAACCAAAACTTGTACTATTTCCTGATTTTCTTTTTCTCTTTCTCTTACGGTCTTTTTCCAAAGCTTTTTAGCGTGCACCTGCCATTGTGTCTTGGATATATTGATTACTAACTACTTTTTCATGTCCCTATGGTATTTTACTTAGAATATCTTCTACAATCACAAAATGAAAATGTATATAATTTGGGGGAAATAATGAAGCTGACCTTCCTTGATTTCCTTATATACTGCTGCCAAAGACCATAAAAATTATGATGATAAATACAAATTCAGAATTTCTTAGCCAAGGTTTTATTATGAAAATGCATCAAATTCCACTGAGATTATATTCAGCTGTGTAATTGCTTTGTTGAAAGTATGAGATAGAGCAGGTGGCTAGGAACAGAAATGGTTCCATTTGCCTCATTTGTATGTGTGTTTACACAGGAAAATACTCTTGATTTGTATACAAAAATTGTACAAAAGGTCAGACACTCCCAGAGTCCATATACAAGGGTAGAAAAATGTAACAGCATAATATATATATATATATATATATATATATATATAAATGTAAATCTCTAGTCCTAAAACCAGAAAACCTTCTAAAAATACAGAATTTCAGCAATAGCTTTAGGCATTTCCATGCTTACCTCCTAAAAAGCATTATTCAGTCATTAAAATCAATATTCCAATTAATATTTTCCCACAAACTTCTGCTTTTTTTTTCTGGTATTTGCCTACCAGGCATTTAAACCTGATTTAGCCACCACATTTGAGACTGCAGAGGAAGAAAACAGGAGTTGTAGGAAGCAACCCACCAGTGACCTATCAGGTTTCACTGAAACTGCTGTGTGGGATTAAGTAGGGAGATTGCAAAAAGGAGAATGGAAAAATCTATGCATCTTTGTGTCGTGAGGCAATGTCTGATAGTTAATTCAAGCCTCTGTAGACTTATATATGGCTTGTCGCACCAACTGAGAATTGAGATTTCTCTGTCTGGCTGAATCACACAGCTTTTGAGGGGATGAGAGGATTTCTGATATTTATAGCTGACTTGATAACAGCCTAAGTGTGTTCTGCTATTGCCTTGGTTTCACAATAAATATGTAGGTGGTGGGTGGGTATTTCCAGTCAGTGGTGTCTATGCTGTGTTTAGCAATAGCCACGTAGCTGTAAAAATAACCAAGCCAGACTTTCCTGACAGTTCTCTTCCCTTTATGCTGAAAGCAAGGCAAAACATATTCATTGTACTTCCTACACCCTAGGCATTATTTTAGTGACTTTCTTTTTTAGTATCACACACCTTGGTTTCCTTTCACACACAATCCCCTATCCAGAAAAGACTAGATGCATAATAAAATCATTAGACAAAGCCACTGGTGATGGCAAGTCTGGAAATAAATATGACACCCCTGGTGAGGTGCTCTTTGGCTTTTGTTACTGCAAAAAAGACAGTCTCATCTCCCCTGTTTTTCTTCATCTTCATGACTTGCAGATCTGCCTTCACTCACAGGGACTCACACCTCCCATAGAGTTCTCTCTTCATCTTTTAGATGATTCTGACGAGTTGTTTTGAATCAGAACCAAATGTCTGTCTCAAGGGAATTACAGATGCTCTTGAATGGGCTTTGACTGTTAATCCCTGGATACACTCCTAGGTTTGGTCTGACTTTGAAATAAACAGAAATACAATAGTACATCCCCTCTCAAAAATTCACCTTTGCTTTGACATTGGCAGTTGGAGTGGAAAGGGCACAAGAAACCAAACCACGTTTATGGAAGTTGCAGCTTCAGTCTGCAACAAGATGTCCAGTAGCAAGTAACATATACTAAAGAGATAAAATTTTTATGCTGATGATATCAAAAATGGAATGAAGTCTCACTATTTGGGGTCTGTGTCTGTTGTGATTCAACCTGTTTTCAAATCGGGGAATGGTAGTTGCAGAGAGAAGAGATTTACTAGATCAGTTGGCACATCTCTTTGCCAGCATAGGCATGCTCCCCACAGCACATTTTCTGGTGTTAAGTCTATTTTTAAATGTGTTTTCTACCAATTCCTTATGCTACCCTTCCTTACTTAGAGTTGATCTTATTGTCAGGAGTTTTTTTCTATATGTTCAAGTGTTTACTTTTTCAATTCCATCCCATTACTCCTAATAAACTCCCTCATACCGTGTTTAATAACCTCTCTTCTTACTACCTCCAAGCACACAGACAGTTATGTTTCCCTGTAGTCAGAACTTAATCAACTTCCACATACTGAAGACATTACTACCTTCCAGGGTCTTTTATGCAGAACAATTGGCCCCGTGTCTATATATATTTTATTTTTTTTTTCTGGAAGAAGCCAGTCCTTGCACACATTTGTGACCTGGCAACATTAGTCAGAGCTGCTAAAAGGTGTTACAGGCAGAAGAGTGGGCCAGAGGACATCCATCCTACTAGAAGGGAGGCATGGAGAAAGAGAAAGAGGGTATTTTTCCCCTTCTAGCATCCAGAGAAGAGTTTGGGTAGGGGTGGCAGGGAAGGGAGACAAAAAGAAAAAAAAAAAAGATAAAAAAAAAAAGATAAAAAAAAAGAAAAAAAAAAAGAGAGACATTGGTTCTCAAGGTTATTCTTCCTTATGACTTCTCATCTAGATACTGAAGCACTGGGCCATTAGATATGGGGGATGCTAACGCGTCCATTTTGCCCATAAAGGGCAAAATCAATTTTAGGCAGATCATACCAAAAAAAAAAAGAGCTCACAGAGATATCTGTGACAGGTTCTCTATTCATCAGAACAAACATTTTGATGTTTTGGGACAAGAGTATGTCCCAGTGACATAGGAAAACTCCTTAGTGTTGGGATTTCCTACTAGACACCTCAAGTAGCTCAGCCTCTAAGGCTATATGTATTTCTTGCTTGGGTGCCTGTGCATTTCACAGGAATGCTTATTGCTGCAGCTGTTTGACTTTGCAAGATTCGACTCTCCAACCTTGATACCAAAAATAACTGCTCTTGTGCCTCCCAGATGAATGTCCTAATCATTATGCTATGAAGTGACACTGTCACTGTGTTTCTTCATGCTTCCTCTTGCAGTGTGCTTTAAGGGATTTTTATGCACGGCTTGAGTGCAGAGCCTGCGCTCTCTCCTTAGGCTTCATGGCCATTTTGGCTCTGAATCCTTCCAGGTTAGGAGACTTTCAGTGCTCTCACACTCAGGGATTATTTCTGTGCAGGAGTGTGCTCAACAGAAACTTTCTGTCTTTATATCCTCCATGGGCTGTGTTTAATGAAAAAAATGCCTTGCGTTTACCTTTAGCAGAGGCTTCTGGTTTTTAGAGAGTTTTTTCTCATAATAAAAGGCACTTAAACACCAGAATGCAGGACTGAAGACAACATTTTCCTGTAAATGCCTCCCTACTCACAGGATTGTATTTTTCATGATAGTGATTGAATTTACCTATTTTTTCCATGAGTTATGGAGGGAGGTCTCAGTGCTCTCTGTTGTCACTTCCACTGGGACACAAAGCATTAAAATCCACCTGAATGTTGGCACAGGACATTTCTGTCAAGTGGCTTGGTTCACTGCAGAGAAAACAGTTTTATTTGATTTTAAATGTATGAAGTCTGCCTTTATATCAGGGTCTATAAATAAGAGCTACATCCCTATTTTTCTTTTGTGAATACAAAAGTGTCAGAAAATGAAAGCAGGTGAAGTAAAATACATTATTATTATTATTATTATTACTACTACTACTACTACAAATTTTGACATATATTTTAGTTCCCCAGTTTAACTGTCCACTTACCCTGTAATTCAGGTTGTCATGTCTCCCAGGTAACAACCATGTCCTCTTTCTGTTTTCTAGCACACTGGAAGATGATAGTATATTTTTAGGCAGTAACTATAACAAAAGGATAAATTAAGAAACATATTCAAGAAATAGGAGAAAAGGTCTAACTAGATGTCATTGTGTTAAAAACACTTCTATTCATGGCATCTTCATGGAGCTGATTGTTTTTCTAGCATAACACTAAGTAAAATGAAAATAAATTGTAACCACTTGCATTGTTTTGTAGCCCAGAATGTAACTTAGGAAAACAATGTGAGATCACATTCAAAATTACTTAATCTTCAAAAGAAGATGAAGTGTCACCAGACCTAATCCATCACCTAGTCATCTAGCAGTAAAATAATGCCTTGTGTGTATTTACTACTCTGTCTTTCAAATCCTTTGTATTAATACAGAATACATTTCTTTTAAATGATTAAAGAAATATTGAGCTGAGTTTCATTGGAGAGGTTTTGTTGTATTGGAGAGAATAATAACAACCATACCCATTTCTATCCTTATGATAGAATTGAAATATTCTGAGGGTGGAGGAAATGTCTGGAAGCTGTTTAATGTAGCCTGGACTTCTTTTTTTCATTTAAACTGAAGGTTGAGCTGTTCAGTCATGAATGAGAACAATTGCGGCTTTAAAAAGAATGCAGTTGGGAAGGTTGGCTTTTACTGGCAGTTTGTGCAAGGTCTGTGCTTCCAGCATGCTGTCAGAAGCAAGTCTGGAGTGACTGAGGAGCTGGACCAGCTCCTTGGTGTTGCGTAAATGCAGATTTGGTATTCCAGTGCACAGACTGTGATAATGGCACCAGCCCAGCAATAATCGAAGACAGACAGGAAAGAAAGAGAAGGGAGTCTCCTCTAAAAAGGGCACTATAAAAATTGAATTATAAACCAGAATGCACAGATTCCACTTGGCTATATGGAAAAGCCCACTGTTTCTCTGTTGTTGTAGTCAGGTTTTAATTAAATGTAGGTTCTGGTTATAAATTTTATGGCAACCGCATCTGGATGGTTTCTTAACACTTAGGTAAAAGACTAAAGGTATGGCTTTCCTAAGGTTGCAGAAGGAAAGTTTTGTATAGCATTTTGGCTGAGTTGAAGCTTCTGTAAAACCAAGAATTAAAAAGAAATCTTCAGCAATTTACTGACTTTTGCTGACCAAAACTAAGGTTAAATCTATTCAATCATTTAATGTCTCTCTCTTAATGGAAAGTCACAAATGTGTAGGAAATAGTTCCCATAATAGGAAAGCAAAAAATATTGGCCCAGTTAAAGCACATTTAGATGCACTACAGCAATATCCTGAAGAAGAAAACACGGCAGGCAGCATTGTTAGCATTTCATTATTATTTACATTACCATCACCTCCCAGTGAGATCCCATTGTGGTAGACTTGCTTAAGCCTGTCCCTGAGTAACGGTGACCTGCTCTCCACCAACCTCTTTTCCAAAATAGGGTTCTGTAAAAAGGGAAACATAATCTTTAACCAAATCTTTACTAGACTCCTCCATGTCTTTTTTTTTTTTTTTTTTTTTTTTTTTTTTTTTCTTTAACAGAAATGACCACCTGTTATGAATATACATGTATATTGTAAGGGAATAAAGGTAGTCATCATGGGCAAATCAAGCCTACACAAAAGGTGTTATTTCTGAACAGAAGGGATGTCTACATAAACATGTTACATTGTTTTGTGAATTTCCTTTCTCATCTTGACCTTTTATTTGGGGTCTTACACTCAGTATTCAGTAAACTATTCTTTCTTGGTGATGCTCTTCTCCCAAAGTATACTTTAATATTATAGAGTTTTTCACATGGAAGTCAGTAGTTATAATATTTCGGGTTGTCATAAGCATGAAGTCATTGTCCAGAGTGTGCAGTGAAAAATCTTTCTCTCCTAACGAGACAGCTTTATCTCAGAACAAGATTCTGAAACTCCCACTTACCTTGTAAATTACTTAAATGCTGTTATATGATGTTTAGATTTCTGTAAAGAACCAGTCATATATTGCAGGCCTTAGAAAACCCTTTTGTCCTGTGGGTTGAACTCATTAAATAACATGAAAAGATCTGAAATACCTTCATTTTATTATGGGATTTCCAGAATCTTAACATATGGAGGAGTATACTTGTCAGAGGAGAAACAACAGAATCTGTGATTATACCACATAAAGTAAACAGAATAGCTTACTCAATCATTTTATTAGTTCTTAAAATGGAAATGTTCAATGAAATTAAATCCTGTTATTAATCATGTTTGTTTTCCTTGCAATGCAGCAACAAAACTGGTTAGACCCTGTTCTGCTATGTTTCATACAAAGATGGACTCACCCTAGAGAGCTCACAGCCTCTATGAATAATGCATAGATGAGCAAGCCACATAAAGAGAATAAATAAATATGGAAAAACTAATGGAGAAAACAAATGAACTACATAGAGAAGGCCAATTCTTTACAGGCATTAACTTTGAATCCTTGCCTGTCATTATCTATTACTGATAGACTCAGTCATGGGTTACAGAGAAGTAATTTGTTTTGACATTTTTGTAATTTGATTCCTGATGTTTGTCTGATCTTGGCAGAATGGTAGACAAGTATGTAATGCATAAAGTTTCTAAAAGCTTGGTCAAGATATTAGGAATGAGTTACACAGGGCACATATGACAAGAAGATTTTTGTAATTGACTTCATTAGATCCCTTGCAGCTCTGGTCCAGTGACCAATTAGGATTATTTAGCTCATTCCATCTTTTCAGCTATGGGACAGAAGCAAGCCATACAGGAGTCCTTGACCTTAGGGCTTCCCTAGGAACTTGCACTCTGTGCAGAAAACGTGGCCTCTGGCCCTGACAGAGGGCTGCCAATTGTAAAGCTGCATATTGAAAAACAGTAATTGTAGCTTAGTCAAATCTATGACATCACGATGCAGATTACCTGGCACTTACAGTGATAGTACTTCACCAGGAGTCTATAAACATGGCCCCTAAATATTCACAAACAGCTGCAATAGTATCTTACAGACTTTCCTTTCTTTATAAAGACTTCTGAATTAAAGAAAACTTAGTATATTTGAATTTTATAGCACACAAAGCACACAAAGACATCTACATCTCACCCACTCCAAAATAGCTGTTAATTAATTGAAGCATTGTATAACGTTTTTCCACAAAATTTGTGCCAAGCTCCCTTTTGATCTATGTAATATTTCTCACGTACATTGCTGACTCTAATTAAAAAAAAAGGGGGGGGGGGAGGGTGAGAGGGTATAAATAACACAGAGGTTGAAGTGGAAAAAGCTTTTTTTTTTAGTTTTAGTTTTTTTTTTTAAGTAAAATTACTGATAATCAAATAACTAGATTTATTGTGCTTCAAATCAAGGACTGACATTAAAGAAAAGAAACATTAGTATTAATACCTTTGGTTTAATTGTCTTCTGAAATACTGTGGAATTCTTTGAAGAAAATTCCCTTGCCTTGCCTTGCCATGCATTGCTGTGCTTCACCTTTGCCATTGCCTTTTATAAAGGAGATATCATTAACATCTGTTAAGTACCAGCTCTAAGTCAATAGAGCAGATGTAAAAAGAAGAAAAATCAGAGGAGGAAAAAAGAATCAGAAAGAAAGTCTGAAGCCTTCCAACATATACTTCCAACATATACTTTTTACAAGAGCTATGCTTGGATTGAGGCTATGACCTCATCAGCATCCTTCATAGGCTGTCTCCTCTCCTGGGGATCTCTTGGAAGTTTTGAAGTACCTGTCTGTACAAATCAGGCTCCTGGGAAATGGTACATACCAATATTTTTTCCAGGAGCTAATGTCTATATCCAGGAACTGAAGAGGACTGTCAAATACCTATGAACTAATTAAGAAATTTAAAATGTTTGTGTTATTAAATAAACATTTTCGCTCTTTATTGATCCCCAAAGATGAGGACAATTCAACAGTTTTGCTATTTTTTTTATAAAAACCAAAGAGAAACTCTCTTTTCATTTGAAAAATACAAATAAATTCAAATAATGTAAACTGCAACCTCTACCACTAAATTTAGGAATGTTATGCAATGCATTAAAAACAAAAATCTTTTTCCAACAGAGATCGATTATTTTATATGAACATTAAAATTGGTGTGGTTTTACTGCTTTCCTCTGCTTTAACAGTACAATAGACCCTCAAGCATAACAGAGAAGGGTAACTCAGAGTGATGTCTGCTTTATGTTCCTGAAATAGTTACCAAGAACAGTAATGAATGTGATCTCAGTGGATTCATTATAAAGGATATTCTAACGAATTTTCTTTCTTAAATAGCTGGCTGGCAGATGAGCATGGATACATAAAGAGGAAAGCTAGTGGAATGAACATACAACAGTATCCATTGTTTGGATATTGTTGCTAACAATATGTTCATGCCTGTTTTGTATGAAGCCTCCCAGAATGCAGTATTTCAGTAAAATGCAATGTATTTCTTTACCCTGTGATGTTCCTTCCTTGAAAGTTGGGAAATGGGTAAGAAAAAAACCAAGACCTTAAAATAATAACAAATGGAGTGAGAACCTTTATAATCTTCAATATACAGGTATACTCATACAGTTACCTTTGAGGTTTATTTTTTTTAATTATTTTTTATTTTTATTTTATTTTCTGAGAGGGTTCCTTGGAAAGTTCCTAAGCCCTTCCACTCAAAATTTCTGAACTGCTATGCTGCAGTAATTCTCTTCTTTTACTTATGACCATCTTACTGGAAAAGGAATCTTCATTTTCTATCTGTCTCAACTTTCTTAGTTTTAAACAACAACAACAAAAAAAAATAATAGCTCTCTTTCTTTTAAATTCAGTTAATAAAGCAAGTAAAATTTCTCAGAAATCATGTAGGCAAGCTACATGAATAAGAGAAGGAGAAAGCTGCTGCTTTAAATAAAATTTATATATTAGTGAAGACTGTTTTCCATTTGCACAAGAGTTTTTTATCTGTGTTCACTGACCAAGTTCCCTGCTATTGTAAATGTTCTGCACCTCACTGAAGACAGTGAAGTGCTCCCAGTTGAGTTCACTCAAAATTAACACTTCCTGAAACCTTAATTTTTACGGATGGAATTAAGAGAACTGTCAAGGCTGTTTGTACTTCAGAGCTTTCTTAGGCCTTCTTGACATAGTTGAAAAGAAATTCATCACTAAGCTCATGGCAGAGGAGCTGGCCAAGCCCCTATCCATCATTTATCAGCAGTCCTGGCTATCGGGGGAGGTCCCAACTGACTGGCGGCTAGCAAATGTGACGCCCATCTACAAGAAGGGCCGGAGGGCAGACCCGGGGAACTACAGGCCGGTCAGTTTGACCTCAGTACCAGGGAAGCTCATGGAGCAGATCCTCTTGGGAGTCATCATGCGGCACTTGAAGGGCAAGCAGGCGATCAGGCCCAGTCAGCATGGGTTTATGGAAGGCAGGTCCTGCTTGACGAACCTGATCTCCTTCTACGACAAAGTGACGCGCTGGGTGGATGAGGGAAAGGCTGTGGATGTGGTCTACCTTGACTTCAGCAAGGCTTTTGACACCGTCTCCCACAGCATTCTCCTCAAGAAACTGGCTGCTCTTGGCTTGGACTGGCGCACGCTTCGTTGGGTTAGAAACTGGCTGGATAGCCGGGCCAAAGAGTTGTGGTAAATGGAGTCAAGTCCAGTTGGAGGCCAGTCTCTAGTGGCGTCCCCCAGGGCTCGGTGCTGGGGCCGGTCCTCTTTAACATCTTCATCAATGATCTGGATGACGGCATTGAGTGCACCCTCAGTAAGTTTGCAGATGACACCAAGCTATGCGCATGTGTCGATCTGCTCGAGGGTAGGAAGGCTCTGCAGGAGAATCTGGATAGGCTGCACCGATGGGCTGAGGTCAACTGCATGAAGTTCAACAAGGCCAAGTGCCGGGTCCTGCACCTGGGGCGCAATAACCCCAAGCAGAGCTACAGGCTGGGAGACGAGTGGTTGGAGAGCTGCCAGGCAGAGAAGGACCTGGGAGTGATGGTGGACAGTCGGCTGAATATGAGCCAGCAGTGTGCTCAGGTGGCCAAGAAGGCCAACGGCATCCTGGCTTGTATCAGAAACAGTGTGACCAGCAGGGCTAGGGAGGTGATCTAGGGAGGCCCTGTACTCGGCTCTGGTGAGGCTGCACCTCGAGTACTGTGTTCAGTTTTGGGCCCCTCGCTACAAGAAGGACATCGAGGTGCTAGAGCGGGTCCAAAGAAGGGCGACGAAGCTGGTGAGGGGCCTGGAGAACATGTCCTATGAGGAGCGGCTGAAGGAGCTGGGCTTGTTCAGCCTAGAGAAGAGGAGGCTCAGGGGCGACCTTATCGCACTCTACAGATACCTTAAAGGAGGCTGTAGTGAGGTGGGGGTTGGCCTGTTCTCCAACGTGCCTGGTGACAGGACGAGGGGGAATGGGCTAAAGTTACGCCAGGGGAGTTTTAGGTTAGATGTTAGGAAGAATTTCTTTACTGAAAGGGTTGTTAGGCACTGGAACGGGCTGCCCAGGGAGGTGGTGGAGTCACCATCCCTGGAAGTCTTCAAAAGACGTTTAGATGTAGAGCTTAGGGATTTGGTTTAGTGGGGACTGTTAGTGTTAGGTTAGAGGTTGGACTCGATGATCTTGAGGTCTCTTCCAACCTAGAGATTCTGTGATTCTGTGATTCTGTGATTGGCAAGATCATAGTCAAGTCTTCATTACTTAGAGTTGGTTAATATGGGTTTTGAATTATACATGCAAACGCCCTTCATATGTCTACACAAAGCAACACAGCTTCCAAAGTGCTCCTGTGACATGTATATTCCCAGGCTCAGACCAGATTCAACTTAGAGCTTCATGCCACCACTGATGCAAACACTTACTCCCTATCTCTTTCCCTGTTCTTCTAGACCAGTTTACATTTGTTTTATGTTACTTTTTCTTTTTTTTTTTTTTTTTTGTATTATTCGGGTTGCTTGTGGCAATTGGATATTAGGATATTTAAGAAGATAGGATGTAGCAATCCCATGTCTACCTTAGTTTCTCCTGAAAGCACACCGTATTCCTATAGTACAGGCAGAACAATTTTTCTCCCGAACTTATTTGTCCATGTCCAGACCTGTAGGCCTACCTCAGGGCAGATGTTCATAGAAACACACAAAAACACTAGTGTTTTTCTATGTAAAGCTGTATAACAGTTTCAGCTGCTCTTATGTGTGTGGTTAAGGATCAACAGCATTTATGCTGAAATCAGATTAAATAAAATTTTGCTGATTTTTTATTCTTCAGGAAAAACTAAAGTTTTGTTTATTCCAGGTTAAAAAGGGTTGTGGGTAGACAGACTTTACAACAGTTTTGCTATTTGGAACTTACTTAGTTTAAAATTATTTTTATGCTTTGCTTTACAGACCATTTCTTGAAATTTTTGCATATTGGCTTTCTTCAGCAACACATTTTATAACCTGAAGAAGTTTTAGCATTCAAATAATTTATTACAATGGACTGGAGATGGTTTGTTGATCCTCAAAATTTTAAACCAATATTTTTCTTTTCTCTCTCTCTGTTTTTAGAAGGATCAATATCTCAGAAAGTATATGAGGAAAGGATAAAGGATACAGATGTTGGAGTTTTTGCCTAACTCATTGCTAAGAGCAGGGAAGCAGGCCAAAATAAAATGAGAACATAACTTATCATTTTTCTGTTCCAGCCTAGGACCACCATGGCAGTGTGAGAAACCAGGTATGATTCAGAGGCAGTGTTTTTGAGGGAAAATAAATGGTAGACTAGACTAAAGCATACAACTGATATCACTTGGTTTCCTACTAACCTTTCACAGACCAAATTCAAAGCCCTAGAAGTCAAAGGAGAAGATAAGAGACAGAGCCTCTGGTTGGCATTCATCCCAGGGACACAGCCATACATAACTGGATTTCAGTAGTCTTCCTTTTTTTGAAAGTTGAGGAAAAACAAAAAACCTTTTTTCATCCTAGAACCTTTGTTGAACATTTTAGAAGTCTAAAGTTATCTGTTTTCATCTCTTCTAAGCATAGCTATGTGAAGTATTAGATATATAGCAGCTAAAATCTTGAAGACACAATTAAACCCTAAGTGAGGTATTTTATTAAAAAGACCTTTGGACACAATAATTTCATTAAGGTTGCATAAGCAAAGTTCCTACAGATGCACATGTCTAAATATTGTTGATTTCAATGCAATTCCATTGCTCTTTTTTTTAACCCTTCAAACGCTTAACTCTTCCATTGCCAAATTAAAAAAAAAAAAGAAAGAAAAAACAACAAACGAACAACAACAAAAAAAACACTCTTTTAGTATGGCATTACCTTCTCCTGACAGATACCTGGCCTGTCTTTTGTTATATCCTGTAAATACATGACTATTATTAATTGTTTATATAACCATTTTTCAGTGTTTCGTTTGTTTGTTTTTTGGTTAGTGGGATTATCTGTCTGAATTCACATTAAAAATAACTGAATGATGATATTCAAATCATTCAGAATGATAACTGAAGGCTGATTATATTTATTGTTAACTCACTGACACCTGTTAAAGTTTAAAAGACAAACTTTATAAACTCAGTGCAGAAGTTACTAGATTATCATATGGGTTTTGCCTTTTTTTTAGTGTAGGAAACCACATTATCAGTTTCCAGTGTATGTCTGTGCTTTAGTGCTCTGCTATTTCTTTTATGAAGAAATTATAAATTCAGGCAGAAAAGAAAATAAAGAGGAAAAAGGAATGTTCATACACAGATGTTGAAAAATAGCCCTAGATACTGCAGGACAGTTTATGGGCTGTCATTGTGGGTTAAGTTTTCTATGACAGTGTTAGTGGTTTCCAGGCCTATTGCAAAGATGAGAACTACAACAGGAAACCTTTGACACACAAAAGCATCCAAACGTGCTATCCACCAAGCAATCCTCTTTCTGTAGTCTTTTGAAAAGAAGTCTCACAACTTTTTTTCACTGGGATATGTCTCAGTTGATTATCAATGCAGCTGAAATGTAAATACATCAGAATTCTCTTTGTAAAAAGCATGCCTTTTCAGGATTACGAATTCATGAAGAATTATATTTTGTAATAGATTAATTAAAGAGATATCACAGAAGCATCCCCAGACTACTAAAAGGTATCAAACTTTTAATTTTTTTTTTTTATCAAAATAGATGTTATTTATCAGAAATCATAATAACAGAAAACATTTTTTTTTTTAGAGATTATTTCTAATTAATTTGCTACATAGGAGGAAACTTAAAAAGAAAGCTTATAAATTTATGAAAGAACATAGGAAAACCAAGTACCAAAAAAAAATAAAAAAATAAAAAAAGATTTGAAGGACTAAATGGGTGAAGAGGGCAGCTGTGACAAACTTCTGTATTATTTAGCAAGTGGTCATGGGCTCTGTGGTCAGATAATTGACAGAGCAAGATTGATGCAGCCAACAAAAGAACAAAACATCAAAGAACTTAGTTAATCAAAGGACTTAGTTAAATTCAGGTACATACACCACAGATTTTTCTACATTTGTTGAAATTTGTTCAGTTTCTATAAAAATGCAATGAATGTAGTGAAAGTAGATGATGTAGATGATGAGTAGACACTCTCTTGAAAAGGTATTACAAAAAAAAAAAAAAAAAAAAAAAAAAAAAGCTTCTGGAAAAACAGAAAGCATCTGGTTTGATCTTAAACTGGACAGTTTAAATTTTCCCGGAAAGTTTAGGCATGTTGATGAATTATCTGTCTGGAAAAGATATCACCAATGATTCTTATAAATAATCAGTCTTTGCTTTTACAGTTTTGGATGTTTTCACATGAAAAGGTTTATTATATATGGAGAAATGGCAACACCCAAATAGCCAGTGATTTGCCAAGTGGATTGAGCCTTCAAACTGTGGGAACCATATTCATATAGCTGACAAATGAAAATCATGTGTCTATACTGAATCCTCTTACAAACATGGGGAGAACTAATATGGACCATTTTTCTTAGTGATTTTGTGTTGTTCCAGCCGTTCTATGTGTTGAGTCAGTGACACTCTACTACATCTTAAGAGATCTGGAATCTGTCTGTGAGGAGAAAGCTGCTTAGTAAGAAACTGATTGCCTTGTTGAGCCATGAGTACTGAGGACAAAGTATTATTTCTAGCATCATGTCTTTCTAGCAATTTTTTACATACAAATTCTAAACCATCAAAAAGATTATTCTCTGTTACTTGCTTGCATTTTTTTTTCCCTATTAAATCCTACTTCTTCTCTTTCTAATTAATAGTGGTACTGAGTGTTTTTTATTTTTACTGAAAAAATATGAAAGGGAAAAGTTTTTAATTTCCAAATTTATATGTCTATATCTGCAGATGTAAAAATGTGATCTGCAAGTGTAAGATGGTATATTAAAGTGACATTTGCATCTTTTTACTTGACTAAGATTTGAGCATAGGACTCTTGAGTTCACCTATAGTAAATGAAGACCACTAACACCCAAAACACAGCAAGTAACTGAATAACTTAGCTTGGCATCTAGAGATGTTAACCTCTGGAAAGGTTTCCATATGGATTTGGTATCTATATGAAAACAAAATGAATAAAACAAATCAACTAAAAATACACTTTTATATATTTTGGATCTGTAATTCTATAATTATGTTTGCAGCTCAGACTTAATTCTATGACAAGGTGATATAATGAACTTGACTTGTAAAAAAAAAAAAAAAAGCAAACTATTTTTAGGACAGTAAACATATTTCAGGTTTTACTTAGAAAAAAAAAAAAAAGCAGTAAGATTACAGAATCACGAGACGATATTTTTTTCTCTAATAAATTACTGCTGACAGAAACAATCTTTTGATTTCTGTATTAAGAAAAAAAAAAGACATACCAGAAAATGGATTTTTCAGGCAAATCTTGTCCTGTTACTAAATTTCTGAATTGAACAATCCTAGACATAAACAGGAGAAATACGGAAACTCAGAAAATCTTCAACACATTGCAAAAGAAAGAAACAGAAGAAAAGAAACAGAAAACACCAGAAGCCAGTAGTCAGACTTTCAGCCTCAGAACTGAATACAAATCTGCTAAAGAAATCATTCAGTAAACGGCCTTTGCAGAATTGGTTTGTGAAGATCACCAGCAAACAACAGAGTTACTTTCACTGTCTTGTTCAGACTATATATTTTATGATCATGAAACAGTTAAAGTAAATTTCTAATGAACAACATGAATTTAAGGTATCTCCCTTCTCTTTTAATGACTAGTTGGCTTACTGATTTCTTTTCCAATCTGGATTCAGGTTTGGACTCAGTGCCTGGACTGAGGAAAATTGCTGCAGCAGCAGTTGCTCATTTATTTATGCTGTATTTCTTGTTTCTCCTTTTTATTTGTGATCATGCTTGTCACTTTTTCTTCCAACTTTGGCTGCAAGTGCACAGTTAACTAGTTCAAAGGAGAGAATATATTACCTGACTTAATCGATCCATTTGTTGTTCTAAGTCTTGCTTCATTTATGAGCATTCTACTTTTTGTTTTTACTTTTTATGTCAGAAACCTCAAGCTATTTTCACCTCAGCCTCAGGAATTTCATTAAAATTAATTAATTAACATTCAGGAATAATTTTTTGCTTGTGAACTTCATCTTTCTCTGAAACCTGTTACATGGTGATGACATGGAACAAGAAAACCTAGCAGAGGTCTGCCTTTCTGGCAGAGGTCTGACAGATCACTATTTTGTAAGATGATCTGCACAAAATTGCAAGATGTTCCAGCTGGCTTTTCTTGTGTCTATACAAAAAAAGGCAAAGGAGAGGGTCTGAGAACAGGCATGCAATTTCCAAGCCTTACTCATATTAATGGCAAACATTTGGCTGTGCCTGCGTGTCAGTTTCCCTGTTACCTTTCATACCTGCCAATAATTATTTTAGATCATTCCCATGTCTTTACAAGCCTCGTGAATATTACATAGAGCTTTTAGAGCACTGGGGTAGATCACCAAGGAAGGCTGAGGAGTTTCTAGGTTTAAGAAGTTATGCAGAAACAATGAAGGTGTAGGAAGTTGATAATGTTGCTGAAGGAAGCAGAGAGTTCTCAGGATGACCTGAAGCTCTCTCCAGCACAACTTGCTATTATTTCATGATATGTCTGGCTATCTGGCGGCATGCTAAATGTATTGGAGTCTGTATTCTGGAAAGAGGACAAAGCGTTCTTTTAGTGCAGTCTGTGAATTCACAAAATAGATCTTGATGAACCTGGATTAAACTTAACACAAAACTGTAAACAGACATTAGGTATTTCAATTCCCTACAGATAGGGGGATCTGTAAGGAAAGCCAGAGATGCACATTGTGCAAATTAATGAGTTAGGCTAGAGTAAGCCTAAGCAGTGCTCGGATGAGAATTAACCTAGAAAGGTGATTTCACTTCTTCATCACAGGCTTCTGCTTTCAACAGTCTTCTGGGCAGCTATAAGGTTGTCTGACATATCTGGCACTTTACAGCATATAGACTGTGCAATAAAAATTGACTAAGTAGGAATAATAAAAAAAAAAAAGAAAAAAAAAGGAAAAAAAGGATGTTGAATTGTAGTTTGTTTTTGAAGTATATTTTTTATATTTTTTCAGAAATATTTTGTGTTTTACTTTGTGAAGAATAAAGTGATCTTCATTGTTCTTCATCCTCTCAGACAGTGATAGAATGAGGTTGTCACTACTGTGTGGAGGTGTTGTATACCACCAGTTGTGGCGTATCAATGCTCAAGGCTCATAAAATCTTTTGCAGCTTTCAAATGGCAATATGTCAGGAGGGATTTGGTTTTCCTTTTGAACTGATTTAAAAAAAAAAAAAAAAGAAAAGAAAAGAAAAGAAAAGAAAAGAAAAGAAAAGAAAAGAAAAGAAAAGAAAAGAAAAAAAAGAAAAGAAAAGAAAAGAAAAGAAAAGAAAAGAAAAGAAAAGAAAAGAAAAGAAAAGAAAAGAAAAGAAAAGAAAAGAAAAGAAAAGAAAAGAAAAGAAAAGAAAAGAAAAGAAAAGAAAAGAAAAGAAAAAAGAAAAGAGGGACCTATGCCTCCTAAATGTCATTAAAAAAATAAGAGAGAGAGAGAGAAGAAATCAGCATGTTGTCAATACCAACACTCAAAAATGTCTTACATAAAGGAAGCATACTGTTGTTTAGGTTGCATAACACTGAACACAGTGTAAAAAAGAGTTGTATTTTGAACAATCGAACTACACAGTATAATAGGTTTGCCTTATCTGTCAGCATATTTGAAACCCCAGCTGCATTCCTTATAGCAGAGGTAGAGTCTAGATTAATGTAATTATATATGTATACAAATATAAACACATGCACATACATGTATATATATCCTATCTAAATATGGAACCTATGTTCTTTCTTCCCAAAGTGAATCCCGTCAAACTTAAATTAAATAATAATAAATCAAAGGTTTTCCTTAAGTTAAATTCTAAAATTACATTTCCTTTCTAAGCTTGCTGAATTGCAAGTGTCAGCAACACAACTCTCACAAGACTGCACCAGCAACTCTGCAAAAGTATTTTCCCTAAAATATAATAATCATGAAGTTCACAGTTTATGAATTTTGGTCTTTATCTGACAAGTATGGTAATATACAAGAATTGCTTGGCACAAGCTGTTGCTTCCCTGTGTCAGCTTCTACTGTGATAGTGTGATAGCTACTACAACAACCATGTGATTTTCAGAACCAGTGAAAGTGACAATGTGCAACAGGAGTACATTCTGTTGTTTCAAAGTGATATATCTAGCACAGGTACGAGTGGGCTTGATGGGATTTTCCTTGCACTCCAGCTTGTGGTGGATGATAGAGATATAACTGTTTCTTCCCAGCTTCATTTGTATTATAAACTATTTAACACAGGCTGTGATATGGTGCTAGCTGGGTGGGCCATAGTACACAGATACCTGAGGCAACATTCTTCTGTTAAAAGTTGTGGAAATGACATTGTCTTAGAAATGTACCTGGCACCAATTCTCTTAAAATGCCTGGTAAAGATTTATATATATATTCTGCTCTGTAATACAGCACAGGTGTTAAAGTTACTTTGTGAAAATGAGAAAGAAATAGCTAATAGAAAATCCATCCAGAGATAATTCAAATAAACATGTTGGACTGCTATTCATTTGATTCTCCATTAATATACACCTGGAACAGGCATTACCCTGCCCAGCAGGAAGTTCTCTGTGCTCCTATCATGATTAAGTGATGTCTGACACCTCCTGCTTGTTTGTGTCACGTTACAGTTCCATAAGGTGAAAAGCAATGAAGAAACAGGTTTTGTGTTTTTATCTGCTAATATTGAAGACTTAACAACATTTTCAAGGGAAAAGAAAACACAAAAGAACAGCCTTCAATAGAATGTATGTGAACTACCACAACCTCAACAGAGATATTTATTTAAATATCTCCCCCTACCTTTTAAGCTCTTTTTTTTTTTTTTTTAAATTTTATTTTTAGATTTTTAGATGTGGCAAAAACGATAATTACACAGGGCATGTTGTAGAAGATATGAAGCATTGTTATGGATTTCTCCACAGAAATTGGATCAACTGTTCTAAGAAGACCAATTTAGACTTTCTAAAGTCTACACTTTTAAAACATAAAATAACAGTGGAATATCGATTTTCATGGAAGTCTTCCGTGTCTCTGGATTCATAGGTCTGTGTGATAGCAGACACTTACTTGTGGACACTTGCAAGTACAGAGTTCATGTACAAACAGCCACACCCAGACACTTTGGAGCAAGCTATTATTTCTGAGTAAGCTCACTAGAAATAATTGAATTTCCAGTGAGGGATGCCAGAAACGCTTTCCATGTCTCCTAACTACTATAAGAGAGCAGTTCTGAGTTACGTGCCTCAATATGCAGAAGAAATCAATTTAGCCACTACCAGGGACTCTGATGATATGTTTTTGAACATGTTCTGATTAGCTTTTCAAAATAATTTTATAATTTACTGACTTTCCCCAATTACATGGTGCAGGATAACATAAATGGGTGTGTAAATCTGAAATATATTTATATCCAGGAAAACATATATTTCCAAATAACTAGAGAATTCCTTTACCATGACAGCCAATAGCACACCAATTTCTTTAATGGTCAACACAGAGTGCTCAGGGTTTAGGAGCCTGACTTTTAGTTTGTCTGGGAAGATGTTTTTATAGAAAAACTGATTCAGAATATGTACATGTGTTTGGAACGATTTTAGAAGAATATTCAACTATCATGATAATTGAATATATACATACCAAGCAAACCTCAGATGGAAAAAGCCTTAATTTTTTGAGTGATATAACTGAGCAGCAGACACATGCCCTGCCCACCTTACAGAACTGGGACTTCTCTTCGGCTCTCAGACTGTGACACTACCATGGCCACCAACAGGCTTCCAGAGACACAGTCAGGGCACTCTTGAAGTAAAGTACTCTGACAGATGCATATCCATTATGAAAGACATAGTACCCACACACTTACCGGGAGCTGTTTCTGGACCCCTTGGCAAGGTCTGTTGAAATTCCAAGTTGTACAAGTTCCTGTTTATTTTTATATTTTGGATTCTGTAGGCTAAGTTTCAAATATTTACCACTGAAGATCATAGTTAATCTTCTTATTCTGTTTTCTATTTGCATTTAGTGATACAAGCAAAATTAAGTGTAATGATACAGCACACAAAAAAATGGTAAATCACGTCTTAGATCCATGGTATATTTAACTTCTGGGCAATATTTTATTTTATTTTATTTTAATTTAATTTAATTTAATTTAATTTAATTTTATTTTATTTTATTTTATTTTATTTTATTTTATTTTATTTTATTTTAAACAAGGGAAGGGAAGGGAAGGGAAGGGAAGGGAAGGGAAGGGAAGGGAAGGGAAGGGAAGGGAAGGGAAGGGAAGGGAAGGGAAGGGAAGGGAAGGGAAGGGAAGGGAAGGGAAGGGAAGGGAAGGGAAGGGAAGGGAAGGGAAGGGAAGGGAAGGGAAGGGAAGGGAAGGGAAGGGAACCAGGGAGGTCTGCTTGTCCAGGTATAAAAGAAACATAAGTTTTAAGCTAAAATCCAGAATGGGGCAGTCTGTAGTTCACAATGATATGAAACATGGAAGGAGAAATTGCTGAGGGCCAGTTTGCAGCTTTCTGAGGTTATTCTGAAATGCAATATTCTAGAACTTCATATGCCCTTGCCATTAGCAGCTGTATCCTGATAACACCATCTTTCAGAAATATTTGGGATAGCCCAATCCCAGAATATCAAACTTCAGAAAACAAAGCAAACAAACAAACAAACAAACAAAACAACAACAACAACAACAAAAACCAGTAAAAATATTTGCCACTTAGCAAGCACTGATAATAACATTCCATCAGCCTCTCTGCAGGAGAATTTCCCAGTTGAATCAACTCATTTCCTTGTTTGTTGCTGCACAGTTATTTGTAATATATTAAATATTATTGAAGCAATTCTACTGTGAAATTAAAATTTTAGTAATTTCCATACTGACACTTTGAACTGGTGTTAATTGTTATTAGAACTATCAAATATGATTTTACTAGCTGAATATTCAGTAAGAAAATATTTCTGACATCACAAACCCCTTTTAGATTTAGTCAGTTGCACAAATGTTGGTATTTTAGACAAATCACAGATTTTTTTCTAACATAGCAAATGCCTAGTTATTTGTAAAGCACTGCAACTGTCAGTTCAGGATATATTGCAGCATTTTCAAAGCACTAATTGGTTTTCTTCAAATTACAGGAAACAGTAAGGAATCTCTTTTAAAGCCTAGGAAGCAGAACAAATACTTTCAATTGCAATAATAATTTTCAACAAAAGGGTTAACTTTGGAACAAAATGTTCCCATAGTTTGGCTAGTCTTATTTGTTTCACTGTTCTGCTGTCGAGCATTCTAATGATCATAGAGTTCAATTTTGTGTTTATTTTCTTGTTGGGAAACTCTCTAGAACTCATAAAACAAAAACATTTTTCTGTCATCGTAAAAATAAATAAATAAATAATGAGATCCTGTAATGTAATATGCCTGTATGTGTTCCTTCTAGGGGGATACTTGATACAGTAAATACTCGGCATTAGCAGAGTAAGACAGATGACTGCAGGAGAGAATGTATGCTGAAATTTTCATCAATTTATAGTGCTGGGCACTGAAACAGCTACAGGATGAGAATGATAGTTTCAGTTACCTTTGCCTTTGAGACAGAAACCTCCATCTGAGGTGATGTACTATAACAAGTTCAGAATTGCTCATCCACAAAGGACAGTGTAAAATCCTCTTTATACTGCCAGAGGAGGTTAGGGAAAACTTTACATGATTCGGTGTTATTATTATTACTATTAATAATAATAATAATCTACGCACAGAGAAATAGAACTGAATGCCTTTATTTCGGGTGAATTACTTGTTTTTCATTAGCCAAAGTAAGATTCCACAGTAATGCATCAATAAAATATCAATACTTACTTTCAAGCCTGCCAAGGTGTCAACTACACAGAAGTTAAGAGGTTTGTGGGAATTTATTAATATGTCCATAGCCTAACTGTCTCTGTAGTCTGTTCCTGTAGGCCTCATATGCTGTTTGATCATGAAAAATTAAAATTGCTGAATAATAGTTAAATTAACTGAACACTTGCACTGATATACTGTTTGTCTTATCCTTAGGAAGATGTCTCTAGCTGGTCAGATGAACCCTTCCCTAAGATCGCCTGTTTTCCTCTGTTGGTCACTGTGGTTTCCCAGAGTGACTGGCTCCACTATAAATGACTGTTTTGAAGCTGTCTTAAACTGGTCCAGGTAAAGGTCACTTTAGCACTGTAAGGTTTCCTCCCAGTTTGAGGTGAACTACCATCAACACTAAAAATGTTAGTAGTGCTGTAATTTGGGCACTTTGACGTATTCATGTTACAGTGCTTTAGAAATACATGAATGTCATCGTGTCCTAAGTCCACAATGGACCATAGGAGCTATGACAGTCAGTGTTACTTTCTGACAGACTGCAGACTGCCTTTCTGACACCAGTTCTGGCATCCAGGGTGAACTTCAGTTACAGATCTGTCGGAAAAGACAGGGAACACATCACAACAGAAGATAGTCTGGGCTTTTGGTCACTTGTGGAAGCTGAGTGATAGTATTCGGAATACTTGCAGGCAAAGGGAGAAGGTGATGCATGTTTTTCTTCTCCCTTCTTTGACTTCTCACAATTGCCAAAAAGGTCACCTTGTGTTCAATTGCAGTAAGAGGTAAAAGGAGGAAACTATAAGTTCCCCCTACATTTTACATAAAGTTCATTTTGGAAAATGCACTCAGTGAACTTCTTTTCTTTCAGGTAAGCAAGGTAAAAGAACACCTAGTTTATATATCCTTACACAATCGGTAATACTCTTCTACTGCTCAACACCACAGGAGTCAGGTGACTGTAGGCCTGCCCACCAATCCTAAAGAACTGTATTATAGAGCTTACAGATCCCACAAATCTTATGCACCTCTAGGGTTGGATGAGGCCTCAGGGAAATTTTCCTTTTTAAACTTTGGACTTGGGAGCATAGCACCAGCATTTTTTTTTTCTATTCAACTCTTATTTTCTACATTGCAATGAGATAAAATGAATTAATGTCACATAGCCATTTGGAATGCAGATGTTTTGGAACTAAAAACTTTGGATCTGAACCCAATCTTCTTATCTTTTTATAAGAATTGTTAAATTAAGTGGTTGGACTCAAGCCTATCTCTGATTTATGTGTATCTTGGATAGCTAAATCTGTATATATTTAATCATATTTCTCTTATATTGGAAGCTTTCTTTCCAGAATATTAATGGTGTCTGGCACTTAAGTGCTGTTACTTATATAAAGAGCTAATAAATATGTCATTTAGCCTCACACAATGTGTTTGAAATAAACCAACACAACAAATATATATATTTTAAATATGGCTGCTGTTATATTTTTGTCTGAAGACAGGAACCACTAGAGGACACCATACACCTCAGAAAAAGGAGAGCTCTTTCCCAGGGGAAAAGCTTGAAACTCATTCCACTTGTACCTGACTGACTTCATCTTTCTCAGGAAATTTATTTGCAAAGTTTGCAATGAAAGTATTTGCTTGCAATTAGCTTTTCATTTTTATCTCATTAATCTCCTATGACACAGTTCATGGACCAGATGATCTTGGAGGTCTTTTTCATCCTTAATGATTCTATGGTTCTAAGGCAACAGAATGAAGGCTGGAAAACACTGACTGTGGACCTCATTTCAGCAAAGGTTCATTCTCCATGAGTTATGCCTGGATAAAGTGAACTGTGTTCAACATTACTTTAAAAAAATATGACAGCAGCAAAGTAGTCTGCTTTGTGTTTTCAAATAGCTGCCTTCTGGGACACCATACAATTTTAAAAACATTTCATTTATGCCAAAGCTATAATTGAAGTTGTGATGCTTTGCAATTACTTTCATTGGAGCTAGGTCTTCACTTTAGATCTTTAGGATTTTCAAGGAAAATGTTCTGTTTAGTCACTCAGCTAACTATATATAATACATATAATTTCTGTAGGAATTGTGGTAAAAATAACATTTAGGAAAGTTCTTCTTTATTTTTCAGGGGTTGCATATACATATATCTCCACCTACACCACTTTTCCTTATCCACACATCAATCCCAGTTGAATAGTAATTGAAAATACAGAGCATCCTGTAAAACTGAGCCCTTTGTTCATGTTAGAAACAATGAAGCCTTGTAATCCTGGGTGGAAAGGGTTTGTTCTAACCAGTAGACCATTTAGTGTTATAAAATATATAAATACAGCTAGTTGGATACTTGGGCAGATGTTCAATTCTTAAGTGTATTGATAATATGGCTTCAGTGAACTCAGCAAAAATCTTTGTATTGATTCAAACAACCTAGTCGGTAAGAGTAACGGTTATTTTTGCATTAGTTTATGGCTTCATGTGAGAAAATAAAATAATGTATAGTATCAGATACTAGAATTCAGATCCCAACCTTTCTTTTATTTTTCTTGTTTCCATTATTGATGGAAATAATATTGGAATACTGGGGTTTTCCTCCACGAAATATTTATAGTTAGGGCAAATTCTTAGCCACACTGGCAGGATTAAAAATACAAATCTAAACCAATTTATATTTCTAGATTATTGTGTGGCATTTATTGGGGGCATAATGAGACCTATTAAAATGAGGTTGAATCATGTACCTTTTTATTTCTTCCCTTTTTGTGTCATATATATATATATATATATATATATATATATATATATATATATAAAGCTAATCTATATATTAACTTTCCTTTCTTTTTTTTTTTTTTTTTTTTTTTTTTTTCTTATTTGTTTGTTTGTTAGTTTGTTTTAATCTCTTTGTTTAACCAGCTGAACCATCTCTCCTGCTTTTTAGAACTGAATGGCTTTCAGATACCTTTGCTTTTCTGGAGCGTCCTGGACACAAAGAAGAGCTTATTGAACACACTAATAATTGTGGTTCTGCTAAGATTCACACATGCATTATATATCTGTTTCAAACTGGGGGCTGCTCTTTTGACAGTGCGACACTGTCAAAAAAAAAAAAAAAAAAAAAAGAGTCAGAGATGATATTCAATTCTGTTTAATTTTTATCATTTCATCCTCATTTGAAAACAATTTTTATCATGAAGCTACTGAAAAATTTAAACTCAGACTGAAAACTGAAGCTCTAGCCACTCAGGCTTTGTTGAGCCACTTTTGGTCTTCTCTGTAATGCAGTGCCCTCATGTGCATAACCAGGGCTCTCGCAGGCAAAATTCAGTGGCCAAATATAATGAAAAAAGATTGTTTTTAGGAAGAGTGGGTGAGTTAGGAGAGGGAGAGATCAAATGTTGTTCTTGCACTTTATTTTCTGAAAAGTCAGAACTCCAGTGTAAGACAATAACATAAGACTGAGAACTATTAAATTGTTGCCAAGTGTAATACTCCAGGACAATTGCAGGCTGGTGAACTCTGGCATAAGATATTGACCACGACATAGATCTTAAAGGGGGTATCAGAAGCATATGTGATTTATTATAGAGTAAAGCCTGCTTTTCACAAGGATAGTACCATTTATCAGAAATGGTGTCCTGGATTTTCACAGGATCCAAAAAAAATTTCAAAAGGAAATTTGGTATCAAATTCTTGAGAGCATTCATCAGGATTTAGTGATTGACAGAGCTAAAGATTGCTTACATGTTGGAAATTGAATGAGGAAATTGAATGAGAGAGGGGAAAGATAGTGGGAAAGAGCTCAATATGTTATTCCATTCACATACCGGTAACTGTGTTCTTCCTTACCCTCAGACACACTGCTTACTAGAAATGCTGCTGCCTTGAGAGTCTTCTCCAATTACTAAACCATAAAAGATAAGTAGCCACACATAACTGACAAGCTGGTGCCAAGTTTCAAGCTATTCAGTATCACATTGTTCTTTGGGGATGCTGCCTTGAGCAACAATTACGACTCTTGTTGTATGCCTTCCACTGAAGAAAGATGCTGTTAATTTATTGGCCCACTGGGAAGGGAATGTTAGTGACATTAGTGACACCAAGACACAGTGCCCACTTCTAAAGTTTTTTTTTTTTTTTTTTTCCTGGTATTTTTTTTTCAGTGCAAATAACTTTGGTTATAAATCCATGTCTAACTTTTTCTTCATGAATAATATAATGTGTGTCAGAGTTCATTTCTTAAATTGTAGGGATGAAAAATGTTTTGTGTTCTCATAGTAAATATATGTTTCATTCTGGCTTCAGAGAACTGCTTGCTCACATGAAGATGACATTCTCTGAGGCTTAAAATTATTACAGATTTTGGTGAAATTCCAGTAATAACTTCTCTTCTGGGTAAGAAGAAGTAAATTTCTGGGTAAGACAGTAATTTTTTTTTTTTTTTTCTCACATCATATTTACAGCTTTTGGACCTCTTATGGTGTTTCTATACTTTATTCATAGTATTTTTCTTTAAAAATACTGAATCTACTTTCAGGTACTTTTTGAATCAGTTTAAAAATCAAACTTGAATCTGAGGTTAAGCCAACATTTTTGTTTGTTTTTCATTGTTCAAAGAAAAAGCAACATGGATTTCAAAGGATTTTAAAGTAAGAAATCATTTTTCACATGATTTTTTATTTCATTTAGACAAATAACTGAAAGTTTTCTGCCTTCTATAGCTGTATTTAGAACTTCTCAAATGCTGCCATCCATCTCTAGGATTTTTTGTTTTGTTTTCTTTTGACTCAGCTACCTGCAGACTGCTTTTTGAGAAGACCTTTCCACTGGAAGTCATTTTTCAATGTATCTTTTTATTTCTTCCTCACATGAATGTATAGCTTCTGCTAAATTCATCAGGGCTTCTATTTATTTATCTATCTATTTATTTATTTATTTATTTATTTATTTTCAATTCTAGAAACTGCTGAGCTCATTTACTTCTCTGTTTTGCTTCTTTTCTCTAGACTGTCCCCTTAATGCTCTTTTTCTGCTTGTACATCTTTCAGTTTTTCTGGGCCACTCTTATATATTTATTCTGGTTTTGCTCTTCCTTATTCAAAAAATTTGTGTGGATTTGTTGCAATGATGGATGCATTATTTTACATCTGTGCCCTCAGAAACTAGTGCTAATAACAGTATATTGTTACACCATGCACTGAATTCCCTCCCTCCCTCTCCTTCCCACTGTCAGGGCTGTTCCTGATGGGCAAGATGACCCTCTGACCCACATACAGCAAGCTGTCACTCCCTTTTTTACAATTGTAGCAAAGCATTCCATTTTTGTTATTTCCAGAGGAAGTGAATGAGTAATAATAATGGAGGGAAGGGAGTAAAAGCTCACAGTTGTTTCCACCACTGGATGTTTTGGTTGCAAGGAGGGTTGTCATTGTATTATGAGGAAAGGATGATGTGCTATTCTAAGATCTCAAAACAGGAGAAAGCTAAAGAGTTTAAATTTTTTGTTTCCGTGTTTACAGATACAGGAGACTATCTGTCTCATTGGTCCTCTGGACTCAAGAACTGATTAACAAAATCTACCTTTGATTGGGGATTTAAACTTTGGATTGGAATAAAAGGCAGACTGGTCTTTTCTGAAGTTTAGTTACCTGTATCACTTGGAATCACATCTCAAAGGGCCTCACAGCCTGGTGGCTGCCCAGACCTCCCAGCTTCTATGGAGGTGATGTGAAGGTCTTCTGCAGAGACCTGTACTCCTAAGCCCCTTGGGCGACCTCTGTATTTCACTGTTAATGAGTACAGAGGACCATTAAAGATCTTGTAATGCAGTTTCTCAGCCCATGGGGTTGTACTTTAACTGCACTGAAAGCAAAAGAAAGCTGAGTAGTAGAAGCAGCTACATTACACATACTACAAGTAAGTGCCAATGTGAAGTTTCATGGTCACAATTAGACATGATAGTGTCATCTCTGGTGCACAAACATGTATGAACAACATTCAGCACAGTTTAAGATTAGATGAGGCCCAGAAAGGTAATGACTTTTCTTTATATTTCATAGAGCAGAAGAATCTGAAATGTAGATCAGATCTTTCCTACCATTTTGTAAGGTAAAAAGTTCAGCACTTTTCTCCCTTTTTCCATCCTGCCCTGCATAAATCAGAATTTCATTTATCAGTTACTTATCATTAATGACATCCTTAAAACCAGGTTTATTCAACTGCTGTCAGAGAGGCATGTTGTTACTTAATCCTACTGTACTGCTAATAGCTTACCCAACGTGAAGAAATCTGCTGACAAAGAATCAGCAGCTGGGAACAATCAGATATCACTGTCACATCCAAGCAGTCAGTAACATTACCTCTCCCATGAGAAATAGGTACTATAGTGTTACTTGATTCAGGAGGCCAAAACTACTTTAGCTTCTTCTGTATTAAAAAGAAATAAATTGTAGGGTTCTTTCAAATGTTTGCAGGTCCCTGAGAAAGAAGTTATCAGATAGACAAAGAAAAGATAAAATATCCTAATACAAAAAGAATGAAGTGAGACACAGTTACAAAGAAATGATCTTTTAATCTTTTCCTATTATTCTCATCTGCGTGTTTTTTTCTCAGTTCTACACTCTTCTAGAAAATAGACACCTTCATGGACATCTGACCAGAGGAATTTATAGTCATTGCCTACAACATCTACTTTATGCAGTTATGTCAGCTCATGTTGGAAAAAAGTATTTAAAATTAGTACTAAGATTTTATATTTGAATACATCATTGACTAAATAAAAATAAAAAGGGTGGAAGAAAAGAAATAGCACACAGAAAAAAAGAGAAAGAAACAAAAGAAACAAACAAACACCAACAACAGTTCGCCCATGTTCTCGACTTCCCAAATTGAAATGAATGTTGTTGCTTTTAAGCATGCTAAACTAATGAAATTCTTCTATTGAACACCATGTTCACAATAAGTTGTTGAGATGGCATAATTTTGTTATCTTTTTTGGGAAATAACTGTGGCTCCTACATGTGTTAACTGGCAAATAGGTGGATTTTATCAATCCATTTACATTTCTCAGTGCTAAAGGTATTCACTTATACAAGATTGTTTCTACCAGGCTATTTTTAACACAATAGAGTGATGTGAAGCTTTTCTGTTTAATTAAGTTTTATGTGTGGTTGAGCTGAACTGCTTAGAGGTTAAATTAAAGGGTGTCCTCATTGTTATTTTTGGTCTGGAGATGAATTTATGCTAATAAATTTAACACATTATATGTTGTACCTGATTAATATTTATTTTCCTTGGGTTATCTTATCATTTTCTAGTAACATATTTAACAGCACCAGTGACTAGTGTTAAGCAGAGAGTGTGCATATCAGCTTAAGATATATGAATACAAACTACTGAGATGAGACAACAATCTGCCTTAAACTGTACTGAAGCAGAAAAATGCAGGTAGTGCATGGACAAAAGAATTAGACCCTGAGATTCTTCATTCTATCCATGCACGTAAAACATGGTACATTTGCGTGATTGGTAAGGGCTGCAGTAAAACTTGTTGCCCTGGTTCTGACACTTCCATGGTTATGAACTTACCATGTGTTATGTGCTTCATAAAACAGTGCTCCCATTGTTAAGCTTCTTTGCACAGACAGTAAACAAATTTATTGGACTATGCACAGTGTGCATGAAAATTCAGTCTCTAAGGATTACATTGTTTGCCAGAAACTGAGCTATTTCCAGTACATTTGAGGACTTTCCACATTTGAAAGAGTAACTGGGTGTGGGATAAACAGTGAGAGAAAGAAAGCCTATAAGTCTTAAAATTTCCACTAATACAATGGAATGCTGAGAGTAAATGTGCCTGCAATGGCAAGGAACATTTCACAGATTACATATCCAGAATTAGATATTCCTTATTTACATGTAGCAGATTTGTGGCACGTATTGGGCAACATCCCTTTGTATACATGACAGATATAAAACAACTTATCATAACTGGAGGAACACTTCAAAGGCTCCGTGATACCTCAAGTCACCAGGAAAAATGAGCCGTGAGAAAATAAGTGATACAGAAAACAAAGGAATGAATTGAGATCTTCTGTTTTCAGTGTACACTTCTGGAGTCATAAGCTGCCACTCTTAATCCATTTGGTGTGGGAAACATCTCTGCGGCTGAACACATCTAAACCAATGCAACTTCCTTGCTACTAGTTTATTATTTGGCTTCCCTAATTGGCCTCATATAAGCAATGCTGTTAATCTCTCAAACCTGCAATTTTTCATTACGAAAAGGGTCATTATTCTAGTTTTACATTTGGACCAAGAAGCACAAGGAAGTCCAAATGCCGGGGCAGTAGCATAACTTCTGTTTCAGTTCTGCAACTCCACTGATTTGATAAGATCAAATGACACCAGAAATTGAACCCCACAGTACATAATGTACATATGAATCGCTGCATAACAGACTTTCAAAGAAAACTGAGTAAAATTATAAGTCAAGATTTAATGTGATTGTGCTGTTGTCTGTGGGTTCAAATTCTCAAGAGGACTTTTATAGGTCCCATGTAGTTAGACTTTTGGCACTACAAGCTGAAACAGAAATAAAAAAGAAAACAATCTTCAGCCACCTAGTACAAAAGTCACGTGAAATCAGTAAGTGCTTTCCTCTTTGACCTAAAAATTCCCTTGTAGCTGTGTTCTTGCTGCTGCAGTTGTTCAGGATTCTCCCAGCATAAGCACTCAAGTGCCTGCCTGCTTTTCCTCTGCTCCTTGCTGAGAGCAGGGGTGCTGGCACAGCAGCCCCTGACCTTCTGTGTAGTGCCTGGCAGTTCAAGCACTGAGACAAGAAAGGCAAGACATGGGTCCCGTCCATAACCCCAGAACTATTTCTATTCACTTTCTTGTTTCCATCTCATGTCTGGTTTCTGTCTCCATTCCCAGAATCACTCACACATTTTTATATTGAGTAGACACTGGAATTAAACAAAAAAAAAAAATAAATATATATATATATATATATATTTTTTTTTTTTTCCATTTTATGACCCCCAGGCTTAAATCTCATTGGTTGTCTCCTTTCCTAGAAGAAGGAAAATGTGAATTTGTCACTTCTTTGGCTGAGGAGGAGATTAAATCCTGGCCCACCACTTTCTAAATAAGTGCACTCACTAAGGGGATGTCGTTAAGGGTGAAGGGCGACATTTCTTATTACTTTACCAGCGTTATCTTAGAAAAAGAGCTCATGAACTCTTTCAAATAACATTTTACATGTGTCTACACTTGAAGTTACTAAATCCTGAATAAGAATCACAGAATGGCCGAGATTGAAAGGGACCTCTGAAGATCATCTAGTCCAAACTTCCTGCCAAGCAGGATCACTTAGAGCACATTGAGCAGGATGGCATCCAGGTGGGTTTTGAATATCTCCAGAGGAGACCCCACAACCTCTCCGGGCAACCTGTTCCAGTGCTTTGTCACCCTCACAGTAAAGAAGTGCCCCCTCATATTCAGCTGGAACCTCCTGTGCTTCAATTTGTGCCTGTTGCCTCTTGTCCTGTCGCTGGGCACATCTGAAAAGAGACCATCTCCATCCTCTTGACACCCTCCCCTCAGATATTTATATACACTGATGAGGTCTTTCCTCAGTCTTCTCTTTTCCAGGCTATACAGGCCCAGTTCTCTCAGCCTGTTCTCATACGACAGGTGCTCCAGTCCTTTCATCATCTTCGTAGCCCTCCTCTGGACAAACTCTAGGAGCTCCACATCCCTCTTGTACTGGGGAGCCCAGAACTGGACATAATACTCCAGGTAATTTCTCAAGAGGTGTAGGTAGTTCTGTCTTCACTCTTATTGTGCAGAACCACTACTGTGATTCTTGTCCCATATGAATCCTCAAAGTTTAATTCTGGGTTTTCAGTTCAGATTGGCCTTAAGCTACCTAAGAGACAGTGTCAGGCTGGCAGCAATGGTTAAACCTCTACGGTTACCATAACTAGGAAAAAGGTAGACAGCCTGGTCTGGTTGGGTAGAGAGTGACTCAGGCAAGAACAGAACTACCGAGTTGATGCTCTCAAGTATTGCTGCCAAGTGTTCAAAAAAGATTCTGGCAAGAATTAAAACATGTATGTAAACACTTGGATTTAATGAGATGAAAGAGAGCCACAAAAAAAGTGACTGTTTGATCTTGACTATTATTCCAGCATTATATAAAAACAGAGTTGGACAAGATTTCCAGAGGTTGTATACAAATTCTAATTTATCCCTCTTATCCTTCAGAAGATTCAGTACACATGCTTGTCTAGTCTATTTTTAAAGAAATCCAGTAATTGAAACAACACAACCTCCTCACACGTTTTATTTTTTTCATCCTTCCTTATTTCTAGGAAATTCTTCCTATCAGTTAACCTTAATCTCTTTGTAGCTGAAATCCATGTCATCTTGCTTTTGTCCATGAACCCTGAAAACAGATTTTTCTTTGCTTCTTTACAGAGTAATGTGAAACAGTTCTTACTTTCTTGGAGACTATAATGATGTCTTCCCTCAATTTTCTGTTCTCTAGTCAAAACAATGCAAACATTTTCAGTCTTTTTTGTTGTAAATCAGTTTTTCTGACTCTCAGTTCAGTCTCTTTGGTCTTCCTTAAGTGTCGTGTCTAAAACTGACAAGTTTTTGTAGCTAAGGTTGTGCCAATTCTGAATTGAGTGGAGAATTACTTAAGATTTCTTAGTTTTGTTTATATAGCTCATTGTATTGTGTGCCCTTCCTTCAACAGCATGACACTGTTGACTCACATTAGCTCCAAATTTGTATCAAGATTCTTTCATAAAGAACTACTAACAGCTTGTTTTACAGCTTGTGTTTCTGCTCTTGATTATTCTCTCATGAGCATAAAAACTTTTTTTTTTTTTTTTCCTGTTTCTTTGTAAATTTTCTGTTCTTATTATGCTCTATTTTTTCAGAGTCTGATAAAATCAAGTCCTAATCCTGTCCTCTGGTAAATTGGTTATCCGACTCTCTCAGAATTGTCTGTAAATTTTACAAATCCATCCCATCTTTTCCATTATCTAGTTTCCCATAAAAATATCAAGTAATACTGGAACAAGAAGCAAACAATTATATACTATGTATCCCTCCATTTTGCTAGACCTAAAGTTTTTGATAAATATCAATCATAAATGACAAATTGGAATTATAACTTGAACTCTAGAAGTTAAGAGACTTGAGGAATGTTGTATTCCCAGGAAAAATGAAATCTCTAGAAGGTCAGACTTCATACAAAATTGCAGAATTTGGAGGGTTCTCTGATGAATTCCTGTCTGACCTTATATTAATAAGAACCATGTCAACTCTGGCAATTTGCCATATTTAATTATCACAGATAGGATAGTAATTGAAATTAAAGATACAAAACTACAGAAAGAGTTTTGGAAGATGCAGACTTAATCACATGCAAAGCTTGTGTCAGTCTGCATTGGTCTGCAGAAATCACTTAAAAGAGGCTGAAAGTACTGGAAGGAAAGCAAGATGTGGGTACACAAGGCAGATTGAATGCTGGTGCAGGAATCTGGAGAGCAGATTCTATAAGGCAGAAATACTCAGATCAAAAAGCAAAAAGTTTCAAAACCATGGTGCACAAGAATTATGAACGTGCAGGCTCCAATGATGTCCAGAATTTGGAAAATGCTGCAAGAACAGTGAGAAATGTAACCACTTGAGAAAAGTTTGCAAGAGAAGCTGAAGCAGGAAAGCACAGAATATATACATGACCAGAATGTTCAGGGGAGAGTAGAGGTGATAGAATGTAGCATAGAAAAACTGCATAGAAACCTTGAATGGCACCTTCTCATCTTTCTTCAATGTCCTAAAAAGTTAATAATACCTTCTAAGCTAGATGCCTAGTCTCCCTCCCCAGTGGTAGGAAAAAAAATATTTGCATTAAAAAATAAATAAATAAATTACATAATCCTACAGAATGTGAAATACACATGTGCAGGACATGGTACAGTGGAGTCCAGTATATTATATATAGAATGGAGAAGGTGAATAAAGAACAATTATTCTTGTTAACTACTGACAAATAATGACAGAAGTTGGAATTCATTGCAGAAAGGAATGAGAAATGTAACTATTTTCCAAGCACTTATATGCATGAGCAGTAGAGGTGGAAAACATTTCCTAAATCTGCTGTTGTGGTGTCCAGAGGAAGTTGCAAATCATGGTCAGAGAGGTCTAGGTCTGTCTATAGCCCAGAGAAAAATATAACTGCAAGCTAGGAGGATAAATGTTGCACAGTAAGTAGCTCAACATGCTTGTCAACTCTTCTTGAATCATTTAACATTTGTCCCAGTTGGAAATGTTGTACAGTACAAGATGGATCTTTGATTAAATCCACTGTGGTTGTGCTGGTGTCTGGGGATTATAGAAAGCAACAGTAAGCAAAATAAACCTACATGTGGTTTGGGAGATCAATAGAGAGTTATGCAGCTCCCCAGAAGCTTATGCAAATCGCATTCCATAATTACAGGATTGTCAGTTATGGAGGAAGTTATATACATAACCCTTAACACTTCCACGAGCAGAAGGTAGATTACCTGAGGTGGATGGATAGAAAGCAGGTCCAAGAAGTGAAATAGAGAAGACTGGCCTCATTGTAATATACTGTTCCTATTTGAAGTCATGTTTAAACCTTCCTTCTTTTAGGAACTCATATGTCACACTGGGAGTTTACATAAATAAATGATACTCTGTTTTGGATCCTTAAATATTCAGCTGACAGACACCTTGGGCTAGCTGAAAGTTAAATTAAGCTAATGACTTCATAACCTTAATCAAGACCTTATGTTTGTACAAATTAAAGATATTGTCAGTATTGTACTGCATAAAATCAGACTAAATTGTCAGCTAAGGTGACATTCCTGTAAAGCTGTGGGTCCAAGACTGTTCATGATGTTAACGAAATTATCACATTTCATTCTATGAATTACCTTTCCACTTGATAGCAATACAAATCTGTTTTTATCATACATGGAGGGTTCTGTCTCTGTGTAGGTGAAGTTAGGCTGCTTATTTTTAAAAGCAGGAAATATTTGTTCAGTTCTAATGTACTATTCTGGTCATTTCCTTTCTAAAATAGCAAATGAGTCAAAACAAATACAAGAAAATGATAGGCTAATAAAAACCAATTCACTTGGAAACAGTTGACATGCTGTTCAGTGGGTAAAGCCAGTCTATTATACATAGTATCTTCACAAACAAGAAGGTAGTAGTCATTTTTGTATCATACATGAAAACTTGGAAGACTTTGAGACAGTTATGGTTCATATATACATATATGTATGTATATGTATATACATACAGGATTTAGATGTATGTGTTTATACATGGTCTGGAATCTGACTTTTAACAATGAGATTTTGAGCCCCCACAGTGTGATCAGTGGAATTCATAATGCTGCTGAGTCTAAAAATGTTTTTGTTATCTTTTTTTTTTTTTTGGTTATCTAGCAACAGAAATGCATCCAAGATATTCTGTATTATTGGAAAATGAAAGGTAATTTAGCTTTATGTTTATTTAATATATGTATATCAATAGGAGGTACTTTTGGACTCTGCTGACAAGCTTAGGGAAAATATGTTAAATTGCATGAAATTTGACCAAGCAGGAACTATAAATAAAGATTGAAAATTGGATGCAAATTAATTATACCATAAAAAATGCTGTGAATATGAGAATGGACAGTTTGCTCAAGAAGGATTTCAGAGCTTTCTGTCATAAATCTCTGCATAAACTTGAAGCAGACTTGCCATTGCACAGGTCACACAGCCCAAATGTGTTAATTATTGCATGTTGGGTCTTCTTTATCTCTGCAAACACTTATCCAATGGGAATGAATACATGGAACACTCTTGTTTTCTACTGTTTCTACTCTTATCCAGATCAGCTTAACCTCTTGGAAAAAAATCACAAGCTAAATTGCAAACTACAAAGGAGTAAAACCTACTGCTTTGTTCATGGTTTGGCACTGTGTTGTCATTTTATCAGTTTTGGCTAACATTGCACATCAGGACCAAAACACTTACCAGTGAAACATGTTTAATTATGTGTTCCATGGTAACATTAATACCCAACTTCACTGGACATTCCTTGTCTGCCAGTGAATTACTTCATGCAGTAGCCATGTCTTAAATGTTAATGAGTATTATATAATTTGCTCATCTGGATTATTATAGCTTTTGCTCAGCTGCAATGGAAAAAGAAGAATTTTGCTTGTTCTTTTGTTTTGTTTGTTTGTTTTACTTGTGGGGGCAGGGCTTGCAAAATGTGTTGTGCAAAAAAAAGAACAATTTTGTTTGTTTGTTTTTTCTTGTGGGTGCAGGGCTTGTAAAATGTGTTATGCATTTGTGGTATTATGCTAGAGACGGAAACAGAAAATATTCATGCCTTTGGGTGCCTTTACTTGCTTAAGCAGTTCTATGGTTATAGTACTGTGATAGAAAAGGCCATGAAACGCTTAAGTAAACTACTATGCAACTGCTGTGTTTTGTTTGTTTGTTTGTTTGTTTGTTTTCCAGAGTAATGCACAGACTTCAGAAACAATCTTCTTTGTAGGATAGCTGAGGAGAGTCTGTAACTTGGTCACTAAATGTGTTCTAAAATGAAAAGATAGTTTAAAAACTATGTTGGACCCATGGGACTTGAAGGCACATGCGTTTATCGAAGAGCTGTGACATTACAAAGGGTTATTACAACTAATCATGATAGCTGGTTTGTCAGAAAACATAACTAATTTTAAAATGAGTACCTATATTTCAATTGTATAGATGAAAAGCTGATTTGATCTCCAAAACCAAATGAAGGGAAGTGAGCTTGTATCCTTGGAAACTGGAATAAAGCAACTAAACTTTATAAAACTTCAATGGAAAAGATTGCATAATAAATAGAAATCTGTTTGCTATAATTTATCTCTGAAAACATCTGGTATTTCTTGTTAAATGTGATTAGTAATGCTTGAAAATATACAGAACATTTTCATTAAATTATCGTTGTTTTAGTTGTTGGCTATAATGCTAAGTATATTAATGAACTAAGACCAATGTCCCTTATCAATATTTATCCCCCGCATATAGTGTTTGTCATCCTGATGATCAAAGATGACAGCAGTGCTTCAGGATAGCTAACGCCTGGCATGGGTTCATCCCCCAGGTAAACCACACAGGAGCTTTTTGGAGACATAGGATTCATTCCATTGGACCCTGAACCATCCATAACCTTTGTTACTGAACCCCCCAAGGCTGTTACACCACATACTGACGGTCAGAGGTTTGATGGGCCACAGGAATATCTTGGAAGCTGCTGAGGAGTCACTGCCTTGTGGACAAATGTTTGAAATAGTGTTCAGCCTCATGATGTTCCAGTCTACAATATCAGGGTAAAAACTTTAATGTGGGGGACAATGAGATCATGTGGGGACTGCACTCGTTTTGCTCTCTTGCCTTTGTAGAAATGAGAGATGATTTCTCCATCCACAGTTTCTCCAAGTTGAGTGGGAGGTCATTTCCACTCCTATCTCCCTTCCAGATGCTGTTTCGTGAATAACAATGCATTTCCTCAAATGTAAATGTAATCCAAAGCTTATTGTAAAAGTAGTAAAACTGCTGCTCAGTGTAGCTCCGCAGCAGCCTGTAAGTCTTTTTTTACAAGATTTTTTTCCTTTCGACAATCTTTAACCCAACTGAACAGAAATTTGTGGAGTTTAACCAACTCATCTGAAGCTTGAAAGTGACTACTAATAGAAGTTACAGCTACCAGCTGATTTTCTGCATAATATCTTGGAAAAGGGATATGCACATCGGCCTTACAAAGAAGTGAAATAGGGTTCTCTCAAACTGTTCTGGCATCCCAGCCTGCATCTATCCCCAAACCATTGGAAACTGCATGGTAAAAGCCTCACAGAGCTCCGCAGGCTTTGTGCACACTTGACTTTTATTAGATTAGTGAGAGGTACACAGAATGATGAAGTAGAGTTGTCGTGTGCCCAAAGGATGTTGACACGTGATCAGCAGTCAGACTTTTGCCTTTCAAAAATCTCATCTACATTTGCAGACTCAGAAATGACTCCTCAAGAAAGCTACAGGTCAGCAAACATACCTTTTTTCCTGAAAAGATATTAACAATTTTAACACTACCTTATGCCTTCAAGATCAGTGAATGGCATATATTTATCTTTGGATTTGACTAGACCAAGTTTGGTCCATGTCACAAATTGAATCAATACCAGTACATTTCATATAGAGTTTATCAGCTTAAGCCTGAAAATGAGTGCTGATCTTCCTTTTAACATTGCCCAGTCATCCGAGACCTGAAGTGCCATTATTTAGCATAATATTTAAACAATTCAATAGATAAGAATGTGCAAGTAGGGACAAAGAGATTATAAGAATGCTCTGATACACAGGTGTTTTTTTTAAATATAAAAATGAAGAAAAAAGGCAAATTGTTAATAATCACAGTGACCAAAAATAAGTAATAAGTTTTGAATGTTGTCAAAAGAAAATGAACTTATATGTTTCTAGTATTTTTTTCTTTTTCAGATTAATATCATGGCTTATTATTATTATTATTATTATTATTATTATTATTATTATTATTATTATTATTATAAAAGTTCTTATGCAGTTAGTCAGCTCTTCTAGCAGCTGACTGCCAAATGGCTAGATGATCTCTCAATCCAACTAAATCAAACTAAACCAAATCAACCCCACCCAACCCAACCCAACCCAACCCAACCAACAAACAAACAAAAAACCATACCTAATTAGCCACACATGTATTCTACTTTCCACCGTAATAAGGACATCGTAGATATCATATGGTATTGCTCAGACTTTATCTTAATTTATATTGTTGAAACGTGTAGTGAAAGGGCTGGGTTGTATTTCATTTTATCTTTGCCACTTTCTATTTAGGTTTTCAACATAATTCTATATTTATTTATTTATTTATTTTAAATCTGGTAAAGGAATTAATTTTGTCATTTCAGGAGGAGTTTATCCCCTGATTTATTTTTTACACAAGTCAAGTAATGTTATATTTACTGTTATGCAAGATTAAATTATTTAGATAGCAACATCCTAAAATTATAAACTAATTGAAAATACACTGCTAGGTCAAAATGAATGGTTATTCTGTCTGAGAATATTGAAATTGTATTTATACAATTTTAAGACAAAGTTATATGTCGCAATATGTTCAAAGATAGTATTGAATGATAGTAGTTTGTACTTGTGTTCTGTTTTTATCCTTTCAAATTCACAGTGTTACCTTTTTATTTTTATTTTTTTAAAAAAAGGAAAAATACTTTCAAGGAACACTTTTCCATTAATTACATGTTGGATTAGATACTTTGGCAATATTTTTATCCTGTGGAATGTTCAGGACTTAAAGAGCAAAACCAGACAGCAGTTCCTGAATATTCATAGAATGATAGACTTCAAGGGTAAAAAATTGCTGGGTAAAAAATTGTGGCCACTAAATATGATGTCTGCATTACTGAAACTAAGTCTAATCACATCTTTTGGGAGTAATGAATATTGTAAATTAAAAAAAAAAAAAAAAAAAAAAAAAAAAAAAAAAGCATTAATGAAGAAAATATTAAGTATTTCACAGAAGAAAATTCAAAGATTAGAACATCAATTTTTGATTATATTTTTTTTTTTTTCTGGAGGGTGAAACAAGAAAAGGAAAAAAAAACATAGTTCACACACATTCATATTTTGCATAATTTTATTTAATTTATTAATAAGTATCAGAGATCCAGTGTAAAAGATTTTCAATTGAATTCTTGAGACTTTACATCATGTTATCAGACAATGGAGGTATTTAATTTCTTAGTCATTTACTAAACTATTTCTTGAGAGTCTTCACCTAGAAATCTTCACAGCCTGCCGAGCTGTGGCCTGGTACATGCTATGATATCACAAAGATCTGTGTCAAAGAAACCACACTGTTTGCTGATTTCCAGGCACTGTATTTCAATGTTGACTTGGTTACAGTGTGTTGACTCGTCTTAATTCCTCAAAACCTTATATGGTCAAATAATACTGCATGGAAACCATTAAAAAATAAGCATTGACATACTTTGCTGAAGACACTGAAAAAATGAAAAAAATAATTCATCTCTCATTCTTCCCTCATCTCCCATTAGGTGTTAAGGAACAATACTACAGAGTGTGCATCTTTTTGCTGAAAGAGAGAAAAAGTTTCCTTTGGTGGAACTACACTGGAAAAATACAGAAGAGACTATAAGCTATCTGTACTTAAGAAAGAGAAAACTTCAGTTCCAGTCCAGGACCAGCAGGGCTTATTCAATCCTGGCTGATGAGCTGTTTAAAAGGAGGATCTCAAAATTAAACTAGGATTCTGAGAACTGAGATGCAACTTGCTCACAGTGTTATGAAAGCACATGGAGGATATATGAACAACTTATTGTGTCAGTAACAGTTTTGTTGTGGACAGTTGGTAGAGAAGAGAGGAAAAAAAAAAAAATCAACATTTCATAAATGTGTCAAATTTCTTTTCTCTTTTTCCACACATCTCTAAAGGTTTCATCTCATCATGCAGTTAAAATTTTAAAAATAAGGTGGTGTAATTTTTTTTTTAATTTATTTTTAAACAGATCCCAAACAAAGAGGCAAATTGTGATCTGTAAATACATTTACACTATGAGAGATCTCAGAAATGAGTCCTGGTCTGCTAAGTCTGTACCTGAAATACCACATATTCTTTCATGTTCTGCATCCTGAGGCACTGCCACTTCTGGACAAGTAAGTGGTTAGAATGGAAGGAGAAAGAGAGAAAAGTATTTCAGTTCTGATTCACAGAAGTGTTTCCAAATCCAGCTGAGATTTAGGCATCCTTCTGTAGTGAATGAAACATCATGGTGCCTAAATAATGTCAGCTCTCCGCTGTCTATGGGCAGTGTATTTGGTCCCAGATAATCTATGCCTTATGTCCATGATAGCTGCTAGCCAAACTCTATCAGGATTGATCATATCAGACATAATGACTTTTTCGTGTGGCTATATGGCTACTGAGTCCCAAAAGCAGTGTAGCCAGGGCAGCGCAACACTGAAACAAATCTAATGAGTCTTGCTGAACCTCTGCCAGCCCACACAGAAACAGATTTCACCGTAGCATGGGCACAGTACAGAAAGAGCCAAACCTAGTTCTGGTGGAGCCAGCTCAGATCCAGATACTCAGCCTGTCCCACTTCATCTTAGTTTATGGAGATCAGACAATACGAATAGGAGACCTAACAGCCATTGGCTTTGGTGTGCACTGTGAGGCTCTGTGCTCCATTGACATCTTGGTTGCCCCAGCTCCTGACTTCCATTTTTGAATGTTTGGTGATGACTGTGTGTCTGGAGAAGACCATGGTGTGCACTCTCCCTCCATGTTTCTGTGTTGCCTCTGTAAAGACATCCAATTCTGCATAAAAAGACCTCTGCTGCCCAGATCCCTACTTGAGGTGCCCAGGGACACAAACAGAGGATCTGCAAGGCAAACCCTGTGTGAATCTGGAAATAGACAACTTGACTGCACGGTCTGCAATGTGCCACATGTATCGGATCCATGGAAATAAGGAAATTAAATTTAAATTTGTATCAGGGAGAGGAGACATCCTATGGGCAAAGGGACATACTGGAAAATAACGATCAATTAAAATTATTTTGAGAGGGATGTGGTAATGCTGTAGTCCTGGACTTTCCCTACCTCTTCCATAGGATTTCTGCATATTAGAATAATTTATCAAACTCTTTGGAGAAAGAAGTTTGAGCCTGTTTTTCTTCATTTGGCTTGTGAGTGTTTTTCAGATGGTGATCAAAATAAACCATATCCTGCCCCCGTGGAAAATACATTTATACTTAAGATATGCAAAACAGGATATGACAAAATTGTGGAGAAAAAGTGCAGCACTGCTGATACAAGAGGTTCTGGTATAAATCATTCCTCAGCTCTGGGATTTGTGTTGGAAACTGCTCAGATAGATGATTTGATGCTTCTAAAGTCTAAAGGAATAAAGAGAAAGGAGAATAAAAAGACACTGATTTACAGTGAAAATGAAGTCATGTATTTACAATGAAGGAGTCATGTCCTCATCAGGATCTAAAATTGTAATGTATAATCTACTTTCAGGTTATATCCAGCAAGTGAAAGAATTATAATATGAAGTTAGTTAATCAGAGCCTTCTCATTTGAACGTGTATTAAAATTTCTGAATTAATAAGCTACACTAACAGTTCGCTTTTTATTTTATGTAATTTTAGCTTCAGCTGCTGTTTGCTAACTTCTGCTTTGTCTTTAACTTGAAGCTCATTTATGCATGGCCTTTTTATTAAGGTAACTTACAAGAGCAGCATTTCTATCAAGTCCAAATGTAAATAAGTGGCATAGGTGTAGTATAAAAATAAAACATTATCCAAATGGGACATAAACAGTTTCTGAAAAGTTTTACGTGGATGCTCCATAGTTCATTACATGCTTTTTCATATAGCCTTCTGTTGTATTATATAAAACAATAATAAAATCAGGTTTTCACCTTCTTTGAAATAAGGCTTTTCACACTAGACAAGACTTGAAGGATGCACTTGTTCCTAAGTGTAAAAAGCTAATCCCTTCACCGTTATTGTCAAAAGAATTTCCCATTGATGAATTAATGATGTCCATAATCAGTGGAAGACATATATATATCTTACACATCTTTTGTACTTTATAACATCACTGCAGTTTCCACAACTTCAATCCGTGCCTTTTCAGTGCAGTATGCACCTTTTCAAAGTTTATTCTAATGAGGAAAACCTAATGTCTTGCAGCAGAGAGGGCCTAACACCAATGAAAGAACATAGGTCCTAAGAGCTTCACACTTTCATGACTAATGTGTTTTAACTTCTTAGCCCTTAACTATACCTGAAAATTAATTACATGTTTAGATTCCATGAACAACACATGAGATGTGATTAGGGCAACATGAAGAGGTTGGTACGTGGCACTGTTGAATGATGAATAATATTCTTGACTTTTTTTACTGTAGGCACCTCTCCTGACTTGTGGTGCAGGTTGGAACCACCTACTGAGAACAGATGCCTCTGATTGTTATACTTTGGTCATTAAATAAGGCCATTAAATAAGGTCATTAGGTTATTTTTAAATTCTGTTGTCACTATATAAAATAGATAATTCTGCACTAATAGTCTGCAGGTAGCTTGGTATTCAGTATCATTGCCCTTTTTTTACTGCAGCCATTCCAACCTCAAACTTTGACCTCTCAGAAAATTACTACTAAGTAAAATGTAGATGAAGATTCAGGCCTCTGTATTTATCATACCGTAGCAACTTATTTTCTGGATTCCAGAAAATAAGATTAAGTTTTAAGGTGAAACTTGGCTGCCAAAATTCTCAGAACAATTCTGACTTTGTTCAGAAAGAAAACTTCAACTAAAGTGCCTGTAGTCTGTTTTAGGCTCCAGCACTCTTAGTCAAATCAATCATTTAGTACAAGGTCTTAGCAAGAGTCAAATTTCCTTAATTCCAGCAGAATACAGAATAGTGATGATTAAGCATAGAAAATGATATATTAAAATAAATTTTAAAACTTATAAAGCATAAGGAATAAGAAGCAAATGAAATCTATTAATCAAATAAAGTTAGAAATGCTTGCCTAGCCATACAAACATTTTATGAAGTTCTAAAATCCACAGTGTCTAATGATTTCAAGTACTGCAAAACAAGCATGAGAACTTGAGTACAGATTTTAACAAAGAAACTATGTCAGCATCGAGAATTGCCAAAGGCAGGCTGTTCCAGATGTTCAGCTTGTAGGACAGAAGATTTGGTTTTACAGATGCCTCAGTGTTTCCTTCTGTCTTCATATGGATGTGTGTTGGGTGGCAAAGGAAAGCTGCCTCTGATCTTTTTTTTTTCTTCTTCACAAAACAGTAGATACATTTTCTTCCATGATCTTTGCATCTTTTGTTGACAAAAACATCTCAGAATGTGCTGAGAGAGCAGCAAGCAGCAACAGAGTTAATGTACTCATTGAAATGACTTCGTTTTTGACACAGACTCCTCCATATGCCCTTCTTTAACATATGAAATCCTATCAAAACCAGCTTAGAGCAGCAGTGGCGATGAGAGTACTAAATCCATGTTGGACCAAGACAGAGGAAAACTTGTACATGAAAGATGACCTTTCAAACATGAAGAAGGATACCACACAGTACATTGTGGGACCACATGACTTTATTATCCCTTCATCTCAAGTACGCAATGACAACTGACAGCTGTAAGCACCTTGCACCTGAGAAAGTGAAGGTTCTCAAAACTTTTTCTGCCAGCTTCATCACTTTACATTTAGGAAAACTGAGCTGAAGATCACGCTTTTGAAGTATATATTCCCATCCTTCTCCACAGAATATGCTCATATCCAGCGTATTTTCTTTTATTGGGTTTGCATACTCACATACAAAAACAAAGTCCATTTTATTTTCAGTTTATTTTTCAAACTTGGTGGCTGTTATATTCTTAATTTATATAAACTCCCCTTGTACTAAACAGAGGTGGCCACACACTTTCAGAATCTGTTAAACATGAGGAGAAGCCAAATCATCCATCCTGACTGTCGTGGTTCAACCCGGCTGGCAGCTAAGCACCACACAGCTGTTCGCTCACCCTCCCCGCTACCCTCAGTGGGATGGGGGAGAGAATGAGAAAAGAAGTGAAAGCTTGTGGGTTGAATTAAAGACAGTTTTTTAGAACAGAAAAAAAAGGAAATGAATAATAATTATTATTATTACTAGAAGTAGTACTACTACTACTACTACTAATAATGTGTACAAAAGAAGTGATGTACAACAGAGGAGAGGAGAGGAGAGGAGAGGAGAGGAGAGGAGAGGAGAGGAGAGGAGAGGAGAGGAGAGGAGAGGAGAGGAGAGGAGAGGAGAGGAGAGGAGAGGAGAGGAGAGGAGAGGAGAGGAGAGGAGAGGAGAGGAGAGGAGAGGAGAGGAGAGGAGAGGAGAGGAGAGGAGAGGAGAGGAGAGGAGAGGAGAGGAGAGGAGAGGAGAGGAGAGGAGAGGAGAGGAGAGGAGAGGAGAGGAGTCAATAATAGAATAAAAGTATGCTTCAGAAAGCTTGTAGACACTGGACTGTATTTCTTACTTTCTAGAGGTACATTTAATCTTTATGTCATGGAGGAAAATATGGAGTGTTACTTCAGTCTTTGTTTTTAAACTTCCTTGCTTTTAGAAGAGTAAAAGAAAATCACTGTCTTCTATTCATATTCCAGTGTTAAAAGACAGAGTAAAACCAGGTGATCCATTACTGTGACATTTAAAGTGAATTAGGCTCAATTTAGGATTGCTAATTTGGGCTTGTAACCATGATTCCACAATACAATTGTGAAACAAAACAAAACAAAACAAAACAAAAAAAAAAGGAAAGAAAAAAAAAGAAAAAAAAAAGCTGTTGTTTTGAAACTTTAGTTCCTTCTCTGTTTAGCACATTTATCTGTACACCTTTCCGCACCTGACTCAATTCCAGGTTTGTTCTTAGGGAAGGACATCCTGGCACTCTGCTACCCTCCTGTTCCAGTTCTCTCTGCTCTTTCCCTCCAGCTGTCCCGTTCTCACTAGCTCAGCTTCATTATTCACATGCACCTCCATGGGATTTCCCATGAATGCTCAGTAGTTATTGAGTGGAATCAGACAAGCACGTCCTGTGTAGAAGAAAATGAAAAAAAGCCTCAGTGCAGAAAGCACATCACAATTGGACAATGGCTTCCATTACAGGATGAGAGCTCTCTTGCCACAGCTTTTTTAAAATCCTCAAAGACATGATCCTTAAATTAAAAAAAAAAATGAAAAAAGAAAAAAAAAAGGTTCTAACTTTTTAATTTTAAATTGGCAGGTAGAAAATGAGCAACTGTAAAAAGCCCTATTGCAAATCACAACTGGATTTCTCAGAATCGCTTTTTTTTTTTTTTTTTTTTTTTTTTTTGTGCATATGCTTTCTTACAGATCTGATCGGAAGTGGAAAACATCAGTAAAATTCACCACAATTTTTGTTAAGTTGAAGATGCAACTTCCTCTGAATTTATTAACATTAGTTCAGTTTTCTGTGACTACGTGAATGTTTTTTGGTTTGTTTGTTTTTTAAGATCTTAAAGCTGGTATGACCAAGGTGTTTCTATTAAATTGTGATATGTTGACAGCCTTCATCCTTTTGCCTCTTACTTCTGTTTGAGAAGGGAGAATCCACATCATCTTCACATGTTGTTGGTTGCTGCTATCAGGGTATTGGCTAGCTGAATTTCTAACCAGATACACAGCCCTGGTACTTTTTCAGAAGCAGGTTGGAGGGTGACTGATATATCTTTACCTAACAGCAGCTTCAGAGGGTAGAATGGTGATGTGCATCATGAGACTAAATCATCAGTAGCAAGTATCAGTTTATCTGACAACAGCTGTTATAGGATTCTTCTATCACCACAGCTCCAAGGTTTTGAATGAAAGTCAATCAAATCTCTCACTCAGTGTAATCTGAGTCCCTTAAAATCAGTAGAAAAAAAATCTTATCATCTTCTCTGGATTTGCATCAGGTTCACAGTGTTAAGTTTATTGAGTGCTGACTGCATCTTTTTCATTTGGCAGCTATTTTCAGCAAAACCAAAAATGGAGTTTGTGGAATAGAACCATGTTGGTCTTCTCAAAAAAAGACATGAAGCATGCACAACTACAAAGTCTTTCTGAAATGCATCATGAACTTTTGAGATACCATTTTGTGAGAAAGAAAAGTTGTACTCCTCTTTGCATAATATATATATATGTATATATATATATATATATATATAATTTCAATAGAATTTGCAGAAAAAATATAAAATGTGAAATGTAATTTATCATCATGTGCATGATGTTCATCAACATAATCCTTCAGGTGTGCATGAAGAGACTGTGCATGCACAGGCATGGCACATAATACAGTAGTGATTTTTTAGATGAATAATACAGAAGATTAGTATTTTCAGATTCATATACAATCTAAAAACTTGCTGAAATTCCTGATTTCTTTGTTGTTGTCAGTTACATTTTCAGTGTGTCATTTAGCAGCACAATGCCTCGGTTTTGATCTGTTCAATCTGATCTATTGCTTTGTTTTTATTTTCTTTAAGTATTTTTAATGAACATTTGAATTACTCTGCCACATTTATATTCTCATGAATTCTGTCTCTGTCTGCTTGTAGATATCAAACACTACACTTATGATTGCTGCCAATAGTTTGATTTTATGACAGATGACATTGGAGTTAATAGTTTATACATTCTCATTTGCATGCCATATGTAGATATTTCTACTCAGTTCTTCATATATATATCTTCAATTATATATGGTTTTAATTAAACAGTAAAGAATGTATTCAAAATGTATTTGATTTAGCATTTACTTCTTAATGTTGAAACATGCATTTTGCTTCATTTTCAAGTTCATTATTCATTATTTGTAATTATTCAAATATCTTCTTATAATTCTTTCTATCACATCTAATGTTGAGAGTATTTAATACTCAAAATCAAGTTGCCTTGACAGAGTTCAAAAGCAGTGATATTTCTGTTCTTCATTCAGAAAAGATTTCATGAAATTTTTCCTCTGAGTATCTGAAATTTTACACATTTTTACTTTTTTGAAAAGTTCAATGCATGCAATATGCAACAAATATTTAACATTTACTTTTGGGGTGAATTACTGCTTTCCAGTTAATTAACCAGTTCACTGATTTTTCTAGACTTCTTGCATTATTCTTTTGTTCTTGTTGTTTTGTTTTGTGTTTTTAATATAAGTTTATGGATTTCTGCATATAACGCCAGCCATTGGGTACAGCTAATGTTTTAAGTAATTGCACTCCTTACAGACAAAATTTCAGCTGGATACTCTGGGCTTGCCAAGGATGACAAGGTTTCTGATTGTTGTCTTTGAGGATCAGCTTCAGAACAGTAAGCTGCAAGGCCTTAAACTTTCATTCTCAGTTTCATCCATGTAACTATTCTGGTGCAGAGTAGTCACTATTAAAAGATGTCATTGTTAGGTTCCTTTTCATCCCTTATAAGCTCATTTCTCTAGTGCTTATTAACTTATCTCCCACTGAAATCTCGATTTCTTATGAAAAGCTCCTTAGAAGAGCTCTCATTCAAAATAAGATAAGAACACAACATGTGGGAATCTCTAAGTGGAACGGAAATAGGTCTGTAACACCCTGGAAGTTCTCTGGTGGGAACACAGTGAGTCTCAATTGGTCTAAAGGCCTCTTCAGAAACCTAGTTTATCCTAGTATATCCTGTGGTACGATACTGTCTAGATTATCCCCAGTGATGTGGTGGATTCTCCAACACCTGAGGTCGCAGTTCACTGCATTTGTGGAAGGTGATCTGTAGTCAAACATGCACTACTGTCCATAAAAGAAGAGAAAACAGTCTGGAAAGCCCTCAAATGAAGTAATATCAATAATGATCTATTCTGACTTTACGTAAATCTCTAGACGTAGCTCAAAACAAACAGATATATAATTGCATTTTTGCTTATAGATTTGAGTACTCATCAATGTCGGTATCTTTTGGTTTCTATATACTTTTCTGGAGCTGCCTAGCTAAGCACTGAAATACTTTGTTCTTTTGTATCTGGACCTATAGATTCTCCATTACTTTTGTCTTTTCTTAAAAGAAAGACTAAAGCTGCTCTTATTTTTCTAACATAAGGTTAATATTAATAATAATTAGCACATAAATTATTTATTTGCTCATCTGTAACTAATTACAGTAATGATAGCTACTGAGTTAACATGGTTTAAAAACAAAATCAGGAAAAAAAACAATCCTAACAAAGTGCAGTTTTGGGGCTGTGCCTAGATAATCATTAATTCTGCCAAGAAAAGATGGAATATTTTGTTTTCGACACATTAGAGGCCAAATCAACAATTATGTAAGGTAATTTCATTTTTATGGTGAATGCATTTGAAACAGTACCTACTTAAAAAGAACAGAATGAGAGTTCACAAGGCATTTAATAAGACAGTAAAGCAAGAGCTTCCAGGCAAAACCCTCTCAGAGCTTCATGATGGATCTCAGCTGTATCTTTCCATGATGTCTGTATGCCCAGAAATATCCGGCTTCCAAGAAGAGCACAATAATATAGCTGAGATGGAGTTTATTACTATGAACAAGAATTTTTCCCTAAGTTTTTGTGCCATTTATACATTAACCTTTAAAATACATAGCACTTTGAGAGTGTCTGAACTTTCTACATTTCTCCATAATGCCAAATTTATTGAAGAATATTGCTTGCCATAAAACCTATAAGGGTATTCTGCAACAGTGGACCTTTTGGGAAATGTGTTGTATAAATAACTTTTCACTTGAGCATGTTATTCAAAAAAAATGAGCATTTTTCAAGAAAGAATGAAGAAAGGAAGGGAAAAAGGAAGGGAAAAAGGAAGGGAAAAAGGAAGGGAAAAAGGAAGGGAAAAAGGAAGGGAAGGGAAGGGAAGGGAAGGGAAGGGAAGGGAAGGGAAGGGAAGGGAAGGGAAGGGAAGGGAAGGGAAGGGAAGGGAAGGGAAGGGAAGGGAAGGGAAGGGAAGGGAAGGGAAGGGAAGGGAAGGGAAGGGAAGGGAAGGGAAGGGAAGGGAAGGGAAGGGAAGGGAAGGGAAGGGAAGGGAAGGGAAGGGAAAACAGAGAGGGGAAGGGAAAACAGAGAGAAAGAGAACGAGAAAGAAAGAGAACGAGAATGAGAACGAGAAAGAGAGAAAGAGAAAGAGAGAAAGGGAGAAAGGGAGAAAGAGAGAAAGAGAGAGAGAAAGAGAGATAGAGAGAGAGAAAGAGAGAGATAGAGAGAGAGAGAGAGAGAGAGAGAGAGAAAGAAAGAAAGAAAGAAAGAAAGAAAGAAAGAAAGAAAGAAAGAAAGAAAGAAAGAAAGAAAGAAAGAAAGAAAGTTAGTTTTTCACTTGTCATTATGACCAGTTTGGACACTTTCAAAAACACTGTCCTCGTCTTAGCTGGCATAGAGTTAATCTTCCTAGTAGCTGGTATGGTGCTGTGTTTTGGATTTAGGATGAGAATAATGCCTATAACACATGTTTTAGTTGTTGCAGAGAAACACACTGGCTACCCAGTGAGGAGGCTGGAGGTGCACAAGGAGCTGGGAGGAGACAGAGCTAGGATAGATGGCACAGACCTGTCAAAGGGATGTCCCAGATCATGTGATGTCATTCTGAACTAAAAAAAAAAAAAAAAAAAAAAAAAAAGTGGCTGTGGGAGATGCCATTGTTCAGGGAGACTGGGCATTGAGCAGCAAGTGCCGAGCAATCGTGTTGTTCAACCTCCACCCTTCCTTTCTTATCAAACTTTCTTTATCTCAACCTACAAGTTCCACATTTTTACCTTCTTCAGTTCTCTTGCCCATCCCACTGCAGGGCAGGGAAACAAGCAAATGGCTGTGTGGTGCTGTTTGCAGCTGCCTGCCAAGTTAAAGCACAACAAACAAATACCCAATGTTTTAAAACTATGATTTTCAGGAACTCTGTTTTGAATGAATATTTGAAAACAACACATTGAATTTACAAAATTAAACTGCTTGATTGTCCCATAGAATACTCTCCTAACAACTTTCCTTTAGAAGATTTTAATCTTAAAAGGCATTTTATTTGTTTGTTTGTTTGATAGTTAATTTTTGGTGTTATTTTATTTTATTATCCTCTCTGGTTACAGAGAAATAACATTTGGTATGTTTTAACAGGTGAGGAACCCATTTTCTAATAAAGGCTGAACATTCTGTCAGTTAGCAAATCATCTCCATAAGTAAATCCTGATATAAAAGGAGGCTGCTTTCATAAACATATACAAACATGCACTTTGAAAAAAAAAAAAAAAAAGCACAAAAAGCATAAAGATATTAATTGTTTTCCATATGTTCAAATAGTGCACATCTGGTTTAGGGAGATGAAAGGCAGAAAAATGTGGAGCAAAATTCGGTCATCTGATTTTGTAATTTTTTTGCATTCTTCAAAAAATTCTTCAAAAAATATTCTAACTAAATTTCTGCAAATATAAATGTACTTCCATGATATAAAAATCTTGATTTTAGAAGAGAACAAAGCCAGGGCAGTATGTATATCATCCAAACATATCATGTCAGTTGAAACATTGCTCTGATTTTTGCAGTTGCAGGAGTATCTCTAAGATGAGTGTCATGATGGCATGATGGTTATAAGGAACCTCATGAAGATGAAGGAGTTAGCAGTGACCGATGTGTTGCACACTTGTTTTTTTCTGAGGATTTTCAAATGTTACTAGCATGATTTTATGATTAAAGATTATTCTGCTGGACTTGAATGAGATCTGAGAAAAAAGCAAGATAAGCTAATAGATAGGATATTTGAGGTTTTAGCATGTGGATGAAATTAAATGATTTAAGCATGCAAATACAGAGAAAAGTATTTGTATATTAGAAATCGAGCAGCTTTTTTGTTGTTATTTTGTGAAAATGGCAAAAATAGGCTATAAGTAGTTCCCACAATTCCAAAATTAATAAATAAAAATAAATATACTTTTTAAAAGGATGGATTGTACAGGTGCAGGGAGAGAAACTGACCTTGTTCTGTCATTCTATGTATACAGCTACTCCAACATCTTCTGTGTAAATACTTCAAGTCTGGTGAGATTAATCCAAGCCTTGGTGTTCCTTAGTACATTCATTCTGTTCGACTCTGAAGTGGCATTTTAGTCCACTTTTCCTTGTGTGAATTCAAGGGTTTACTCATGGGTCCTACCACGAGTTCCTGAGGAGTAACCAAGGTTTGTGCTGTCAAGTGTATTTAACTGCATCACAGTCATCTCTGTGTGTCCAACCAAGCCTTTGACTAGCTGTCTGGTGTGGGCATTGTTGGCACCCAGGAGACTTTATGAGCTTCTACTCCAACAGTCTCTCTGTGGTTTTGATGAGCTTTGCACTGAGTTCTGTACAGCCCCAGTTGTTAGCACATGGGTAGACTTGATTTTTTTTTTTTTTTTTTTTTTTTTTTTTTTTTTTTTTGGTGCCAGCTGCAATTGCAACATAAGTTGTGGAATAAATTTACCTTTCGGAAAGACATCTGGCAGTTAGGCTGAGTTCACTGCAGAGTGTTTGGACAGAACAACTGCAGTAGAATCACACTTTATGCTACTTATCTATTATTTTATTATTTATTTATTTTCCAAAATAGTAATGACAAATAAGGACAGTTTTATAACAGAAGATTTTTTGTTGTTCTTGTTTAAATTCCAGAGCAAATAAGTGAACTTCAATTTCTTTGAATTTTTTTTTTTTTTTTTAAATGGCATTCCAGAATGGGATTCCATTTGGCTGCCACTTCCTTATTAAATCTGTGCTGTGGCATGTAGTTTGGCCAACAAAAATGTCAAATAAATAAATAAATTCTGCTTATTATCCAACTGTCAAAAAGCATGCAGTTTCCCAATATGTATTTTTGTGGTAAATTGCCTCCAACCAAAACTCCCATCTTCTTGGTTAGATTTCACCAAAATATGAATTTATCCCTCTGCTTGTCTTTTATTAAAAAGTAGTTTTTCTCCATTTTCACTTTTACTAAAAGTAGTTAAAAGCTACATTCAGAAATCCTTTTTTTTTTTTTTTTTTTCCTTTTATTTGCTGATTTACACACATGTGAAAGACATTTTTGAACTTGTGACATGCTACAAAGAGTGAGTAACAGACAAAAATATGAACAAGGGGAAACAAGCTTATTCCTTACAGTAAAATGGGACTGGTCAACAAGACCTAATTTCCATTCACCATTTATTCACCCCACAACTGGGAAAGGTTCCATCAAGCTACTCAGATGCTTGGCCTGAGACATTAGATACATTTTCAGCAGTATTGGTGGTCTTCTCTTTGTATACATTGAAGTCAAAGCCCTGACAGCTTAATTCTAGTTCACTGCTGTTCTCTAATCTCTGGTCAAACAACATATAAAACAGTCCATTCAACATCATTAGAATCAGTAGCTGCTCATATTGCTATTACTTGTTGGATAATGCAATAATATAAAGTTGATTAGAGTTCCTCATTCAAGCATAATAGCAACTTTGCTACCATAGTATGGAAACAAAAAGCAAACCATTAATAATACAGATCTTTTATAAGATCTCTCCCATATGCAAAATAATAATTCCTCACTTCTTTTCCTTTCCCTGTTCTTTTTTTTTTTTTTTCCTTTCCTGTTCTCTTTAGAAGTCACTCTTTTCTTTGTAAGTCATATCAGATCCAAGTGATCTTTAGTTCCCCAATTCACGTGTCTGTCAGTGTGAATTACTTATTACACACTGTATGCTAGGAAGATTGTTTCAGCGGCTAATAAGCATATAAATGCTTCTCTTTCTCCTCCATAGACATTCTGATTTTTTTCCCTCATAGCTCAATATTATGGGAGGAGTAGGGAGGATCAGAATATGATAGATATAAGTCTATGTGCACAAGGGGAAGGGTCGCTTTTTCTGTTTCAGTTTTTGTGCTGTCATGCCTTCACAAAATAACACCTAGCATGTCCTCAGAGACAGAAATAGAAAATGCAACCACCCACCATGTCTCTCAATAAACTGATGCATATTTATACCCGTCCACATTCTTTGTATTAAAAACTCCATTGTACTAAGTTATGAATATACTTTGTAAGCAAATCTGTCACTATGAGACTGCACACAGAGAAGAATGAAGTCTTTTGTGTCTAGTTGACTTTTCATAACCATTGTGCATGAACTTAAGTTATTTAAATTGCAGCAAAAAAATATTTCTGTATTCTTGAATTCTAAATGGCAAAATTAAACAACTTTTTCCTTTCTCTAATACAGTTAATTTAGTTTAAGGAAGCATTTAGAGGAATCTTCATATGAATAGTGAGTACTTCCACTTAGAAGTTTACAATCCACGTAAATTTAGTGAGACTTTGTTTCCCTTTCAATATCTTGATTTTTCATGCTAGCCCAGATACTATGTCTTATTTCTTTAAAAACAGGGGATTTCCATCTATTCTGAGTGTATTAAGAGTGTGACTTCCACACGTCTTCCACACATGCAAGTTTTAAAGACTGCAAGACCTATCACATCATCAAAATGCAATAGAATGACTAAAATTGAATAACTTGCCAACAGCCATTAAGTATGTACAACATGAGTGCAAACCATTTGTTCTGCAACAGTAGAATGAAATGCTGTTAATAGCATCAAATCACCTTTTAATTCATAGTTTTATTTTCCACAAAATAAATAAATAAATAAATAAATAAATAAATTCCAGCAGAGTATCAATATATATATAGTTCAATATATAGTGTCATTTTGGAGAGCTGATTATGAGACAAGTAAGTTACATTAGAAAATAGTAAAGGAATTAGGAATTTAAAATAAATCATAAATGTTAAGGGTGATTTTATTTTATTTTATTTTTTTAGTATAGTTTACACAGACAGGACTTCAATGTCTCAAGCATAGTGGTCCGCTTTCATCATGTTCATTCTGTGGTGAACAACTGGAATTCCCTATGCTAGTCCTCTCTGTAGCAATGATGGTTTCTGTAAATGTGGTCCAGTTTCAGATGAACTACTCTTAGAGGACATCAACAGCTGTATCCATAGTTCTTGCCCTTTTCCTGAGATAATCTTCCAGTGTTAATAACAAATAATTTGACAAACTGATTTTGAGCATAAAAAATAAATGTTCCCTTCTTATAATTTCTCTTATTTAAAATAATTAAAATGTGTTATTTTGATTTCTTTTATTATTCAGAAGAAGATTAAAAAATCTGCATTATGTACTGTAAGAAAAGTAAGAAGCTGTAAGAAAATAAGAGTAAACTGAAAGAAATAAAGATATTCTAAGAAAAGTGGTAACTATAGATTTGAGTGTGTATGAATGCTATATGTGTGCAGGTGGGTAAAATAGTTTTGTTTTCTGTCTGGTACATTTCACACTGAATATTATGCCACAGAGTGATACTAAGCCTCCCAAAATGACAGTAGGAAACTGTAAGAAAATTATGGAAGTAAAACAGACTTAGACTATATAGTATTTTATATCTTGTTCCATCTTCTTGTGCGTAATAGAGCGTAGCATTTGGCAAGCTGACTTGGAAACAAAGTTTAAAAATAACCGGGCTTTCTTCCCCGCAGAAAGCAGAAATAAAAGAGGCAGATTTGACTATTTGAACTATCTATCATACTCTGCATTTTAACTTATTTGATTAATGTTTTTCTTGTGTGGAAGTAATGCTTGCACAATCAGCACAGGGGTGTGTCCACACATAGTTCTTTTTTCCTTATATTTTTTTCTTTGAACATATTGGTCCATTTCAGTCACAAATAACAACTCCTTAGGCAGTAAGAACATTTCTGGATTAAATTTCTGTCTGCACAGAAAGAACAGACTGTATCTCAACCATAATGGAACCACACTGCTGGCACTTAAAATCAAGGTCATTGGTATGCTTTAAAGTGAAGAGAAGAAATACACATTCAAGCATATGGTTTGGAAATTGCATGGATAGAAGACAATACCACTGTACCAGGATAAGATAAGCAGTAAAGAAAGTGGGTCATGATGATGCTATCTGTTACAGAGCACCTAGAATCAAACCAAAAACAAACAAATGATCAAAACAAAACAAAACAAAAAACCTCTGTAGTTAACAGGAATCTGTATTGATTGATGTTTTGGGATTTATTAGGAAAACTATAATACTGAGTTTATGTTTATTAGCTACAAAAACAATGTCAACAATGGCTGCCATACAGAGAGATTAAAAGCATCAAAAGAAGAAAATGCTAGAGTAATCCACGTGGACTGTGCAAATAGCATATGTGTCTCTAATATAAAGAAGAAGCTTCTAGATATTATCAACGACTTTTGTACTCAAACTGGTCCACATCCCACTTGAGAAGATGCAAATGTTTAAATTTTTAACTGTTTTTCAGTAGCACCTAGGAACTTGTTGAAAATCATACAGCTGGAGAGGCTGTTGTGTAACAGCAACCATTACATACATTTGGCAGTTGTGTAGGCTCCAGAAGGCCAAAAAAATATTATTGAATTGTGCTTAGCATTCAGAAGGTTATTGACATAAAAATAAGAAAATTAATTAAAAGTTATAAAGGTACAAAGTTATAAGTAGATGCTATAATTAAACCTTTGCAAGGTACACTGATACCATTAAGGTTACGGCACTAGAAGTGGGAAGCCAAAATATACCAAGCAATCCACAGAAAGAGCAAAAGGAAGCAGTCCAGACTAAACATCAGAGGCAGGTAAGAAGTTTCTTAGAAAGCAAATCGGCATTCTTTTGAAAGCTAAAGTCATGTCACATGGTAGAATATAAAAGAGCTCATAAACTTGTGGAGATGAAATATGAATTTTGTTTGTTTGTTTATTTTCCTCATTTACACAGGAAAGATATCTGTGCTTTTATAATACATGTGGCAGAGGTTTGATTTCAGTGCAGTTTCGGCTATAATTTCTTGACATAAAAATACAGGCATTGTCAATGAGCTGAGATTGAATTACTGTGGTGGTTTTACCCTACTGGGAAGCTACAATCCACCACAACTACTCTTTCACACCCCCTCCTCAAACAAAAAAGAGGAAGAAAATATAGTGGAAAGGGCTCAAGAGTTGAAATAAGGACAGGGAGATCACTCAACAGTTATTGTCATTGGAAAAACAGACTCTACATAGGAAGGTTAATAGAATTTATTTCCTATCGACAGCAGACTAGAGCAGTGAGAAATCTAAAGCAAACAAAAAACACCTTCCCCCCATTCACTCTCTTTGTCCTCCTCTGAGTTGTGCAGGGGAATGTGGAATGGGGACTGAGGTAAGTCAATAACTGTATTAGCATCTTTGCTGCTCCTTCTTGGTCACTCCCTGCGCCTGCTCCACGTGGGGTCCCCCCCATGGAATGCCATCCTTCCCGAACTGAGCCTGTGGGGGCTTCCCACAGGCAGCAGCTCTTCAAGAACTGCTCCTACATGGATCCGTACCGTGGGGTCCATCCCCCAGGAGCAAACTGCTCCAGCACGGGTCCCCCACGGGTGGGCAGCAGCTCCCCGCAGATCCCCTGCTCCTGCGTGGGCTCCTCGCCATGGGCTGCAGCTCTGGCCCAAGGCCTGCTCCTGCGGGGGCTCTCCAAGGGCCGCAGCCTCCTCCAGGCCACATCCACCTGCTCCACCAGGGGCTCCTCCACAGGCTGCAGCTTGGAGATCTGCTCCATGTGGGACCCGTGAGCTGCAGGGGGACAGCCTGTTCCACCAGGAGCCTCTCTGCAGGCTATTTGGATAGGTGAGGGGGAAAGTGGTGGATGTGGCCTACCTTGACTTCAGCAAGGTTTTTGACACTGTCTTCCATAACATCCTCATAGACAAGGTCAGGAAGTGTGACCTAGATGAGTGGACAGGATTGGCAATTGGCTGGATAGCAGAGCTCACAGGGTTGTGCTCAGTAATGCAGAATCTAGTTGGAGGCCTGTAGCTAGCAGTGTCTCACAGAGGTCAATACTGGGTCCAGTGCCATTTAACTTATTTATCAATGACCTGGGCAGTGGAACAGAGTGCACCCTCAGCAAGTTTGCTGACAACACAAAGCTCAGAGGAGTGGCTGATAACCCCGAAGGGCTCTGCTGCCATTCAGAGGGACCTCAGCAGACTAGAGGGTTGGGCCAAGAGGAACTTTATGAAGTTCAACAAGGGCAAGCACAGGGTCCTGCACCTAGGGAGGAATAACCCCAAGCACCAGTACAGGCTGGGGCCTGGCCTGGTGGAGTGCATCTCTGCAAGGGAGACCTGGCAGTCCCAGTGGACAGCATGCTGACCATGAGCCAGCAATGTGCCCTTGGGGCCAAGAAGGCCAATGGTATCCTCGAGTACATTTGGAAGAGTGTTGCCAGCAGGTCAAGGGAGGTGATCCTCAGCCCTGGTGAGGCCTCACCTCACCAGGTGTGTCCAATTGTATCCAGTTCTGGGCTCCCCACTACAAGAGGGACGTAGAACTACTGGAGTGAGTCCAGAGGAAGACTACTAAGGTGATTAAGGGACAGTTGTACAAGGACAGGCTGAGAGAACTGGGCCTGTTTATCCTGGAAAAGAGAAGGCTGAGGGGAGACCTTATTAATGTATATAAATATCTGAGGGGAGGGTGTCAAGAGGATGGAGCCAGTCTCTTTTCAGTTGTGCTCAGAAACAGGATGAGGGGCAATGGCACAAACTGAAGCACAAAAGGTTCTGCCTCAATATGAAGGGGCAGTTCTTGCATTTCTTTACTGTGAAGGTGGCAACACTGGAACAAATTGCCCATTGAGGTTGTGAAGTCTCCTCTGAAGATAATCAAAACCTGCTTGGATGCCATCCTGTGCAACTAGCTCTAGGTGATCCTGCTTGGTAGGGGGGTTGAACTAGATGATCTTCGGAGGTCCCTTCCAACCCTGCCCATTCTGTGATTCTGCTCCAGAGCTTGGAGCATCTCCTGCCCTCCTTCTGCACTGACCTTGGGGTCTGTAGGGCTGTTTCTCTCACATGTTCTCACTCCTCTCTTCCAGCTGCTGTTGCCCAGCAAGTTTTTTTTTTCTTTTTTCTTTTTCTTTTTTTTTTTTTTTAATTTTCTTTCCTTTCTTCAATCTGCTGTCCCAGAGGCCCAGGCAGTGTTTCTCCCTGTCCTGCTTGCTGGCCTCATCTCTGCCCAGCGGTGGGTCCCTTTCAGAGGCAGCTGGAGCCGGCACTGATACGACATGGGGCAGCTGCTGGGGTCTGCTCATAGGGGCCACCTCTGCAGCCCTCCCTTACCAAAACCTTGCCACATAAACACAATGTAAATAGTGATTTTTGCTCCTGAATCACTAAATATTTGTATATTTTTTGATGTACTGAGGGTTTGTTCTAGGCTTTTCAAAACTGATCTTTCCTCTTGGAAGATGTGCCCAATATTAGACCTAACTACACAAAGCTCTTTCAACACATGATCAATATTGATAAGGAACATTATAAACTGCTGAAGATAAAGAGTATTTTCTTACTAATTACTAACTCTAGTCAAGGATATATTTCTTATTTGTCTTACAACTTATTCATCCCTCCCTTTCTTCCTTCCTTCCTCTGTAATAAAGGTAAAAATAATATAGTATGAACTTATCATTATTCACATTCCTCAAAATGCTTGAACTGTTCTAGTTATATTGATTAATATAGATCTTGCCATAAATCAGTTTTTAAAAATAAGAAAAAGACTGTCTTAGGGAAACTATCATGCATGTTTCTGACATAACTGGGGCAGGGGTGTGGGGGGTGGGGAGAAGAGTACGTTGTTCAGGAGGAGGACTGGTTATCAGTCAGTGGGGTGGTGAGCAATTCATTTTTTTGCCTCTGTCTTCAACACCAGTGATGGGCTCTAGGACTCCAGTCACATTGAGTTAGAGGACTGTGAACAATAAACTCCCAGTCAACCCCAAACTTATGAGGGATTTGCTGCTCCACCTGGATGCATATAAGTCCATGGGGCCTGATGAGACCTATTCCAGGGTACTCATAGAGCTGTCTGATGTCATGATGAGACTTCTCTCAATTATTTTTCAGTGGTCTTGGGAATCTGGAGAGGTCCCAGTTGACTGAAAGCTGGCAAATGTGGTCTGAATTTTCAAGAAGGGCAAGAAAGAAGTTCCTGGCAATTACAGGCCTCTCAGTCTCATTTTAGTGCCTGGTAAAATAATGGAGAAGTTTATTCTGGGAGTTACTGAAAAACACCTGAAGAACAACACAGTCATTGGTAACAGCCAACATGGATTTACAAGGGGAAGGTCATGTTTAACAAACTTGATTTTGTTTTATGACAAGATCACTCATCTAGTTGACCAAAGGAAGCCAGCTGATGTAATCTTTCGGGATTTCAGTAAAGCTGTCGATACTGTCTCTCACAGTATTCTGGACAAAATGAACAGAGTACAGTTAGATAAAAGCATAATAAGATGGGTGAACAATTGTCTGACAAGTCAGGACCAAAGAGTTCTTGTAAATGGGGTTACATCAGGCTGGCAATTTGTCACTAGTGGGGTTCCCCAGGGCTCCATTTTAGAATCAGTCCTCTTCAATGTTTTCATAAATGATTTGGATGTAGGACTTGAAGGTTTTTGCACAGTTTTGTGGACAGTACCAAACTGAGTGGAGCCATTGACTCCATCAAGGGTGGTGAGGCTTTGCAGAGAGATCTAGACAAATTAAAGAGCTGGGAAATCACCAAAAATATGAAGTTTACAAGAGGAAGTGCTGGATTCTGCACGTGGTGAGTGGCAGCTGTGGCTATACATACAGACTGGGGGATGAGAGGCTGGAGATACACCCCAAAGAAAGGGATCTAGGGGTTTAGGTACACAGAAAGCTGAACATTAGCCAGCAATGTGCCTTGGCAGCCAGGAGGACCAACTGTATCCATCAAGCATGGCATTGCTAGTCAGCCGAGGGAAGTGATTGTCCCACTCTATTCTGCAATAGTACAGCCTCACCTTGAGAACTGTGTGCAGTTTTGGATGCCATGGTATAAGAAAGATGTAAAACTGTTAGAGAGTGTCCAAAGGATGGCTACAAAGATGGTGAAAGGCCTGGAATGGGAGACATATGAGGAGTGGCTGAAGTCACTTGGTTTGTTCAGCCTGCAGAAGAGGATACTGAGGGGAGACCTGATCGTGGTCTACAGCTTCCACACAAGGGGAATGGACGGGCAGGCACTGATCTCTGCTCCCTACTGACTGGCCATAGGACCCAAGGAAAAGACATGGAGCTGCAACAGGGGCAGTTCAGGCTGGATATCAGGAAAAGGTTCTTCACTGAGAGAGCAGTCGAGCACTGAAACAGGCTCCCCACTCCCCAATGCAGTAGTCATGGCACCGAGCCTGCTGGAGTTTAAGAAGTGTTTGGACAATGCTCTCAAACATGTGGCCTGATATTTTGGGTAATCCTTTGGGTATCCACATGTTGGATTTGATGATCCTTGTTGGTCCCTTACAAACTCAGGATATTCTATGATTCCCTCAGGACCCTCAGATTCATCTCATCAGGTCCCATGGACCATTCCGTTTTCTTAGATGGTCTCACACCTGATCGCCTCACACAGTACTTCATTTTCCCTGCCTTTGGGGACTCATATATAACTCAAAATATATATGTGTATATTCTTGCTCTTGTGATATGGTCTAACAAATGTGAGGGTCAGTGATCTGGGAGCAAGGCGTGTTCCACCCTTGAGATACTATACTGAAGGCTCTTATTTGCTAGAATCTTACAAGAATGAGCATTTCATAACATGTGTCTATAGGGCAGTCTGCATATTGAATATTAGCGCTGGTTAGGGAATATATGTTCCTTTGTTGTCTCCTAAAAGAGGGTTCCATTTCCTTAAATAAAATCCCTTATAAAGAAAAATGATTTGCCTCAGCTTTTTACAACATTGATGGGAAAACTGCAGGGAGAGGGCTGTGAGAGCCATCATGCTTCTGTTTTATGATTTATTGGTGTTCAACATTTTTCTGTGGCCACAGGCTGACTTTTGTTTACATTTCTTAGAAATTTGACATTATACCAACTTCAGTCATCTGTCATATCAATATTCCTTTTCCATTCCCTTTGGTTATAAAGCTGAAATTAAAGCAACATGGACCTCCCGTAAGTTTTTTTCTTTGACTTATCTGTCACATTCTTTCTTTTTTGTTTTATTCATTTATATTTCTTATAATGTTGGATCTCCCTCCTCTATAGATATTGTACTATTCTGGCCTCAACAGAAAGATGAGGAGGTACCTATTTCAAATAACTAAAACCTGGTGGCTAAGATTCCCTGTGGCATACATAAAACTGACCTTTTTGTCTCTGGTTTGAATTCAGGGATGCCAAAGAGGACCTCCTGCATCTCAGATGCTTGTCTCTATCACTGAGCTATTCACTGTTCTAAGGACTCCAACATGTTTTTAAGCAAAATATTTCAGAGACCCTTGAGCTCACAGAAATGTATACCATGAAGATGTCTGCAACTTCTGAAAGCTTCCACCACAAAATAAATAAGTAAATAAATAAATAATAAAATAAAATAAAATAAAATAAAATAAAATAAAATAAAATAAAATAAAATAAAATAAAATAAAATAAATAAAATATCCATCTAGTTCAAGAATACATGGCATTAGGAAATTAATAACTCCTGCATGCTGTAACAATAAACTTTTTTGTTCCCTTTTCTTTCCACTGGTAAGTATCTGTCTCCTGGTCTAGATGCAAGAGGAAAAAAATTGAGAGCAGCTGTGGGAAGTCCATTCCAGTAACAGCTGGATTATGGAAGGAACGGGGGCTAAAAATGGCTGTCTCAAGTCCAAGTATACTCCCTTGGTATGTTTTAATGCTAAAGTTTAATTTTGAAAAGCTAAATAAGATGCTTGGTCCATCTGTAATAGAATCCTTGACTTTCCACCAGTCACAAGTGAAATATTAGGCAGTTCAGAAGCAAGGTGCAGTCATGCACCAGAAACATCATTTATCTGTTCCTGGCAGACACTATGTGCACCCTTTTCGTCTGCTCTGTCACTATCATTGGGATAAGGAAGTATGTATTTGCCTTGTAGTTTTAGAAGAAAGTAAGTTGTGAGAACAGTTTAGTTTTTCTGATCTAGTGAGGGGCAGATATCTTCCTAGGCTTTCTATGAAGTCAACGGGGTTGAAGGAACTGTTAATAACAGCTGGGTAGAAAGTAAGAATAAAAGCCATGCATTGCTGATCGAGTGAATATAGTTTAATGCAATTATTTGTGGATGTAGTATTCATATCTCATAACAAAGACACAAAAAATTCTTTGTTTATGTTGGGATGATCAATACATCTCCCTGAAGGTGCGTATGAATTATCACACAATAGCCTAGCCCACCAGGTGCAAGGCTGACAGTTTCTTGATGACCTTTCAACATCTAGTGACCATGACAGTGTGGACTGATTCTCTGTTGGCTTTTCAAACAGCAACTGGATAAAAACCAGCAACACTCAACTATGATCAGTTTTCATGGTCTGTGTTCAGAAATGTTTTATTACCTTAAAATATAGTTCTTTTGGCCAAAATTGGAAATGACTTACTGTAAAAATATCTTAGGATGAGCAGGATTAATATTTCTTCTTTGGGAAGAATTTCTCCCACACATATTACATTTTTTTTTATTTGAATACAGAAAGATTTTATTTATTTAATAGCATTAATTTAATTATACTCAGAGTGAAAAAGATGAAAATAAAATTAGTATTTTATCTAATAATTATCAAGATTGTTTAAAAATTGAGCATTGGTATAACACTCATATCTATAGCTTTATTGCCTTTATTACTTGGGGAAATTTTATATTTTTCTCCATGAACTTCTCAAGTGAAACAGACTCCACTTTCCTCAGAAGAAACAACACTAAAACACAGCCTTTTTCTAGGGGAAAGGAGTGCATGAAGAACTAATGTTGGAGTAAAAAGGATTAGTCCATGGTAAAGATGCAAAATAACCATTCCTCAAACAAAAAGATGACCACCTGCATTTTCTCTTCTAGAACTAGCTGCGTCTCATCAGATTGCATTTATGAATAAAATGTGACTGAGAGGCTAATTATTGAATAGTTATTTGCTATGATCTTCATCCCTGAAAATACTAGATTTCTGACTTATAACTGTGTGTTTGTTTTGTTTGTTTGTTTGTTTGTTTTTTTTTTTTTTTTTTTCAGGTCTTGGTCTAGGTACACCATTCACCATGCCTTGTCTCCATCTCACTTTGAGACCTGGATTCAGTCAAAAGCCCATACTTAACACCTTAGGTTTCATATGAATGAAACCCGTGAGAGTGGTCCAGCCAAGGAGCTATGGTCTACTCAATCATTTCCAGTGTTCTGTAGCACAATTCAATATGCATATTTCAAGATAAACTTGACAGTGCAGTGCCATTGACAAAAAGAGTTGAAAGCTGAAAGCTCAGTCAGGGTCTTTGTGGCATTACCAGTATTTCAATAATCAAAGCATTTCATTCTGACCCAACCATAAGTGTCATTGACTAATTGACTGGCATCTTTTGTCTCTGCTTCTGAAGCAGGAGAAACATATTTAAGGCGTCCTAGTTTCCATCCAAAACTCCTTTGCATTTATATCCAGCAAGTATCACAGAGCATAATACTTGAACCATTCGATTCCTGACAGTTATACAGGCAAAATCAGATGTCTGACACACCACATAAAGAAAAAATCTTAAGTTTACAACTCATAGACATGTCCTGGATCAGAACCTTCCTTTTTTAGTAATTTCATCAAAGTTTTTAAAATTGTTAAAGTACATTGTCAAATTAATTATAATGTAGTCTGCCTGAAAAGAATACTGGTATTTCTTTTCTTTGTCATGCATCACTTCTTGCAATCATTTTATCATGTATACCTCATGAATTATTTCACAAGAAATACTACTCTGTCATAATATCTGTTTTTAGAGATTGCTGCTGCCTTCCTATAATTACTATGGCAAGTATTTTCCCTTCTCCAAAAATTCTTTGGCTCAGTTACAAGGTTCTTACTCCAAGAGAGACACATGCACAAATTGAAAGAGAAATAGTGTTATAAAACAATCTCAATTTAAAGCATGAGATTAAAAAGTGAAGAAAATAGAACCTTGAAGATAATATTTTTGTGAATGTCAATGGCCATGAAGCAGTGGTCAAAACTGGTCTCTATTCAAGATATGTCTTTTACATTCTCTTTTATTGCCTCTTTTATGTACCGAAAATTCTCTTTTTAGTTATTATTTTTAATTGAAAGATGGTTTGAAGTACCCATGTGTTATTAATAATTTATATCATCATCATCTGGAATGGTGAAGTAATTTAATACAGGTACTAGAGAACTGGTCTTCTCAGCTTACTGGACAACTGGTTTCCAATAAAGGCATCCAGATTTTGGATTTGATTTCTACAGTAAGAGGTATATCATCTGGGTATATATGGAAGGGAGACATAACCTTATATGGAAGAGATACAATGCCTATATGGAACAAGGATTGACAATCTACATTGTATTAAAACAATGTGTCTTTTTCCCAAGTATATCCAACAGTGACTCCTTGCTAGGATGCAAAATCATTTCAGTATTCATGCCTGCATGAATAATATTTTTACCAATGGAAAAAAAATATATATATATATTCAGAAAAAAATAATAAAAACTTTTGTTTCTTTGTTTGCACCTTTTTCTCTTCTGTTTTTTCTAAGAAAGCAACATTGATTTTATTTTATTTTATTTTATTTTATTTTATTTTATTTTATTTATTTTATTTTATTTTATTTTATTTTATTTTATTTTATTTTATTTTATTTTATTTTATTTTATTATTTTTTTAATCAAGTTTTCTAGTGATTTAGGTACAGTTTAAATAGGATTGGCAAAGTAGCTTGCAGTGGTTCCAGAAGCCTGCCTGGTGAGCTTTTGCTTAGCTGAAGTATTCTGCTTAGAAAAATGTCAGTCATTGTCATACAACACTTGTGAATGCACTATTTGTCATCTGTGAGATTACCTTTTGTTGTGTTTTACAGGGTACCAGGTGAATCCGATAATCTCAGGATTGTAAATATAAAAAATAAATTTGTTTCTCAGGTAATTTTAATGACATACAGAGAATAAAAACTTTTGAACATTTATAAAGTATTGAATGGAAATGTTATGAGAAGTTTAAGAGATGGAAAGAAAGGAAAATAGTAATAAATATAAATATATATATATGTAGGTGTGAATTTGAAAGAAGACTGAGGCAAGGCCTTTAAAGGGGAAAAACTTCACTGGCTTAATACAGAGGTAATATATAAAGTGCTCCAATATGGGAATGATCCATCTCAGATATGCTGTAGGAGTAAAGGCAAGCCACCACCTCACTTACAAGCTTATCTTTCCCAAACTGAACAGAATCCTTGCATCTTTCAGGACATGGATGCAGTAGGAAAATGCAGTCAGATCTATGCTAGACCTGTCATTTAATTCCATAGGTCTAGTTTTCACTTGCCTCGCATATTTTAATATTGTAGTCAAGCTCTCTTTTCTGTAATTATAGCTTTTACAGTTTGTATTTACAGGCTTATGAAGAGGAGTGATAAAAGAACTTTAAGCTGATTGCACACCATGCAGAGAATGAAAGTATTCCTCAATTATTATATTGACTGGCTTTATGACCCCTTTGTGCTGCCAAAATCTCATAAAAAAGTACATAATATAAAGTGAAATACATCATTGCACAGGTATAAATGACTGCACAAGATGCAAGGAAAGCAGAATCAAGCCAGTTGTACCTAATAAACACCTTCAGACCAGGAACTTTTGCAGACTGTCATGTAAATTCTTAACATGTGGTTCTACTCTAAAAAAGTGACTATAAAATGCACTGTGGTTTTTTTATTGTATTTCAGTGATACCATGTTAAATTTGCTCAGCTTATAAGAAAAAGCATTTTTTTCTAATAGACATATTAGAAAACTCCATGCAAGCATTCAAACAATTTTATTTTCTTCTAATGCACTGCAAAAATAAAGATTATAATGACTCAGCCTTGCCTCACTGATACCCTTGCAGACTTACAGATTTTACCTCTTAGGCACCAAAACAATTTGTGGCATCTGTATATGGAGGTAAATGTTTGCAAAAAACATACCTGAAAAATTTTACTCAGCAGTTGTGTATTGAATATCTAATGAACCAGACCAATTATAAGATCCAATACAAGCTCTTTTTTCCTTTTTTTTTTTTTTTTTTGTGCGGAATTCTTCAGTTTTGTATTCTTCAGAGTTTTGTTCTCTTCAGAGTTTTGCCCCAAACTGTAGAAATAAAAGCCAAGCACTTTTATAGCTCATTTAAGATGTTATTTCTCATACAAAATCACCTTTTTCACTTTTAATAGTAGTGTGGGCAAAATAAAACTTAGTTTTATAGTTTAAAAAAATTGTAATGAAGGCCATTTATGTTCAATTATTTCCTGGAGGTGTAAAAGTCCCATTGTTTAACATAGTAGATGTGAATATAGGCTATTACCTGTGTCTGGAGACAATATGAGTAAAATCTGTTCATGGGAATGATTTTGCAGTGGTAGGAAAACAGACTAGTTAATCTCACAGGTCATTTCCTTGCTTATGCTTTCCATTGGCGTTCCCCATGATATTGGAAATGCAATTAATTTCCTAACAGAGGTCATTGCAGATTGGGAACAGAGAAGAGAGGATTATAGTGACCTATCACACACATTCATTTTGGTTGTCCTTAATGTTGTTCTTTAAAGTGTAATCTGTTCCACTATTCACGCATAGCTCTTAAAAGAGAAAACTAATATAGTACAGATACATTTCAGACAACTGAAAAATTATTGAACTGTCCTTAAGTACATGTTATAATATCTATATAGAAAGCAGACCTGACTCGTAGTCACAGACACGACCAGCATTACTATAAACTATGAAGAGTTTCTAGCATTTTCTCTCTCTCTTAGGGGAAGATACTGTCTCAAGTGTCACTTTACATTAGGCAAACACCTGTCAGAGCCCCATGGGGGTCAGGGTGTCCCTGGGGGCCATGGAGGTTGCCCATGGTGCTGGAGGCAGGCCGTAGCAGCCAGGTCCCATCATGCTGTTCCATCAGGAGCAGTCAGCTGGGGACACCAGGACAGCCCCATTCCCAGGCACTTTCCTGGACATAGAGATGGGGATGGGCCAAGGCCAGGCCAGGACATGGGCTCACAGGTTGGCCCAGCTGGGCAGGGGCCATGGCAAGATGGGGCAGTGGGGAGCTGGAGCCCAGCCCTGCTGTGGCCTTGCTAGGGCTCATGGCCCCTGAGAGACAGGGGGGGATGGCTGGACCTAGACAGGTGGGGGAGCCCTGGGGCCAGCACAGTGACAGTCAGGGCTGGGGGTACACTTAGAAATGTGACAATGTGCCCCATGGGTTATAAAGGCCTGCAGACTTTTAAAAATGCAGGTTTCTTCCCTTTCTGTCCCACTGGCACTGCCTAAAAGCAGGCTAAAACAGAAATTTTCTTTTGAACAGTTTCTTGTAGTGAGGTCATACAAGTTTCCGTGTTTTGTGTCTCTTTTCTTCTTTAAGGATTATTCTCTGCAACACAGAAATTAATCAACCACTCTATTTCTGTTAAAGTATAGTAAAACGGCCTAGGAAATTACTCATGTTCATTTATCTGTAAATGAATTAATGAATTTTTTGGTGAAAATCACTAACTTTAAGAGACATCCTTGTGAAAAATCACCAGTTGAATCACTTCTGTTTGATATAGCCTGAAATAGCGATAACCTTTCTTCATTGAAGTAAGGAGAACTCCAAATGCTTTTCTTGGTATTCACATGCATTTGAATAAGAGCAGATAAGGATTCTATATGTATAATTTGAAGTAACATCCTCATTCAGACATTACCTTATTAACATAGCAATAAGGATATGATACCCAGAATGGGGCTTTAGATATTGACTGCAGCACTAAACATCACAATAACTAGATCCCAAGTGGGAAGCCAAAATCATGTTACAAGATACACAGGCTTTGTGTACAAGAAAAGTCCACAGAAGAATAGTCAGATATCTTGGTGCATTTTAAATCAACCTGAATGCTGTAGGGAAATTTTGCAGAATCACAGAATCTCAGAATTGTCTAGGTTGGAAGAGACCCCAAGATCATTCAGTCCAACCTCTGACCTAACACTAACAAGTCCTCCACTAACCATATCGCTAAGTTCAACATCTAAACATCTTTTAAAGACCTCCAAGCATGGTGACTCCACCACTTCCCTGGGCAGCCCATTCCAATGCCTCAGATCCTTCACTGCCTCTGGGCAAGAGGAAATCCTTGGGCAAAGAGGATTCCTTCAACTCTTTCATCTCTTCCCTTACCATAACAAATTATTTCTAGAAGTTAACAGAATGTGACAAGATAGGTACAAGGTCTTCCCCCAACTGAAGAGTTACAGACTTCCTCATCCTTCAAATGCCACTGTATGAAGGGTCCTCAGGAGGTTGCTGTTGAAACCGCTGAACAGCACAACATCCAGGAGTCTGTCTTTTGGGAAGAGCACATCTCCTTTTCCATTAACTGTTTAACACAAAAGGCAAAAACGATCTTCAGAGCATGGGAATAAACTCAATTTTCCCTGCCCCATCAAGAGTCAAATTCATTTATTCAGAACTTTAATCCATCTTGGGCTTTCTACCTCTCCTTGTCAAGATTACATTTCTTTCTCCTTCATAAGGGTGGAAAGAAGTACTCCAATGGAAGAAGAGTAAAGTGAACACTGGTATCACTAAGTGCTCTGACTAAATACCTCTGCACACACGAGGGCACTGCAATGGATGGCTTCCCCATGGGGAGAAGGCAGAAAAGGAAGTCAGGAGATACAGATCTGCCCCAGTGAGGTTCCAGTGCTGTGATCCTAGGTCACCCAGCTGGGCTGCACCAGAGCTGGCTTAAGCGCAGGCACCAGAGCCTGAAGAGAGGCAAGGGTGGCAGGGCCAAGTGCTGCATTCAGGGTCTGCAATGCTGAAGCAGGGAAATCTCCTCCCCAAGTGTTTTTAAAAGAGATTCGTCCATTGCCATACTTAGTATACTGTCCACATGCCTGGCTCTGTATGCAGGATTGCCCTTTACACAACAATCCTGTTTTCCTGTATCATCATCTGAAACTGGGAGAGATGTGTCATCCAAGCTCATTGCTGCAAAGCCTGAAGAACTGAGTAGCTGAGGAAAGAAAACTAGGGGTGTTTGAACAATTTAAAGTCAAGAGAAATCATGCAGGAATTTTCAGGACTGCAAGTTTCAGTTTCAGCAATGTTTTTAAGCACTTTTTTTCAGCATTGCATAGGGAACTGTAGTCAGTGTCTTAACAATAACACGAAGGTAGGTAACTACTGTATTTCCTCCAGTTTTCTCCATCAGGGAATGACTGATAAGCACACTGCCCAGTTCCACTGTATTGACTGAAAGATTCTGATTGCTGTTTTAGGCACTCAGCAATGAACTATGAAAAATGAAATGATTTGGATAGCTCTCCAAGACATATAGCCTGTAAATGACAAACATCTGTCAAAATACATAAGCAAAACACAAACCTGTTGTATGAGAATTGTGTCTGTGAGACATAACTCACTGTTTCTAACTGAACTCACACACTGTCTTGAAACTGTGTTTCTTATTTCTTACAAAGAAAAAGGTCACATTTATTAACTCAAGTGAACTTAACCACTTTTTAACAAGAAAAAAATAACATTTTTAGATCTTGCTAACATTGCAGAGTTGGCATAAACCTCTTCTCTGCCTTCTTAAAGTTTGTTTTAAACTCAGTGTAGCTCACAGTGAGACTATAAGCAATAAGGATTATTCTGTTTTGGGTGATGTGCTGTGGGAAGTGCCTGTCCTCTGGCCTGCCCTTCTAGATCTTTTTCTTGCATCTTAAAAGTTTATGTGGAAGTGGCTTCCCTGTAAAGTAGTAGCATAATAAAGAAATATTTTTCTCATGTTGGCCAATGTCTACAAACTTCTATTCCCCTGTTTTGACACAAGCAATTTATTCACTTAAGTCAATGCTGTATACATACAGGAAATCAGAGCATAAATCTATAACTTAGTAATACAATACTTTGACAAAGACTAGGCTCTTGAAGATTTCCAGGGAATTCTGAAATTTTGCTCTCCTTCCTGAAGTCTTCCTCTAGACTGGAAAGCCCATTGCAGATGGCAAGGTTTACCTATGGGAATATCCAGGCACCCCACTTCTTGAGCAAATTCGTATTGTCATGGAGTTACAGGGTAGCTCTGTATATCCCTGGTTTCTGAAAGTCTCTTAATATTTCTTTATGAAGTTAGAAAACGGTAGGTTTCTCTAAATCATAATTCTAAACTTTTCTGTGATCTGAGAGGTGAAGAGAGCAAACACCCTTTAAGTGGATACTGTAAGAAAACTATAAACTGAAGCTCTGTTTCACATACATCACTGCAGGAATAATATTTAGCTTGTTTGCTCTTTTTTCTTTCTTTTTTTTTTTTTTTTCCCACACATCTCGTTTCATATTTAATCATCACAACATTATATCTTTTTATCTGCTGTCTCTTTCTGTTTTTTGTTTTGTTTTGTTTTGTTTTGTTTTGTTTGTTTGTTTGTTTGTTGTTTGTTGTTTGTTTTGGTTTGGTTTGGTTTGGTTTTGCGTGTTGGTTGGTTGGTTTAGGGTGTCGTAAACTGTGTAACTTTCAATCACAGATTGCTGTGGAGGTCAAAGTATAAACTCAAGTATTTAGCTTGGTTCTTGTATTCTGCTCTGGTAGAATCCTCGGTTAGCCTGGTAGAATCCTCAGTTAGACCACTGATGTGATCCAGTAGGGCAGTTCTTATTAATCGCATTTAACATTTTATTCTTGGTTTGTATAATGAGAGAGAAAGAAAGAATAGATATCGTTAACAGTCTTAACTACTGCTTCCTAAATTTTTTTCTAATGTCAGATAATCTTTGAAATGTAGTTATAAACTGAGAAGGTCACAGCCTTCCTATTCATTTACATCTTTTTGTACCTGGTTCAAAATAAAAGACACCGAATATTGAAATTATTCATATTATCACAAGAACCTAATTACCAAAGGCAAGTTCATCTGATGGCTTTTTACACTTGTCAGAAGTGCAAAGCTTCAGTGTGTTACAATCCTGGCAAATGTATTGCTCTTTTAAGAGACCAGTTACCAGTCAGGAACTGGAAGATTTAAGCATCAAACATTGTCTGCAGAAAATAGCAGCAATTACATTAAACTGTTTAAATGGCATGATAGTCCTTCTGCAGAGACAGGTTGCTAAGCTGGGAAGTAGGTCTTCCAGATTTATTTTTTTTTTCCCAACAGCATTTAGAAGCTGCAATCATAAAATCCTTTAGGAGCCAGATCATTCAGATGCTGAGAGCCTTATAACCCAGAGAAGAAGTTACCCTGTTCACAGAATCACAGAATGGCTGAGGTTGGAAGGGACCCCCCTGCCAAACAGGATCACCTAGAGCTCCCCACAAAGTTTTTTGCTTGGGAGAGGGGTTGGGAAGGGAAGCAGAGACTAGCTGTTTACACAGCAGTAGGCTTTAAGCCAGAACAGAGTAAGTTGTACAAGGAGGTGCTGTTTTTTCTTCAGCTGTTGTCATGCCGTTTCCTTCTGCTTTCATGGTTCTGCATAAAAGGGAAGAAGCTGGTCCCCGTGGCTATAATTACTGGCCTACTGCTGAGAGATGATTAGAGGATAAGTCAAGCTGACTCTGTAAATGGACAAGGGGAATGTAGAAAATTGGTAGCTGTGTGTATTGGCCTCACCACATCAGTTTATATTTCCTCACCTTTTCTTCAGCTTTTCATTGTTTTTTAAGTGGACTCAGAATAGGAAATATCAGAGAAAAGTGTAAAAAGTAAATGAGAAGATAGATAATGGGCTATTGCTCCAAACAGTTTAATCTCAATTTTTATGGAGATACCTCAGAGAATATTTGTTAATTCACAGTTTTAATTTTTAAGAGTAACATGCTTTATGTCAATACCATTGGAATGAACTAAGTGGAATAAGCCTTTTATCTAACTGAAGTATCTGTAATTTCTCCGTGCACCCAAAAAATATTGTATTTTTCACTCGCTGTTTATTAGAATGTAATCTGACTTGCAAAGAATAGTAAAGTGGTTATTGCCCACAAATTGTTTTGATTTTTATTTTATGCAATGCAAATGTCCAAAACATAACAGAACCACCTGATAAATACAATTTATAAATGCAAGATAAGACCTCTTGTTTGCCAGGCTCACAGAAATCATTGAGAAGACAGAAGGATAAGAAAAAGGAAGAACAGAATTTAAATAGGCTGTTTGTTTTTCCCAAAGTCAAGTCAATGACAGAATTGAAGATGGACCCATGTTTCTGTCCCCTGGGTTAACATATCTCTTCGTTATTCCATTATGCTTAATTTTGCTTTCCAGTTGTCTACTAAATCCAAATACATGATCCACTAAGTAGAGAATAATCTTCGATGAGTTTTATTTACTTGTACTTTCTTTTACATAAGTCATTGTCTGAGCCCAGCATATACTCTGAAAAATTTCCTCACTGCATTACTTGTAAGATCATTTGGGGATTCTGACATAAACATTTCAGCCAGCTACTGACTGGAATTGTACAGTCAGCTTGCATACTCTTGTACAGGGATGCAATACTAGGCTGTGGACACTTATATTTTGTAAGGCACACATACATTTATTTAGCTGAGTAGCTGTCAATACACTGTTGATTAAGGGTAGGATTCAGTTGTCTAAATACAGGTGCCTTGTGCCTTTTCAGAAACATTGGATTCCTGAGACATTTGATCAAGCCTTGCAGTTACAACCACAGGCAATATGTGCCCCTCTGGAGCAGCAGGTGAAGACCAGGGGTCCAAGGACATCTTCAATGGCACCAAAAACCTATGAAAGGGCAACTAAACTAAACTCTAGAAAGATGTTGACAATAGTAAAGATTAGATACCTAGCTCATGCACAGAGCAGAACAGTTAGACATCCCATCCTTCCCCTCTAAAACCTGCTCTCTGTGTTCTGCCTGCTGTCAAAGTTCCTTTTGCCTGTTATCATTCCACCATGACCACCCATCCTTTGACTGCTTATTTTGTTCTCTGTAACATACCAAAAAACATGGATGATGTTATCCAGAGTAAGCTACTATATATAACAATTTTGAATTTTGTGTAGAGCTGCACGGCAAAGTATTTTCCACCCTCCAACACATGAGGGATAAAGCATTTATGAAAACTGCTGTATAATTCTAGAAGTAGTTCCTCTTTGCACAAGCACATACTTCATTACAACCATGAATTATCTGCAGTCCTCCCCTTTAAAGGGAATTTTCCCTGAGGCAATAAATCTTAAAACCCTGTATATTTTATTCCTTAAAAGTAATGCTGTAGATTAAATAAACTTCAAAACAAACAATAGGTGCAACAGGAAGAATAAAGTGATTCAAAACACAAAAATGGCTGCTGACAGATTAAAAGGTGTGAAGGTGTGCTTGGTTGTTTTACTCAGCTGGCCAGCAGAGCTTCATCACAACTGCTCCCTCACCCTTCCTCCTCCAAGGGAAAAGGGAAGAAAATGCAATGAAAAGGGTGCAAGGGTTGAGATGAGGACAGGGAGGTCACTCAAGAGTTATTGTCATGGGCAAAACAGACTCAGCGTAGGTAGATTAGAGAAATGTATTACCTATTACAAACAAGCTAGAGCAGTGAGAAACAACCAACCAAACAACAAAAACTAAAATCACCTTCCCTCTAACCATAATATTCTGCCTCCTCACCCCTGAGCCATGCCCCCAAGCAGCATGGGGGAATGTGGGCTGTTGTCAGTGCCTAATTCTTTGTCTCCACCACGCCTTCACAGTCACTCTCTGCCCCTGCTCCATGTGAGGTCCCTTCCACGGGATGCCGTCCTTCCTGAGATGGTACTGAGGGGGCTGCCCACAGGCAGCAGCTCTTCAAGAACTGCTTCAGATATGTCTCTGTACCACAGGGTCCATCTGTCAGGAGCAAATTTTTCAGCACGGGTCCCCTATGGGTGGCAGCTCCCCCCAGACTCCCTGCTCCTGTGTGGGTTCCTCTCCATGGGCTGCAGCTCTGGCTTGGGGCCTGCTCCTGCGGGGGCTCTCCATGGGCAAGGCCACATCCACCTGCTCCACTGGGGGCTCCTCCACGGGTGTGGAGATCTGCTCTATGTGGGACCCATGGGCTGCAGGGAGACAGCCTGCTCCACCAGAGCCGCAGGAAAACTGCTGCTGCGTGCCTGGTTCACCTCCTGCCCTCCTTCTGCATTGATTTTGGGTTCTGCAGGGCTGCTTCTCTCTCTTCTATCCCAGCTGTTGTTGTCCAGCAGGTTTTTCCCTCCTTAAATAAGTTTTTCCCTTTCCTTAAATTTGCTCTCCCAGAGGCCCGACCAGCATCGCTCCCTGGCTTGGCTCTGGCCAGCAGCAAGTCCTTTTTAAAGGACTTGGAGCTGGCTCTGATGTGACATGAGGCAGCTGCTGGGCTCTGCTCACAGGGGCCCCTCCTGCTACTCCTCATTACCAAAACCTTGCCATATAAACCTAGTACAGGAGGAAAGTGAAATGACATAGTACAGTGTGCACTTCTTCATTCTTGGCATAAGGGAGGTCAAGCTGGCAGATACCATAACTAGAGAGCTGGTAAATATTCTACCTGCTACTGCTGTTTCTCTTCTTTTCCTAATTTTCATTGATCTCTTTCATGCTCTGGAAGAACTGTTATGCTCCATCGGCAGTTCCTGTCATTCTCTCCCTACTTCTGTCTCACTTGTAGCATGGATGTGTTTGCAAAGTCTCTGTGGTGAATTAACCATTGTTACATCTTTTACTGTCTGAAATTTATTTAGAGCTTCGCCCTTACTCATCAAGATACAATGCTCAGCCACCTTCCAAGAGTGCCCCAGTTTCTGGCACTCATGTGATATGCTCTGTTTGTTGCCTTTTATTCATTTTTTGCTTTGCAATTGATAAACATGATGTTCTACCAGGGTTGCATTCTTTCTTACTTTCCAGAGATCTGTCCAATTTAAATTACACAGTCAGTAACTTTCTCTTGTTGCTACTGTCTCCTTTTACTTTTTTTAGACAGAAAAAAATAATACAGGAAAAGGCTATAGAACTGAAAGAGCAAAGTCTATAGATGAAAACAATTTTTCATTAATGTTTGAAATTTATTTTCAGTGTTGTTTGTTAAAGATCTAGCACTAACCAAGAGAAACTGAACTCCAGCTTTTCTTAATTTCTTCCCAGATGCTAAATTTGATTAAGCAAGTATGGCAACTCCAGTTCAGACCCAGCATTCCTCATAGAAAAAAGGTTAAAAGTGAGAAGTTCTAGTTAAACTACATTAGGATCACACAGTTTACCACCAGCACCTTTTTTCTATTGATTTTTTTATTGTTGTTGTTATAATGCAAGATTTGTACTCCAAGCCCTTATAATCACTGGGTGCCACCCTGTCCAAGTCTGTGATGCAAAAAGTCTCTCTTATATACATACAAGTACTTAGCAACACCTTCTGTCTGTGACTTTAACAAAACAACAAAATAAAGCTTCCGACAAGTTATGAGCAAATGTTATCCAGACCAACCAACAAAGATACTTAATGCCTTTGTGTGGCCTCAAAAGTGTATTTATTTAAGTTTATCTCTCTCCTAGATCTCCTCATGTATTATACTCAAATACACCACACAACATCTGTAAATGAACCAAAATTATTATTTTGTTACAAACTGGAAGGTGATGAGGTTCTCCAAATTATCTTAGATTCAAAGGGATTTTGTAGCTATCCAGCACACATAATCTTGTGTAATCTGCTCTGAATGAGAGTGAAAACATTCCATTAAATTCCAAATGCTTTTAAATGGTCAGAACGGCTTTCTTCGTGTTTAACCATAATTTGTTTGATCTTGATTTCCTCTCCCTCCAAAACAGTAATTAACTAGTTTAAAAATAAATTAACATTATAATTAAAGGGAGTAATCAGATTTCAGAAAACACTTAGCTGTCTAGAGTCTATTCAATTTGGTTGTTTAGATATGCAAATATGTTTAAAATTCTCACCTGGTACCAAATAAAACTTTCCCCACTGGAACCCTTTACTAATCCCATGCTTCTCTGCCTCTGGTCTGCTAGTGAATAGTAAGAAATTAGGGTATATATCCTCACACGTGCAAGCAATTGAAAAATAAAAAGGGGAGAGAGGAATAAAACTTCTACATAAGACATAGAGTATTGTTTTTTCAGTGATAGATAAGACTGTGACAGTATCACAAACAGGATCTGCTCTGCTTTGCACAGAGCAAGTTATCTTCTTAAGACATTTGTTGTCAGGCCTTTTTTATTGATATCTAGACAGAGCCCTGCACTGACCAGCTTTCTCACCTCACCCACTGCCTCCCCCCAGTGGATTAACCTGGATGGAGACTGGTTGGTCAGATAGTCTGTAGAACTTTTTCCAGTACTTTCTCAAAAATGTTTAAAAATATTTTAAAACTAGTTGTCTGTGAAGAAACAGAAATTGCTTTGTGAGTGGGAAAATCAGTCGTCTACTTTTTTCTGCTGCCTGGGATCAAGTGAATCTGGTCAGTACTGTCACTTCATTAGGCATGGAAAGCTTTTCTTAGATTGCATTTGTTACTCAGACTTTCTTAAGGATAAAAACAGGTTATATCAACCAAAATAAAAGCGTTACTTTTAGTTTTCCTTCTTTTAAGTTGGTTTATGAGTGATTATGATCTATTTTAACACAGTATCTCCATAAAGTCCATAAAACGGTTTGATCAAAAGCCAAAGGAATTCATGGTCTAAATTATTTCAGAAATGTAATTTGGGGTCATTACCACTTGAAGCATCTTTTACTTTTGTAAAATTTTAGAAACAAATTTTTTATTTAAATTAACATACCACCTCAGTCGGAAGAGGAAGGGAAAGCTGAGCTAGTTCTGTTGGAGCATGACACATGACAGATGTATCTTGTGAGCAATATCCAATTTTCATTTTGAGAGTACAAAGTGGGCAGTAAAGTAGTACTGCACACCTTTACATTTTATAATGTAAAGTTTACATTTTATAATGTAAAACCATGCTCTTTACAGTCAACCTAATTTTAAGACTACATTTCAGGCTTCAGCTTGACTAGAGGAATACATATTATTGGATGTATGCAGAGTCTACACATAGATTTAAAAGATGTTAGCACATTCATTAATGTACAATCACCATAACTTAAAGCAAAGCTTAAATGATGTAATGTAGGGATACTGCCTGTTCTTCTGTCATTACATGTGCAGCTGACAACATCAACATCAGTTAGAAAATACTCGGATTTCTAGTCTCTGTTCAGCTAGCCACTGAAGTTCAACACTCCTCTGGCAACTTTCTTCCAGTTCCAGTCCCCAAGTAGAGCTTAGGAAGGCCTGCCCCATGTTGGGATCAGGTTTCTAACATGTCAAAAATCTGCAGGAGGCTGAAGGTAATAAAGGATTTCCTGTCCAAGTTGAAGTAGATCCCTTACTTGAAGAATGAATTTTCCTGGACTCTAACTCAGAAGAGTATATGTATTTTGCTTTTAGATGAAAGGCTAAATACACAGTCTGAAAGAAAATCAAAGAAAGAAAGAAAAACAAAACAAAACAAAACACAACTTTTTATACGAAGTTGTAAACAATAATAAAAACAAGTATCAGGTTTCAAGCCTGCAATGAGACTTTTACACCTTTAAATATTTTGAATTCCAGAGGAAGCATTAATTAAATCTGAATTGAATTTACTTTGCAAGGACAGTACTTCTTGTTCTCTACTACCTGCTGTTTCATTGTATGTCCACTGGAAAGCTTTCAGCATTCATTTTCATTTCAGAGCATGGGTGTCATTTTTCGTTAAGTATGAAACAGACTGTTACAAGTTTTTTTGTGAAAAGGTAATTTGCTTGACCAACTGGCTTCTGTATCTTTGCATAAAGAGTAATTAGCACTAGATAATCCAGTATTCTAGTTCACTAAATTTTGGGGGTTTGACACATACTTTTCAAAACCCAGCAGTATTGACTGTGTTTCCTGTATTGAAAGAAAACAAAACAAAACAAAAATATATTTTTTTCACCTGTTACTAGTAATTCTAGCAGATAGATAGAGAAAAATAAAATGCAAACACAGCAAAATAAAGATGAATTACCATGCAGACCCTATGAGGGAAAAATGTAAAGTGTATGAGGGAAAAATGTAAAGCTCTGCCCAGTGCTGGCCTCACAGCTGCTTCAGCAGTAGCTTCAATTTACAAGATTGCAGCTGCAACTGCAATACCCTCTTCCATGAGCTCTGATAACTCATTTATTCAGTCTCTCTGGACTTATTAATCTTACATTTTGCTCAGAATCAGAAGCTCATGGTTGCCAAGAGGATCCTAACATAACCTTCAGTCTCATGGATGATGTGAGGTTGGGTCCAGATTTGGCTTAGGATAAAATTCTGATCAGGTCTCCTTCTTCCTTGGCAATCACTGTGCAGGTTTGTGTGATTGTGTAGAAGGTAAGCATAATCCTGCTCACCAGCCATGTCTTCAGCAAACAAGAGTGAGCCAAAATAATAATGTCAGTGTTTAAATTTTGTTGAGGAAGGATGGAGAGGAGGGTATTAGTCACTGAACCTTACAGTCATATATGCACTTCACTTCATAAGCACAGGATGGCTCTGGAAAATCAGACATACTTGCTCCAGCATATTTTCAGGATCAACTAGCTGCTTCCCTTATCAGTCCTATGGCTGAAGCCGTGTGTCTTGACCTTAGTTGCCAGGTGATCCAAATGATGTTTATAGATATTTTGCAGGTTTGGGAATGGTAATTCATCTGACTGGAGAATAAAGGCTTAACTTATCTCATCATAAAGAAGACGTCAAAAATATCTCAGATGAATCACTATGCAAATGTTTACTTGTAGGTGACTACCTCAGATACAGCCTTCTTTAATATAGATGTAAACACTGAGAAGTAGAAGTGATTTTGAGCAACCTGGTCTAATGGAAGGCGACCCTGCCCATGGCAGGGGGGAAGAATTAGATGATCTTTAAGGTCCCTTCCAACCCAAACCATTCTATGATTCTATGATTCTGTGATTCTATAATTCTATGATGAAACTCACTTTTGGGGTCTGAAATCCCCTTTCTATTCCCTGAATCAAAATCAAGGATATTAATCATTTTTTGTTGTTTGCTTGTTAGCCAAAACTGAAATCTATTGTTCCAGTGAAATACACTGAACACCAGAGGAAAAGCATGGAATTATTTGTCTGATTTTATTTGTTACGCTCAAATTACAACTAATAGCAAGGAACAAACGTGTAGGAGTCCAGGATGTGATCATTGCATTCTGAATGTAGCATATTCAGCAATTCCTTTAAAGCCATCTGTGATCTGAGACAAAATTACACAGAGGAAAATTTATGAACCTGCAGTAATATGGATTTGTTTGAAGATACATTCTGCTATTTGCAGTCTAATATTCTTCTCTGAAATATCACACAATGTACTTTTCTCGAGGGAAGTCCCAAAACTCAGCACATTGCTTAGTCTTTTCAAAGATATGAGCAGTTCTTGCAAAAGCTAATGAATATTCACCAAATATTCACCAAATTAATGTTTTAATGTTTAAAGGTTTGAGTCATCATGAATCTATTATTTTTTTCTATTTTTTTTTAAATTATAGTTATGTCATAAAGAAATAATGTTGTATAATTCCTCCCATATAACCTTGAGGTTTATTCATATCTTTTTGGTTATCTATAGTTAATTTATGCTGCACTGAAAAGTTTTTGTTCACCAGATCTTTGCTCGAATCACTACTGAAAATGAATATGACCATTTTGTCCTGGACTGTTCATATCTCAGTGAACATCCATCTGGACATGACTGGCAATTTGAGGTTAAAAGAAAGCTAGGGCTGCCAAGGTGGTACAGGCCAAAGCACAGACAGAGCTGTGTGATGTTTTTACACAGTGTCTAGTTGCATTTTTTCTGGATTTAAGCCAGTACTAACAACTGTCTGTACTTTCAGAAACATGAGATTCATGTACAGATTCTCAAACCCTATTTGTTTGTTTCACAGGGATAATGGCTTAAACAGAGTTTTATCAATTTCATGTCAGTTGGTTCAGAGCAGTTAATATTTCCACTTTTTGTCTCTTCTGTAGTCATGAATTTCAATTTCTTATAGTGAATTTTTTTACTTTAAGCTTTGGTTTCAATACTTTTTAAAAAATATTTTTGTTTTGCTAAAAAACATTGCATTTTGTGGGGGATGTATCAGCCTCCCCAGGAAACCAAGGTACAAGTCTTTCATTTGAATCAAGCAAGGCAGAAATTTGATCACAAGATTCCTGCTTTGCAGGCAAACAATGTTTGTGTAACATTGATGCAAAATAATGGGAAGCAAATCTCAACATGCCATTTTTGTTCTTTGTCTTACTTTCATAGACCCCTGCAATGCCACACACGTGTGCGTGTATTTTTCTTCTTGAGTGCAAATTCCACCCCATCAAGATTATTCTCTCCAGACCATCTTTAGAAGGACCTTCAGTATAGTTAAATACTATTCATTATGTGTATGTTCATATGCTCAGTTATAGACAAACAACTTGATATTTCCTTGAAACAGACAGTTTCATAAATTCAGTCCTATAATTCATACTGATAATAAGAAAAAATCAGACATTATTTAAATTCATTCATTTGTACATTTCACAATGAACATTCAGTGTTTTGTTCAGCTTCAAAGCTTTTAAGATAAACAGAAATTATTATTATTATTGTTGTTGTTGTTATTGTTGCAGTTTCAGTGGAGGATGCAAAACATGAATGTTTATATCATTCTGTTTTCACATACTCAGAACTCCCTGAAAGACTTGCAATGCAACCTAAATCCTCAATACTAGGTTTCTGTCCCGTTATGATTTTCTTGGCAATGGATGGAGGTTGAAGACTCCACTGTACTACTCCATTTTTTTCTCCCCAAACAAATCTGATTAGAAAACAGGTAATTCCATAAAGAGCAGAAGCAATGAGGCCTAATTTCCTGTTTATTTGGGGTATTCATAATGTGTTTAATTTTGTACATTCTATAGAATTTAAGAAAAATTATGGTCATTCTGCAGCCTTTTCATCAGTACAAGCATTCATTCATGCAGTCTCCCCATTGATCTAAATGCCTATTAGCACTGAACAAGTTGTTGTTGGACACAGCCTAACACATTCATATTTTTGACTCAACTTCAGTCACTGGAGGAGTGATTCATTTTCCTAACGTCAAGCATCTGGTGATATTTTAGATAAATTCAGATGTGTGCCTGAAATGCTGTTCCAGAAGGACACGGGTCTCATGCAGGTCCTGTTTTATATCTGCTAGCTTTGTATGAAGTTTTCCTGAGGACACCCTGAAGTAAGATGACAGTAGATGCCTCTGTTAGGCAGCTAAACCACTGTCTTAGTGAAACTGACTTCCTTAAATGAATGTCTACATGCCAGGGTCATAGGTATCCAGAGGAAGGTTGGATTTCCTAAAGCCCAGATATTTTGGCTTTATAGTCACTGTTTCCCTATGGCAGTGTTTAAAAGCTTCAACCCTCAATAACAATCTGAAAAATGTCACTTCTTTAGGAGGTCTGTTTCACCTATTGCCTAATATTTGGGTGTAAGTGAAGAACTTAATCCATTAAGACATTAAGACACTCTTAGGCCTTTCTATCTTTTAAATTTGGTTGATGTTTGCCTACTAGGTCCAAGGGCTACTGTACAAGGCAGAACAGACAGACAGGGAGTCTCGCACAGACATAGATATGCCTACCTACTCACACAACTTAATTTTAAAAGCTTAGGTTTCTTAGGGGAAAATGACTAAATGTATTACAGCAATGATCAAATATTTGTGGATCTTGAAAAATATGAAATATTTTATACACAAAGCAGCTCAGAAGATCAACAAAACAGGGATGCTAAAGCTCAGAAATACCTCTTATGTGATCAAGACCAATCTGTTATAGGGAAAAAAAAAATCATTCCCTTTTAATCTTTTGTTTAGTCTTGATTTTTCTAGATTTCAGCATTTCTAACAAGATCTCTCAGTCCCAAATTTCAGCCTAAAAGGATTCCTGTATCCATTTCCTCTTTTGCCATCATAGTTCTTTTATAACCTCAGCATTTATCTCACTTAAAAATCTCTCTCTGTGTTCATTTTTAAGTCAAAATATAACAAACCCTTTCAGTTCCCTATCAAATGAGTGTCATTCCTTGGTTTAATACAATCCTTCTGTCTTTTTCTTGCTTTAGTTAAAATTGTCGGAAATCTAAATTTAAGTTACTGAATGTCAGTATTTACTATGTGTTATTTCACGAAGATTAACAAAAATGCCATCTAAAAATCTAATCTTCCTAATAACATGCATCTTGGATTTCTTTTATGAACTCCTCAAAATCTAGATTTATAACTCAGGATTTGCAAACTGTAACCACATAGAAGAGCAATTAGGATAAATATTGACATATTTAAGTGGTTTTCTTGCTTTTTGATTTAAAGTATGTTTAATTTGTTTAAAATATCCATCATATTTTTATGGGCAGCTTCTTCCCCACTTTTTCATTGTATTATGTCTGTGACAGGATTTCCAGCTATTTTTTACCTAGGAGAAAAAAATAAAAAAGGAAAAAAAAAAAAAGAAAAAAAAAAGAGAGAGAGAGAAAGAGAGAAAAGGAAAAAAAAAAAAAAAAAAAAAAAAAGACTGAGCCCAGAAGTCCAGAGTAAGTGAAGTATATGATTTATTTATTTCTAACTTGTTTTTAATTATTTGCTAGGCATTTCAGAAAGGAAAATGTAGCCAATATTTGAGTTTTGACTGAGCAAAAGAAGGAAAAAGTAACAACATAATCTTTGTAATTCCTGCCCTTAATATCAACTCCTTCTGATGAATTAAGAATTCATCACATACAGTTTAATACCACTGAAGTTTTTGCTCTCTGTGATGGTTTTACCATGCTAGGCAGCTAAATACCACAACCACTCTCTCACTCCCCCTTCTTAGATGAGGATGGGAAGTAAAGTAAAGAACAACTCACAGGTTGAGATAAAGATAATTTAATTAAAGGGGAAAAAAATAATAATTATTAAGGAATGATTATTATTAACTAAACAATTTAACTAAAGGGACAAAAAAAAAGGGGAGGGAAAGGAAGGCAGAAAGGGAAAAATAAAATAAAATAAAATAAAATAAAATAAATAAAATAAAATAAAGGCTATGTGGAAGTGCAGAGGAAAGAATTTACTCTCTACTTCCCACAGATGAGCAACTCTCAACCACATCCTTGAAGCAGGGTCTCAACGCACGTAGCCAGTGTTCAGTAGGAGGACAGGCGTTTTCATGAGAGCCCACCCCTCCCCTCTTCTTCCTGTTTCCACCTTTTATTGCTGAGTGTGCCATCACATGGTATGGAATATCCCTTTGGCTGGTTTAGGTCAGCTGCCCTGGTGATGTTTCTTTCCTCACTTTTTTTTCCCACCTCCTAGGAGGGTTAGAGAAAGGCCCGATGCTGTGCCAGCACTGCTCAGCAGCAGATACAACACTGGTGTGATACCAGTGCTGTTCTAGCTACGAGTGCAGAGCACAGAACTGTATGGGTTGCTGCAGGGAAAGTTAACATCTCAGCCAGACCCAGTACGCTCTCTCTTGAATATCTTCCTTAACAATATAGAAAATATTCATAATTTCTTCCTCTGTAGCATAGCATAGAGGTGTGCCTAGTACAACTGAAGAAGCCTAGTCTAAACACCCCCAGATGTTCTACAAGGTACCACATTAACTTTAAACAAGAGATGCTTAATTTCTAGACTTTGTGGAAAGCTCAAATCCCTTGCAGTTCTTTTCACTTTCTCAGATAGATTTCTAGTATGGGGTTGCACTAACCTGACAGCTACCAGTCTATCTACTCAAAAGAAATTTTAGGAGCAGAATCTGAAAGGAATTTCATTATTCAATGAGACAAACACTGCTTTTTACATGCATTTTGCCAGACAGTCAGCAGATGTAAATCTGTAAATTACTGAAGTTAAAATTATGTTCCATGTGAAATTCACTTACTGACAAATGGAGGGAAAGGGTAATCCAGTAGAGTTAAAATTAGCTCAATATGTCATGTCTGCACACATATGAAATACTTAGATGTGATTTATCTGTATATATCAATAACATTAACATCAGTAGCAGTTGCTTTTGTTGGTCAGCCTAAAACTAGCAAACAAAATAAAAACAAAACAAACAAAATTAAACTAAAAAACAATATAGTTTCAGACTATCAACTCTTGGTATAAAACAAGTCCTAGATAACTGATAAATCAGAGGCCAAAGGGTTAGTCAAGGTAATTTAGCATAGCCAAGAGAATGCTAATAATTATGAGCAAAGACATATCAACAGCATGAGAAAAATATTGTCCAATGAATAGATTCTGTATGCATGAAGTATATTAACTGGACACAGGAAGAAATAAATGCTTTAAAAATTTAAAGCACCATTACACATGCATCTGCTGGCCAGCTGTAGTGAGTAAACCTGGGCAATTATTCTCATAGGTTGATCTGCAGGACCACACTAAGATGACAATGCTCAGATTGTTCATGATAATCTGACATCAATAGTATTGTGTGACACCACAACACCAATTTAGTCAACGAATAACCTCAGCATAGCATAAACTGTGTGTGCAAACAAAACTCACAATGAATTTCTTATGAACACTATTTTGAGCAAGACCCTCAGTAGTATTGCTGCAGCCAGTGTTAGAGAAAAAAGCAACTGTATTTTCAAAGTTGGAAATGAATTTTCAGTTAGAAACTGTATTTTCAAAGTTAAAAATGACCCTCAATGACCTTCAACCTTCAATGTAGTGTTTCACTTCTTTGATAGACTCTACAGTTTCTCCCTTGATTTTAAATCAGTATTAATTCACTGTTTATAAAAGTGTGATAGGGTAGGAAAAAATTGTCCCCTCCACAAGAAAAAGGATGGAGTTCAGCAAAATGGCTGAGAACATGCCAATGGCACATCTACACAGTGAACAGCCCAATAATGAGGCTAATAGTGTCCTGCAGGTTGAGGACATTAAAAGTCATTCAGCCCCCCCATCACAAAGGAGCCTTGTGGACCAGCTTATGCTGGTCCAGATAGCTGAGTAGTTACCAGCCTCACCACAATGGTAACCTCAAGTCCAGATCACACATTAGGGTCTAGTGAACTCACTGTTGATGTTACAGTGCTACAGAGTCTGATGTCCAGTTGTCTTTGCCTTTGTGTGTCCTATGCTGTCTGTTGGGTACCGCATCAACAGCAAATCTGTCCGAGTCCCATCACACTAGATTAACTGCAGCCTGTCACCTTGGTTCCTGCTTGACAGACACAGAGGATCATCAGATGCATGCTTTTGTGCAGGAAAGTATTGCAGCCTCCCTGCTCCACAGTTGAGGTTGGGACTGTATCAATTACTGATTGTATCAGCTGTGGCCTTTGTCTCTCAGCATGACTCATGAAGTCAGGCACAGTGCCAGGATGACATGACCAAGGCCTCTGATCAAGGATCAAGTTCCATTACAGCTATACACTATTTTTGCTGAGCAGCACAGACATCCCTTCAACATGCTATCTGCCTCTGCTGCTAGCCAGATGTTGGGAACAAACTGGGACGATTATCCCAGTGTGCTGTTCTGTAGTACATCAGTGTAACTAATACTAACACTCATGCATCCACAGCATAAATAGAAAACAACTGACCAAAAAATATGTAAGAAGTCCCAGGGAATCTGCGTCAGAGTCCTCTTTTACTTTGACTTCATAATCTCAATTTCAAAAAATATATATTTGGGAGATTCAAAGAAGAAGGCCCTCATGGTCATCTGTGTTAATTAGTGCTGAAATATAAACTGTGAGAAATTAAATGCTATAATCAACAGGACATGAAAAATGTTCAAGAGTCAAATAGCAAAGGAATTAAGATAGCAAAACATAAAAAAAACATAAGTCAGATTGTAAATACAGTTAGGATGGCAGCTTTGAAACTCTTCAGTGAGTTGGAAAGTGCTATGAAAGAAAAAATACAATTACAGAACTTATAAAAAGTATTGAAAAATAGGACAGGATTTGGAGGTTCTTGGAGGGATTGGTTGCTTTTCTTAATTAGCCTATGCTGCTGCTTTAAAAATAGAATTAATTAGACCCATTAAAGAAAATCATGCATGAAAGAAAAATATTTAATGTGAGACAAAAATGGAACATTTTGCTTTTTAAAGCGTTTTTTAAGCAAAGCTTTCCCCCCCCCCCCCCCCTTTCTCTGAAGTTAGCTTTAGAAACCATTTTCTGTCTACATTGTACTTCAAGTGAACTTTGTGCTTTAGAAGTCTAGCAGCTGAGTCAGTGGTAACAGTAAAAAAAGGGGGCGGTCTGCACAATGTCTGCTTTACAAAAGGATAAAATGTAATTTGAGTTGGCTCAGAACTTACAGATAGATATACTATTAAGCAAATATTTCTGCATTATTGGTGCACTTGTGGGGGATATATATTTTTTTTTTAATTCGGTAGCTGCTTGAGAGTTATTCA